>NC_133325.1:655763754-656069453 GCF_042186555.1 Aquarana catesbeiana
CTGTGAAATGGACATGCCAGAGACCAGGCATTTTGCCTTGTCATGCAGTGGGACCATGCTAAAATAGCCACCCAGGGCAGTGCCACCACATCTGGTGTAAAATATACCTTAACCACTTGCTACCCACCCGCTGTAATTTTATTGATGGCAAGCAGCCCAGACAACATACTTGTACATCGCCACCTGTCTTCCTGGTTTTTGGAGCATGCATGCCCACTGCCAACCCGTGCTGTGATTGGACATAGCACAAGTTAATCAACAGGTTGGTTTCACCCAATGTTTTTGATGGAATCCTGCTGATCAGCTGTGTCCAATCACAGCACAGAGTTCTGTGTTAAAAAAACACACGTAACTCTGTACACAGAACAGCGATTTTGGATTTTGCTGTTTCTTCTCCCTGGAAAGCAGGGAGAAAAAACAACCAGTTCTGTTAGTAAAATCAACACATATTACACACATTACACTTGCTAGGCACACAGTTAACCCCTATATGTTAACCCCTTCCTAGCAAGTGTCATTAGTACAGTGTCAGTGTATAGTACTGTATGACTTTTTGTGGGACTGTGATAGGGTAGCAGGCAATCTGGCGCTAACAGACCCTCGCAGGGAGGTACACTGACTAACTGACACTTTAGTCAGTACAGTTGTCGTCCTAAAATACAATACAAATACATTACAACTCATGACATCACTTTTCGTGACTTTAGTAACCTATTCAATCTCTACTTGCGACTATTAAGCGAATAAATTCGTACGATCTGTCATATGCTATTTGGATCGTGTGTACGAGCCATTGGGCAGCTATCAACAGTTACCTTGGGATCTTCCTACTGCTTCACCTGAACGCCAGATTGCTTTCCCCCACCCAACCTTCCCTGTTTTCTTGCTTTTCTGTTTTCTTTTCTTTTTCGAGCTTTATGAGGTAATGTTACCTACTTTCTGGATGGACACTGTCTGCAATAGTATGGTTGGTATAGTTAAATTTGGTCAGGTTGAGTCTTAAAGAGTAACTGCAGTCTTCTCACATAATTTGTAATAAAAACATCTTTGCCACTCTAAAGTTTCCCTCCAACCACTTTGCATATTATTTTATATATACTGTGATTCTGTATTTGCCAAATATGCTGCAGAAATCTCCCTCCACTGAGTCTGGCTGCATCCATTTTAACTTTGGGCAGCTGAAGCTTATTCCTGTTCACTTCCTGGACTTACACAGTCACACAGAGGCACACCTCCAGCTCTGCAGCTCTCATTGACCCTCTCAAGACTCATCGCCCTTCCCTTCCTGGTAAACTCTCACGAGAGTGAGAGAGAGTGCTATGCATGGTGTCATAAGCCTAGGCTTTTTACCAGACAGGAAGTGGGCTGTATAAGGTATTTACTAGCAGAAATGTCATTTGGTTGTTTGTAGGTTTTAATTGAAAAACAAATACAGTTATTATTAATATTTCTAAACCCAATAAAAGGGCTGCAGCCTAATTTCTCGCACATTCTGGATTGTGTGTTTATTTATTATTGTAATTTGTGTTTGGGTATTTGGATGGACATATAAGTTATACAATCCCATGTGCTGGAAGTGCACTTAGTTGCATGCCATCAGCACTGTAACATATATTTACTGTATTTACTATTACCATCGGGAATGTTTACAATCGGCAACCAGTAGCCAATCACAGTGATCAAATAGTCCGAAAGTCTAGGAAATTCCTTCAGCATTAAGATCTCCTTAATGTGGATGTAAACCCTCACATATACCCAGTGAAGTGACCAGCCTCAGATAATACACAGAGATTAAAAAAATCTTCCTACATAAGTTTACAGATATATCTGCTGTCTTTCCCTTTCTACACTCTTTGGAAAGTGCACATCATGTTAAAAACTTTTCTTCCTGTTTCAGCAGCACATAGGGGTGGGTTTGTAGTCTGGACTTACACTGTGTGAGAGCTGTGCACACCCCCCCTCCACACCCCCCCTCCACATAGGCAGAGGAACTAAGCAACATGCAGAGCTGTACTCTGAATAGACAAGCTCCCTGCTTAGTTACCTCCAAGCTCCCTCCCGACATAAATTTTCTGCTGCTGTTATTTCGGGTGTCAGAGAACTTCTCAGAAGATACTCTGCTGATAACAGAGGAACAAGCAGCAGAAAGACACGGCACTTAGAGCTTTGTGGAGAGATAAGTAAACACTACAGATGTACATGCCTAGATCAAATTTCATAAATGGGGTTTACAACCACTTTAAAGGAGCGATAGAAAGGGGTTACAGTCCAAGCATAGTGCTGCTAAGCTGATCTCCTGGACACAGGTACTGTGTGAGCACCACAGCTGGTACATTGCTGCTATGGCTGCCTGCCTCTGTGACAGGCACAATTACCAAGAGGTCAGCTCATTGGCACTATGGCTCCATGTCTAAGAGTTTTTCTTGGATATCGCTATTGATACAGAACCTATGGTGATCAAGCCAGGTTTACACTACTGCAATCAGATTTTAACCATATAAGCCCCGGAAGGTTTTACCACCTTAACGACCAGGCAAATTTTTGCAATAAGGCACTGCGTTACTTTAACTGGCATTTTCACGGTCGTGTGACACTATACCCAAATACGAAAAAAATGTCCTTTTTTTTCCCAAAAATAGAGCTTTCTTTTGGTGGTATTTGATCACCTCTGTGTTTTTTATTTTTTGCGCTATAAACTAAAAAAGAGCGACAATTTTGAAAAAAAAAAATATAGATTTTTTACTTTCTGCTATAATACATATCCAATAAAATGTTTTTTTAAATCTAATTTCTTCATCAATTTAAGCCAATATGTATTCAGCTACATACTTTTGGTAAAAAAAATCCCTGTATAGTGATTGGTTTACGCAAAAGTTATAGCATCTACAAATGATGGGATATTTTAATGAAATTTTTTATTTTATTTTTACTAGTAATGGCGGCGATCAATGATTTTTAGCGGGACTTAGACATTGTGGTGGACAAGACGGACACCTCAGTAACACTTTTGATACTTTTTTGGGGACCAGTGACACTAATACAGTGATAAGTGCTAAAAATATGCACTGTTACTGTACTAATGACACTGGCAGGGAAGGGGTTAACACCAGGGGCGATCGAAGGGTTAAGTGTGTCCCTAGGGGGTGCTTGCTAACTCTGGGGGGCTTGCTATGACTGGGTGAAGACAGAGATCGGTGTTCCTGCTTAGCAGGAACACAAGATCTGCCTCTTTTCTCCTGTCAGAATGGCGATCTGCCTTGTTTACATAGGCAGATTACTGTTCTGCCTCTCCGGGGAATGATGATCGCGGATGGCCGGCATACATCGGGTCCTCCAGACCCGCTGATTGGCTCCCCCTCTATCCAATCAGCGTGCGATTGTGCCTCTGGCGGCACGCACGCCCCCCCAGTCTCTACTGCACGAAACGACATACAGTTACGTTGTTTCGCACAGCAGGGCTGCTTTGCCAGAGGGAATGTGTGGAAGGTGGTCCGGAACCAGTTAATCTTATTTGCAGAGCAATTATCTAAATTGATTTGGTTGCTACTTGGTTGAATTTTTGGATTTGATTTGTATATTCTGTGGGGCCAAAATTGTGCTGGAATTGCACCAAAGCAGTACAGAACCTTTTCCCAAAATCACGCTGTGCTGTGTTTCATTGATGTGAATGGTCACCATTGAAAACAATGTGATTTCCATTGTCATGCAGTTCTGTGCAACTGAAATCGCATCTGAAATCGCCTATGAACCAGGCCTAAAATGAATTTCCTAAATTGTGTTTCCAAAACAAGTTTGACCTTTTTTTATGTTTTTTTATGTTCTTTGAGGAACCACAATAGAGCCAACAGCAGGAAAAAGATCAAAGCAAGCTCAAATGAGTTTTCATTTTTTCAGTAAGGTTCCAAGACAGGAATTACTGGATTAAAATCAAGACAAATGTACAGTTGTGTTAACTTTACACCAAGCTAGCTCTAGTTCTTGTCTGTGACTGGGCCCAATTCCACAGATGCAGAGGAATATAACGCTTCAACTAGTATTGCTTTATGTTCACCTCCTCTTTTGAAGAATTACATATATAATTTTATAAACAGGAGCAACATAAGTGTTTTGCATTCTAAAGATTCTGTTGGTCGCAGATAAAACATGTTCATTTCCAGTGTCAAAACACTATCAAGAAAAGGGCCAAAATCTAAGATTCCAGTACAAGTGGCTGTCTGGATGTAAGTGGTTAGCCTATTCTGTTACTGATGATGGGGCTTACTACACATTGATATTTCCAAGTCAGGAGCTGGAATTAACTCTCATCTTCTTGCTTCCCAATTGGAAAAAGCAGTTAAATATTTAGAAATATATTCTGCCAACCAAAAACTGCTTTCATGACGCTTTTTGTCTGTCCAAAAAAAACTCTAAAAAGTCTGTGGAAAACCACTTGGTTGCAGAAAACTTGAGAAAAGCAGCCGAGGACAGAAAGAAATAAATGCCTACAAGTTCCCCAAGGGATTTTTTAGCAGCAAGATATTTCTGAAACCGTAATTAGTAAAAAAATTTTTATTCTGACAAGAAATTAAATTACATCTCTACAATCAATTTTTAATATAAATTCGGTTGGCGACACAAATAACAACATCGCTCATGGCAAACAATACACCAAAGAGATCCTAATTTATCAGTTAATTACAATATAGCTATCCACATGAATACCCCGATGAATTTCGACCCTTTTCAATTCTGGTCTTCTTCAGGGAGATTTTTTTTTTCGTTAAAGGGATGGAAAAGTGGGGATGTATCGCACAGCCAGGATTATTAAAAACAGTTGCTTTCGGTAGCCCCACAATGTCCGCACACTCCCTCCGCCCCCTCCAGGCAGGTCCATAGTCCACAGGGCTTGCAAGGAGCCACGTTCATGGATCCAGTGGGGAAGGTATGGGGCGAGGCACTTGTTGTTCCAAGCCTTCCTGCCTGTATTGGCAGCATTCCAGAGATCACCTGAAGGAGAAGTAAGGTATGACTGATTGCTCTGATCTGTCAGACCATACTAAAGGAACTGTCCATGCTTTTTTAAGATACCTAGATAAAGTGGATACTGTTAATGTGTATCTAAGGTCAAAATGTATAACCCTATATCTTCTTCATTTTTACATTGTATTAGTTTATTTCTACCCTACTCCTATTAACCACTTGCCGACCAGGCTTTTTCTGGCGCTTTTTGTTAACAAGTTTAAAACAGTATTTTTTGCTAGAAAATTACTTATAACCCCCAAACACTATACTTTTTTTTTTACCAGAGACCCCAGGGAATAAAATGGCAATTGTTGCAATTTTTTATGTCACATGGTATTTGCTCAGCAGTTTTGCAAACATAATTGTTTGGGAAAAAATACACTTTAATGACTTACAAAAAACACTACTGACCTTAATTTTTTTGTATATTGTGAAAGAATATGCTATGCTGAGCAAATAGATACCTAACACGTCACGCTTTAAAATTGCACACGCTCGTGGAATGGTGACAAACTACAGGTACTTAAAAATCTCCATAGGAGCTTTAAACGCCTTTACAGGTTACCAGTTTAACCACCCACTTGCTGACCGCCTCACGACGATATACGTCAGCAGAATGGCACGGGCAGGCAAAGTAAAGTACCCGTACGCTACTCCCCTCCCGCGGGCCAGTGCCCGAGGTGGTCAGCATCGTTGCAGGAGCGATCCGTCCTGAGGGGGAGGCCACTGATTCATGGCCACCCCCTCACGATCGCTCCTGTCGAATGGGAAGTTTCCTCTGCTTCTGAAATGTAAACAGAAGCAGAGGAAGTGATGTCATCTCTCCTTGTGCAGCCTTTTTGTTCCGGCGCCCGAGGAGAGAAGACATCAATGTGAGTTTGCACCAACACTACACTAACACTAGTACACCTAGGCACATAAATTACCCCCCGATTACCCCCCCTGCACCCCCTGTCACAGTGACACCAATAGCAGATTTTATTTTTTTACTGATCACTGCATTGGTGTCATTTTGTGACTGTTATAAGTGTTAGGACAATTAGTGGTAGGCCCCTTTAGGTCTAGGGCACCACCCTAACCCCCCTAATAAAGGTTTAACCCCTTGATCGCTCCCCAGTTAACCCTTTTACCCCCTGTCGCCAGTCTCACTAACCGATCATTTTTCTGATCACCGTATAAGTGTCACGGGTGACGCTAGTTAGCCTGTTAGTTATTTAGGTTCACATAGTTACATAGTTAGTCAGGTTGAAAAAAGACACAAGTCCATCCAGTTCAACCATAAAATAAATAAATAAATAAATAAAAAATATTCAATATACCCAATTCTATACCCACAGTTGATCCAGAGGAAGGCAAAAAACCCCAGCAGAGCGTGCTCCAATTTTCTACAGCAGGGGAAAAAAATTTCTTCCTGATCCCCCAAGAGGCAATCGGATTTTCCCTGGATCAACTTTACCTATAATTGTTAGTACCCAGTTATATTATGTACATTTAGGAAAGTATCCAGGCCTTTCTTAACCACTTCAATACCAGGCACTTATACACCTTCCTGCCCAGACCAATTTTCAGCTTTCAGTGTTGTCGCAGTTTGAATGACAACTGCGTGGTCATCCATCACTGTACCCCAACTAAATTTAATCATTTTGTTCCCACAAATAGAGCTTTCTTTTGGTGGTATTTGATCACCTCTGTGGTTTTTATTTTTTGCTAAACAAATAAAAAAAGACCGAAAATTTTGAAAAAAATAAAAGTTTTGCTTTTGTTTCTGTTAAAAAATTTTGTAAAAAAGTAAGTTTTCTCTTTCACTGATGGGCACTGATAAGGCGGCACTGACAGGCACTGATAGGGCGGCACCGATGAGGTGGCACCAATGGACGGGCACTGACGGGCACTGACGATGGGCACTGATATGCGGCACTGATGGGCACTGGTAGGCGGCACTGATGGGTAGCACTGATATGCAGCACTGATGGGCATTGATAGGCGGCACTGATGGGCACTCATGGGTGGCACTGGGTGGCACTGGTGGGCACTGATGGGAGCTGATGGGCAATACTGATGGTCACTGAAAGGCTGTGAAGATGGGTTCTTATGGGTGGCACTGATAGGCAGCACTTATGGGCACTGATAGGTGGCACTGCTGGGCACTGATAGGCGGCACTGCTGGGCACTGATGGGCACTGATACGTGGCACTGATGGGCACTGATATGCGGCACTGATAGGCATCCCTGGTGGCACTGGCAGTGGTAGGCATTGTAAGTAGGCACTGATGGGCAGCTGCCTGGGCATTGATTGGCAGCTGCCTGGGCACTGATTAGTATTTCCCTGGGGGTCTAGGGGACATACCTGGTGGTCCAGTGTGGATTGCTTCCCTGGTGGTCCTGGGCAGCTTCCCTGGTGGTCCTGGGTGGGATCCGAGGGGGGCTGTGCTGATAAGCAATCAGCACAGACCCCCCTGTCAGGAGAGCAGCTGATCGGCTCTCCTCTACTCGCGTCTGTCAGAGTGAGTCATGGCTGATCACGTGGTAAAGATTCTCCGTCAGAGACTCTTTACCTAGATCGGTGTTGCAGGGTGTCAGACTGACACCCCGCAACAACGATCGCCGTGCTGCACGTCCCCGGGGGTGCGCAGCGGCTCAATATCCTGAGGACATCATATGACACCCAGTCAGGGTATTGAAACCACTTTGCAGCCGTCATTTTGCTATATATGGCGGGCGGCAAGTGGTTAAAGCTAAATCTACTGAGCTGGCCAGAACAACCTCTGGCGGGAGTCTATTCCACATTTTCACAGCTCTTACTGTGAAAAAACCTTTCCGTATTTGGAGATGAAATTGACATGAAAGCTGATTCACCGTCAACTTTTTATAGCGTCAGGTACCCCCATATACTGCCTAATAAAGGTTTTAACCCCCGATTGCCCCCTAGTTAACCCTTTCACCAGTGATCACCATATAAGTGTTACGGGTGACACTGGTTAGTTTGTTTTTTATACCCGCCGTTTATTACCCAATAAAGGTTGAACCCCCTGATCGCCCAGTGGGTGATATCAATTAGGTTTTAGGGTCAGTTAGGGTCTGCGTCGTGCCAGGCAGCGTCAGATCAGTGCCTGTACCGCTAGCACCCACGCACGCAGAATACACCTCCTTTAGTGGTATAGTGTCTGAACGGATCAATATCTGATCTGATTAGATCTATACTAGCGTCCCCGGCAGTTTAGGGTTCCCAAACACGCAGTGTTAGCGGCATTGCCCCTTCGCCCAGCCCAGCCCACCCAAGTGCAGTATCGATCGATGACTGTCACTTACAAAACACTAAACACATAACTGCAGCGTTCGCAGAGTCAGGCCTGATCTATACGATCGCTAACAGTTTTTTTGGTAGCATTTGAACAGTTGCTGACAGCCTAGGAGCTTTTTTACCTGTGAGTCTCACTACTGTACCAGTAAATTTAGAGCCCAAAATGGCAAATCAAAGGTACAGTAGTGAAGAGGCCTACACGTTTCTGAGCATGACAGATAGTGAAGAGGAAGTCACCCATCTGTCAGATTCAGGCTCAGAATACGATCCTGTAGACGTACTAGACGACAGCGACTCCATGACAGATAGCTCTGACGACGGAGTTGTGGTCCCTGCCAAGTCAGGCGTACCAGACCCCGATCTTCTTCTGCTGTTTGTAATAGAAAGAACTGGGGATGAAATAGCAAGGACTACTCCAAACAAGTCCTACCTCCCCATGGGAGAGAATGTGGACTATTGCGGTACCTCATGAAGACATACAGTATTGATAAAATTCCAGTTTATTAAATTATAAACAATAAAAAATCTATATGAAAATACAGATTGACAACAAGACAATTTAAGAAATATTACAGAACAATATATTCCTAGATAGCGATATAAAGAGCCCGCATGGGTAAATGAAGGCGAGTTGATATACTTAAGGACGTAAGCCTCAACAGTTTCGCGGCTGTTGAGGTGCAAGAACCGCAGGGCTCTCGTATGGAGCAGAGAAGTACTAGTGCCGCTCATCCTTCTGGTGAACTGGCAAGCACCAGCGGCCTAGTACACCCTGGTCGTACATCCAGGACTGCAGTATCACGTGGTGACAAGTCCCATAAGTGCAGTTCAAGCTGGCGAGGTGGCAAGCACAAGTAGTGTCCCTCTGCCACCAAGAAGACAAAGACAGGCCCGTCATACCCATAGTGTCCTTCCTGCAGAATTCAACAATCCTAATTGGGAACCCAGCACTTCTGCAGCACACGTACTTCCCCCATTCACTGGCCAACCCGAAATTCAGGTGGAAACAGTTGATTTTACGTACTTGATTTTTATTTGCTGTTTTTCACCGAAGATCTCTATAGATCTATTGTGGACCAAAGTAATTTGTATGTTGGTCAATTCATCGCCCCTAAACCCCAACTGAACCTTGCCAGAGATTGGAGACCAATTACGGTTTTGAATTTAAGTCCTTTCTGAGCCTATCCCTCGACATGGGCATAGTTGAAATGAGTATGTTGTGGTCATATTGGTCCACTGACCCAATTTACCATATGCCCATGTTCTCTGCCTCCATGACCAGGGCACAATACGAGCAGATCTTGCGGTTCATGCATTTCAACAACAGTGAACTCTGTCGTCCTCGTGGAGACTCTGAATACGATCGGCTCTACAAAATTCAGCCCCTCGTAAACCACTTCATCCAACATTTTGCAGCCTTGTTTACTCCCCATCGAGTTGTCTGCATTGATGAGTCCCTGATTAAGTTTTCTGGCCGCTTGTCTTTCAAACAGTATCTTCCCAGCAAGCGTGTCAGATAAGGGGTCAAGATGTGTAAGCTCTGTGACAGGGCCACAGGCTATACATATAGTTTTATGGTTTATGAGGGAAGAGATAGCCACGTAGAGCTGCCAAACTGCCCAGATTACATAGGGAGTGCTGGCAAGATTGTGTGGGACTTGGTGTCACCCTTATTCCGAAAGGGGTACCATTTGTATGTGGACAATTATTACACGAGCGTGCCACTTTTTAGTCACTTGTTTGATCATCAGATTGGGGCATGTGGCACCGTGCGATCTAATCGTTGGGCCTTTCCCCAGAAGCTTATAGATTCCTGTCTTAGGCTGGGGAAGAGAGCCTGCTTGAAGTGTAATAACTTGCTCACTGTGAAGTGGAGGCATAATAAGAATGTTTTCGTTCTGTCCTCCCTTCATGCAGACACGACGGTCCAAATTCCTACAGCAACTGGTGTTGTGGAGAAACCCCTCTGTGTTCACGAATATAACCAAAATATGGGAGGGGTGGACCTCAAAGACCAGTTGTTGATGCCGTACCTAGTTGCCCGTAAAGCCAGACGCTGGTACAAAAAAGTGTCTGTTTATTTACTTCAATTGGCTTTCCTGAACGCTCATGTGCTATACAGAGCTTCAGGACGTGAGGAATTGGGAGCCTGGTCCCCAACCAGGCTACCATAGAGGACAAAAGGGCAATTTGGACTATCGCGGTACAGTAAAACAAATAAAGTATAGGTGTGAAACAAGTAAGCAATTAAAAGGTTGAACAAATGGTTTATTAATAAAAATAATAATCAATGACACTTAAAACATGACAACAATTCATATATGTCACCAGAACAGTTAACCCCAGAGTGGGGGGATCACAGTGGGACAATTCATCACAAGAAAACAACTCGACTAGTTTCGCTTCATCAGGAGAGTATCTGTGAATTAATTTAACAGGTGATCAAAGAACAGTATAACTGCCCTAAGGCATAAAAAAATAAAGGAACTTTTAATATGACACAACATTAAAACAAAGTATTGGTTACGTGAGGGGGTAGGAAGAGCAAAACTGCTTACCCGTGTCCCGACAGGCCCTGATCGCAGGGCATAGCCACCAAAAGGGGGTCTCCCGCGGCGACTCGGTGGAGCTAGAAAGCATGATGGACTGAAATCTGGATAAATAAATTAAGACACAGGGTAGATGTACTATAGGCCTTCAGAGCCATGCACAAGTGGGCCAGTGAAAAAATATTGGGTATAAAAATGGTCTGGTGGAGCAAAGTGAAAAAATAGATAGTGAAAACAGTGAAAGGAGAATGATTAAAGGTGAAACTAGTGAAAAACGTGAAAGAAATGAAAAAAAAAATGAAAAAAAGTGTCCAATTAAGATTCAAGCAGTGGGTGAATTAAAATCGTGAGGGGATGAACAAAATGGGAAAGGTGTAGGGAAATAAAAGTGACAAAGAGTGAAGGGGGAGGGAGATCAAGTGATATTTTGTGTAGTGTAAGTGAAGGACAAAACATATACCTGGTAATTAAGTGTAAAAGATTTAAAGGTCCCCGGAGAAGTGGTTCAGCTGAAAGGGAAGTATCAGCCTACAGCCACAGTGTGCGATATTCCAACCAGATGGCATAGGGTGGAGGCATAGAAGAGCTTATCCACCCATGCCAGAGTTACCTATAGGGGAAAAAAAGGGAGAGCTATGCCAAAATTTAGAGAGGCCAATGGGCAGTAACCTGAAAAGACAGGTGCTGCGAAACGGCTATAGTAAAATAGTTAATTACCAGGTGACTTACTGAGTACTGGCCGGCGTGTATAATCCTGGGCACTTAGGGTCCAGAGCATGGATAAATCGACAAACTGTCCGTTATTTATAGCTCCCAAGCCAGCGACGTAAAACACACAGGGTCAGTGCTCCCGCATAGCATGCGCGCGCGATGACAATGCGCGCACGCATGCGCACTGGCCCTATGGTAAAGGGATATAGATCCCAGCCAGGACCAGTGCAAGAGGAGAGGGTGGCTCCGATACAGGACCAGCCTCTCTGCCAGGGAGCACACCAGGCCGCCGCGGAAAGGCACACGATTGAGGCGCTATGCATCAGCGCCAGACATAAAGGAGCAGCAAAGGGGGGCAAGCAGTTGGGCTCAATTACAAAGTTAAAACAAGAATATTTTTCATACCAATAAAACAAATGAAATAAGAATAAATAGTGTAGGTTAATAATGTAACATGAGATATATATAGTGTGGGCATACAGGGATAAGGTAAATACCCTGTGCAGCTACTGCAACCAAAATTCATGACGGAAGCCCGAAGGGCCGGAGACTGGAAAACATGATGGGGTACAACATGTTAATGAGGTGTGGTAGCCTGTAATATGATCAAAGAGTCTAACCGGCCCATACTTGGAAGTCCGTAATGAATGGCTGCATAAGGCTGAATATAACAATATTTAGTTGGTAAACTAGGAATAACTACATGTAATATAAGAGACCCCCCCATAGAGACATGTAGTCTAAGTTTTTTTTTTTTAAACTGCGTAGTGTGGTAAATGGGAGCCAAAAAATGGGGGGACAGGGGGGCAGCCATGTCCACCCCAATGGCTCACCAAACGCACCACTCGGCAGCACGCTAGGTGTGTTATCCACCTAATGAATATAAGAGAATTTTTTCACTAGTTTCACCTTTAATCCCTCTCCCTTCACTGTTTTCACTATCTATTTTTTCACTTTGCTCCACCAGAATATTTGTATACCCAGTATTTTTTCACTGGCCCACTTGTGCGTGGCTCTGAAGGCCTATAGTACATCTACCTTGTGTCTTAATTTATTTATCCAGATTCCAGTCCATCATGCTTTCTAGTACCCCCGAGTCGCTGCGGGAAACCCCCCTTTGGTGGCTATGCCCTGCGATCAGGGCCTGTCGGGACACGGGTAAGCAGTTTTGCTCTTCCTACCCCCTCATGTAACCAATACTTTGTTTCAATGTTGTGTCATATTAAAAGTTCCTTTATTTTTTATGCCTTAGGGCAGTTATACTGTTCTTTGATCACCTGTTAAATTAATTCACAGATACTCTCCTGATGAAGCGGCCACTGCCCGCGAAACTAGTCGAGTTGTTTTCTTGTGATGAATTGTCCCACTGTGATCCCCCCACTCCGGGGTTAACTGTTCTGGTGACATATATGAATTGTTGTCATGTTTTAAGTGTCATTGATTATTATTTTTATTAATAAACCATTTGTTCAACTTTTTAATTGCTTACTTGTTTCACACCTATACTTTATTTGTTTTACTGTACCGCGATAGTCCAAATTGCCCTTTTGTCCTCTATCGTAGCCTGGTTAGAGACCAGGCTCCCAATTCCTCATTTCTAGAATCCTGGATGATGGTACAAGTTTATCTATTTCTATCTAGTAACCTCTTAGAGACCACACTCAATCTCTTATATTCATTAGGTGGATAACACACCTGGCGTGCTGCTGAGTGGTGGATTTGGTGAGCCATTGGGTGGACAGGGCTGCACCCCTGTCCCCCCATTTTTTCAGTAGCTGCACAGGGTATTTACCTTATACCTGTATGCCCACACTATATATATATCTCATGTTACATTATTATCCTACACTATTTATTCTTATTTCATTTGTTTTATTGGTATGAAAAATATTCTCGTTTTACCTTTGTAATTGAGCCCTACTGCTTGCCCCCCTTTGCTGCCGCTTTATGACTGGCGCTGATGCATGGAGCCTCAATCTTGTGCCTTTCTGCGGCAGCCTGGTGTGCTCCCTGGCGGAGAGGCTGGTCCCGTATGGGAGCCACCCTCTCCTCTTGCACTGGTCCTGGCTGGGATCTATATCTCTTTACAATAGGGCCAGTGCGCATGCGCGCGCGCATTGGCATCGCGTGCTATGCGGGAGCACTGACCCTGTGACGTCGCACACTGGCGTCCGCCTGGATGTGTTTTACATCGATGGGTTGGGAGCTATAAATAACAGACAATTTGTCAGTTTATCCATGCTCTGGACCCTAGGTGCCTGGAATTATACACTCCGGCCAGTACTCAGTAAGTCACCTAGTAATTAACTATTTTACTATAGCCGTTTCGCAGCACCTGTCTTTTCAGGTTACTGGCCATTGGCCTCTCTAATTTTTGGCATCGCTCTCCCTTGTTTTTCCCCTATAGGTGACTCTGGCATGGGTGGATAAGCTCTTCTATGCCTCCACCCTATGCCATCTGGTTGGAATATCACACACTGTGGCTGTAGACTGATACTTTCAGCCGAACCACTTCTCCCGGGACCTTTAACCCTTTTACACTTAATTACCAGGTATATGTTTTGTCCTTCACTTACATTACACAAAATATCACTTGATCTCCCTCCCCCTTCACTCTTTGTCACTTTTATTTCCCTACACCTTCCCCATTTTGTTCATCCCCTCACGATTTTAATTCACCCACTGCTTGAATCTTAATTGGACACTTTTTTTTCATTTTTTTCATTAGTTTTTTCATTTTTTCACTAGTTTCACCTTTAATCATTCTCCCTTCACTGTTTTCACTATCTATTTTTTCACTTTGCTCCATCAGACCATTTTTATACCCAATATTTTTTCACTGGCCCACTTGTGCGTGGCTCTGAAGGCCTATAGTACATCTATCCTGTGTCTTAATTTATTTATCCAGATTCCAGTCCATCATGCTTTCTAGCTCCCCCGAGTCACCGCGGGAGACCCCCCCTTTGGTGGCTATGCCCTGCGATCAGGGCCTGTCGGGACACGGGTAAGCAGTTTTGCTCTTCCTACCCCCTCACGTAACCAATACTTTGTTTCAATGTTGTGTCATATTAAAAGTTCCTTTATTTTTTATGTCTTAGGGCAGTTATACTGTTCTTTGATCACCTATTAAATTAATTCACAGATACTCTCCTGATGAAGCGGCCACTGCCCGCGAAACTAGTCGAGTTGTTTTCTTGTGATGAATTGTCCCACTGTGATCCCCCCACTCCGGGGTTAACTGTTCTGGTGACATATATGAACTGTTGTCATGTTTTAAGTGTCATTGATTATTATTTTTATTAATAAACCAACTTTTTAATTGCTTACTTGTTTCAAACCTATACTTTATTTATTTTACTGTACCGCGATAGTACAAACTGCCCTTTTGTCCTCTATGGTAGCCTGGTTGGGGACCAGGCTCCCAATTCCTCATTTCTAGAATCCTGGATGATGGTACAAGTTTATCTATTTCTATCTAGTAACCTATTAGAGACCACACTCATTCTCTTACAGATTCAGGACAGACAGGATCCTTCCTTAAATTCCAGGAAGAGATCGTCCAAATGCAGTAAACCAGCTGCATGAGAGGCATTTTCCAGATGTCCTCCCGAGTACCCCTACCCAACGAGCCCCCCAAAGGAGATGTCGTGTCTGTAGCAAGTGCGGATATAGGCGTGACACCCATTATTATTGTCCCTCCTGTCCTGACAATCCTGGTCTTTGCATTGGTGAATGTTTTGAACGCTACCATACACTAGTGGAGTATTCACAGGGTCTCCAAAGATGCCATCGCATTTTGAGAGACCCAAACCTGGAACCGAACCGTTACAGTTACAGTTACAAATAAGTGTAAAAAAAACAAAAAAAATATATAAAATAAAAAACAAAAATAGTTGTTTTATTGTTCTCTCTCTCTCTCTATTCTCTCTCTATTGTTCTGCTCTTTTTTACTGTTCTTGATTCCGAGAAAAAAGTATTTATTTGTAAAAAAAGGATTTCTATATAAGTAGCAATGAGGTTTCTGTCTGGGTACAAAATGTATTTATATAGTATTCTCTTCAAAAAAGGAAGAAGAGAAGGCCCATAAAGGGCGTGTAAAAGGGTAGAAACTTGAGGCTCCATTGAGGCCGAGGGGCAGGTCCTGGAAGTGGCTCAATAGATGGCGTTAAAGGGTGTATAGTAGGTAGATGCCAAGCAAATAGATGGGTGTCTGTTCAGGCCAGTATCATACCGCAGACTGCAAGGGAATAAATACTTTTAAATACTGCAAATAAATACTTTTTTCTCGGAATCAAGAAGACAGACCTTGTCAGTGCCGCTGTTTTTAATTCAAAGTGTCATGGAATGCCAAGTCAGCTAAATACAGTGTTAACAACTATCTGTAACTCACACCCACCCCTGAGGAAGGAGGCTAATTAACTCCGAAATGCGTCAGTGCAAGAGTATCGCTTTAAACACTGTACCAATGTAAAATTGCTTGATTCGCATTTCCAATAATTGTTGCTATATTATTGTCTTATTTTTATTGTTTTTCTATTTAATAAACCATATTTTGTACTTTATATACTCTTTTGCGCCCTTTTATATGTGCCTGTAAAGTCCACCACTAGGGGAACCCTCCTTTTCTGTATGGGCTTAAGTGGTTAAAGTTACAGAGGAGGTCCAGTGCTAGAATAATTGATCTTGCTCTAATGTTTGCAGTGATAACTCACATGTGTGGTGCGAATACCGTTTACATATGCTTGTGTGACTTACGTATGCGTTCCCTTCGGCGCACGAGCATGGAGGGACAAGAGCACTTTAACTAGTTACGGACCACCCACCGCAGTTGTACTGTGGCAAGTTGGCACCCCTGCGTGAATCACCGACATTGTGCATCGGGCACGTCCACAACGAGTTGTGAACGTGCGTGTCACCGCCAATTCACGAGCGGGGGAGACACCAGCAATTACTCCAGGGACAGGCAGAACGGGGATCTGTCAGTGTAAACAATCAGATCCCCGTTCTGTTAGGGGAGGAGACAGAGATCGTCTGTTCCTAGTGATTAGGAACAGCCCCCATACAGCTAGCAAAACCTCCCAGGGAACACACTTAACCCCTTGACCGCCCCCTGGTGTTAAACCCTTCCCTGCCAGTGACATTTATACAGTAATCAGTGGCTATTTTTAACTCTGATCACTGTATAAATGTCAGTGGTCCCAAAAAAGTGTCAAAAGTGTCCAATCTGTCCGCCGCAATATTCCAGTCCCACTAAAAATCACAGATCACCGCCATTACTAGTAAAATAAATAATAATAATACAAATGCCATTAATATATACCCTATTTTGTAGACGCTATAACTTTTGTGCAAACCAATCAATATACGCTTATTGTGATTTTTTTTACCAAAAATATGTAGAAGAATACATATTGGCCTAGACTGATGAAAACGTTTTTTTATTTTTTTTGGGGGGGGGGGGTGTATTTATTAGACAAAATGTAAAAAATATTGTTTTTTTTTTCAAAACAGTTAATGTTTATAGCGCAAAAAATAAAAATCTCAGAGGTGATCAAATACCCCCAGAAGAAAGCTCTATTTGTGGGAAAAAATGACATCAATTTTGTTTGGGTACAACGTCGCACGACAATTCAATTATCAGTTAAAGCAACGCAGTGCCGTATAGCAAAAAATGGCCTAGTCATTAAGCGGGCAAATCTTTCAGACCTTAAGGGGTTAAATGTTTTTTTTTTAAATGTTTTTTTTTCTTGTTTATTTTACTTTTTATTTTTACACTGTCCCTTTATTTTATTTTTTTTTTTGTAAACATCCCTTGCAATAGAAATAAGTATGACAGGTCCTCTTTATGGAGAGATCTGGGGTCAAAAAGACCCCAAATCTCTTCTTTATCTTTAAAAGCAAAAGATCAAAAAAAAACAAATTTTCTTTTGATCTTTTGCTTTTAAAAAAAAATAATTTTACTTCTAGCCTGGCCCGGAAGTGACGTCATGACTTCGCTCCAGTCCTCCAAGGTCATAGAGTGTGAAGTGTATCGAAGTGTATCTAACCAGCAAAAAGGTAAACCTGAGAAACACTGGCGAGCAGCGGAAGAGAGGGGAATGTCTATTCCCGCCTCTTTGGAAACCATTCCAGCTGTCATGAGCCGCTCAGAACGGTTTCTTGAGAAGGCCAGCCACCGGCTGCAGAGTACAACACCAGGGTTATTGCTGATATCTTCAGACATAATCTTGGTAAACCACTTGGAGACTGCAATGTATATGTAATGATCTTGACATTTTTATACTTACATTGCAAGGATCCCCAAACTTACTTGAATTCCATGACACATATTCTCAATGCCTTGTAAGTTTCAAGAGGTGGAGTCAGCATACCTCCCAACTTTTTGAGATGAGAATGAGTGACGCCTATTAACAAAAGTATGTAGGCATAGGATACACCCTCTGCCTCTATCCTTTAACCACTTGCCGACCATCTAACGCAGATATACTGCGGCAGAATGGCACAGGCAGGCAAAACACGTATCTGATATCTGATTTCCCTCGCGCGGGCGGGGGGCGCATCACGCCCCCCCCGGTGCCTGAGGCGGTCAGCATCATTAGGGGAGTGATCCGGGATGAGGATGAGGCCACTCATTCATGGCCACCCCCTCGCGATCGCTCCCAATGAATGAAAATCTTCCTCTGCTGCTGTAATGTAAACAGCGGCAGAGGAAGTGATGTCATCTCTCCTTGTGTCGGTCTTTTCGTTCCGACGCTGAGGAGAGAAGACATCCAAGTAAGTGCACCAACACTACACATTACAGTAGAACACTCTAGGCACACATTTCACCCCCCAATCACCCCCCGATCACCCTCCTGCACCCCCTGTCACAGTGACACCAATAGCAGTTTTTTTTGTTTTTTTTTACTGATTACTGCATTGGTGTCATTTGTGACTGTTATAAGTGGTAGGGCAGTTAGTGGTGGGCCCCTTTAGGTCTAGGGTACCCCCCTAACCCCCCCTAATAAAGGTTTAACACCCCCTGTCGCTAGTGTCACTAAGCGATCGTTTTTCTGATAGCTGTATTAGTGTCACAGGTGACGCTAGTTAGGGAGGTAAGTATTTAGGTTCGTCGTCAGCGTTTTAAAGCATCAGGGACCCCATATACTACCTAGTAAAGGTTTTAAGCCCCTGATTGCCCCCTAGTTTAACCTTTCACCAGTAATCACCGTATAACTGTTACGGGTGACGCTGGTTAGTTAGTTTATTTTTTATAGTGTCAGGGCACCCGCCGTTTATTACCCAATAAAGGTTTAACCCCCTGATCACTCGGCAGGTGATACAAGTTAGGTTTTAGGGTCAGATAGGGTCTGCGTCACCCCAGGCAGCGTCAGGTTAGTGCCAGTACCGCTAACACCCACGCACGCAGCATACACTTCCCTTAGTGGTATAGTATCTGAACAGATCAATATCTGATCTGATCAGATCTATACTAGTGTCCCCAGCAGTTTAGGGTTCCCAAAACCCTAATCACTGTCACTTACAAAACACTAAACACACATAACTGCAGCGTTCGCATAGTCAGGCCTGATCCCTGCGATCGCTAACAGTTTTTTTGGTAGCGTTTTGATACAGTCGCTAACAGTCAGGAGCTTTTTTAACTGTGAGTCTCACTAGTGTACAACTAAATTTAGAGCTCAAAATGGCAAATCGAAGGTACACTATTGAAGAGGCCTACACGTTTCTGAGCATGACAGATAGTGAAGAGGATGTCACTCATCTGTCAGATTCAGGCTCAGAATACGATCCTGTAGAGGACAGCGGCTCCATGACAGATAGCTCTGATGATGGAGTTGTGGTCCCTGCAAAGGTCAGGCGTACCAGACCCCGAACTTCTTCTTTTGTCGTTGATGTGCAAGAACCGCAGGTCCCTCGTATGGAGCAGAGCAGTACTAGCGCCGCTATTCCTTCTGGTGAACTGGCAAGCACCAGCGGCCTAGTACACCCTGGTCGTAGTCAATCCAGCACTGCAGTATCACGTGCTGACGTGGCTAGTCCCATAAGTGCAGTTCAAGCTGGTGAGGTGGCAAGCACAAGTAGTGTCCCGCTGCCACCAAGAAGACGAACACAGGCCTGTCATGCCCATAGTGCCCTTCCTGCTGCATTTGCCAATCCTAATTGGGAACCCACCACTTCTGCAGCACCTGTACTTCCCCCATTCACTGGCCAACCCGGCATTCAGGTGGAAACAGTTGCTTTTACGTCACTTGATTTTTATTCGCTGTTTTTCACCGAAGATCTCTATAGATCTATTGTGGACCAAAGCAATTTGTACGCTGGTCAACACATCGCCACTATTCCCCAGTCCTCCCTTGCCAGAGATTGGAGACCAATTACGGTTTCCAAATTTAAGCTCTTTCTGAACCTTTCCCTCAACATGGGCATAACTAAAAAGAGTGAGTTGCGGTCATATTGGTCCACTGACCCTATTCACCATATGCCCTTGTTCTCTGCCTCCATGACCAGGGCATGATACGAGCAGATCTTACGGTTCATGCACTTCAATGACAATGAACTCTGTCATCCTCGTGGAGACCCTGGATACGATCGGCTCTACCAAATTCGGCCCCTCGTAAACCACTTCAACCAGCGTTTTGCAGACTTGTTTACTCCCCATCAAGTTGTCTGCGTTGATGAGTCCCTGATTAAGTTTTCTGGCCGCTTGTCATTCAAACAGTACCTTCCCAGCAAGCGTGCCAGATACGGGGTCAAGATGTATAAGCTCTGTGATAGGGCCACAGGCTATACATGTAGTTTTATGGTTTATGAGGGAAAAGATAGCCACGTAGAGCCGACAAACTGCCCTGACTACATAGGAAGTGCTGGCAAGATTGTGTGGGACTTGGTGTCACCCTTATTCGGAAAGGGGTACCACTTATATGTGGACAATTATTACACGAGTGTGACACTTTTTAGTCACTTGTTTGATCAGCAGATTGGAGCATGTGGCACTGTGTGACCTAATCGCCGGGGCTTTCCCCAGCGGCTTGTAGATTCCCGTCTTAGGCTGGGGGAGAGAGCCTGCTTCAAGTGTAATAACTTGCTCGCTATGAAGTGGAGGGATAATAAGAATGTTTTCGTTCTTACCTCCCTTCATGCAGACACGATGGTCCAAATTACTACGGCAACTGGTGTTGTGGAGAAACCCCTCTGTGTCCACGAATATAACCAATATATGGGAGGGGTGGACCTCAACGACCAGTTGTTGGCGCCGTACCTAATTGCCCTTAAGGCCAGACGCTGGTACAAGAAAGTGTCTGTTTATTTATTTCAATTGGCTTTGCTGAACGCTCATATGCTATATGGAGCTTCTGGACGGACTGGATCCTTCCTTAAATTCCAGGAAGAGATCATCAGAGCCCTTATGTTTACAGACTGTGCTCCACCTCACCTTCCCCAACCAAATGCAGTAAGCCGGTTGCATGAGAGGCATTTTCTTTATGTCCTCCTGAGTACCCCTACCCAACGAACACCCCAAAAAAGATGTTGTGTCTGCAGCAAGTGTGGATATAGGCGTGACACCCCCTATTATTGTCCCTCCTGTCCTGACAATCCTGGTCTTTGCATTGATGAATATTTTGAACGCTACCATACACTAGTTGAGTATTAGCGTAGGGTACAGCACTGCACAGACTAGGCACACTTTCACAGGGTCTCCCAAGATGCCATCGCATTTTGAAAGATCCAAACCTGGAACCGTTACAGTTACTAAAGTTACAGTTACAAAAAAAAGTGTAAAAAAAAAAAAAAACACAAAAAAATATATAAAATAAAAAAAACAAAAATACTGTAGTTGTCATTTTATGGTTCTCTCTCTATTCTCTCTCTATTGTTCTGCACTTTTTTACTGTATTCTATTCTGCAATGTTTTATTATTATTATGTTTTATCATGTTTGCTTTATAGGTATGCAATTTTGTTATACTTTACTGTTTACTGTGTTTTATTGTTAACCATTTTTTTGTTTTCAGGTACACCATTCAGCTGCAGGGCGGATTTATTTATCTTGACAGCAACAGTGTTTGCTCCCACGATACATAAAGACGTGACTCCTGCGCTGTAGGAGGTGATTTCACCACCACAGTTAAAAAAAAAGAGCACATATGCCGAAGTATGGGGGCAGCAGGGGTGGAGGAGCTATTTGCTCCTACCTTTTGGGGGGGGGGGGGGGGTGCTTCGGCATATATAAACGGTGCATGTATGCCCATCATAGAAGAGGGTGGATGAAGGGAGGTATTCTAATGGTGGGAATACCCGCCAATCTCTTTTTTTTCGTTCAGCCCACAGGCTTCATGAAAAAAAAGTTTACAATATACAGTATGCCCAACAAGGACCAGCAACGTACTGGTATGTTGCTGGACTTTGAGTGGTTATACCAGAATGATGCCTGCAGGTTTAGGTATCATCTTGGTATCATTCTTTTCAGCCAGCGGTCGGCTTTCATGTAAAAGCAATCCTAGTGGCTAATTAGCCTCTAGACTACTTTTACAAGCAGTGGGAGGGAATGTCCCCCTTTTCCATGTTTTTCTCTGGCTCTCCTGTCCCAACAGGGAACCTGAGAATGCAGCCGGTGATTCGGCCAGCTGACCATAGAGCTGATCAGAGACCAGAATGGCTCCAATCATCTCTATGGCCTAAGAAACCGAAAGCTACAAGCATTTTATGACTTAGACTTCGCCAGATGTAAACAGCGCCATTGGGAAATTGGGAAAGCATTTTATCACACCGATCTTGGTGTGGTCAGATGCTTTGAGGGCAGAGGAGAGATCTAGGGTCTAATAGACTCCAATTTTTTCAATAAAGAGTACCTGTCATTACCTATTGCTATCATAGGGGATATTTACATTCCCTGAGATAACAATGAAAATGATTTAAAAAAAATGAAAGGGACGGTTTAAAAATAAGATAAAAAAGCAAAAAATAATAAAGAAAAAAAAAGCACCCCTGTCCCCACCCTGCTCTCGCGCATAGGTGAACGCAAGCGTCGGTCAAATGTAAAAAGCAATTGCACCATGCATGTAAGGTATCACCGCAAAGGTCAGATCGAGGGCAGTAATTTTAGCAGTAGACCTCCTCTGTAAATCTAAAGTGGTAACCTGTAAAGCTTTTAAAAATGTATGTAGTTTGTCGCCACTGCACATTTGTGCGCAATTTTAAAGCATGTCGTGTTTGGTATCCATGTACTCGGCCTAAGATCATCTTTTTTATTTCATCAAACATTTGGGCAATATAGTGTGTTTTAGTGCATTAAAATTTTAAAAAGTGTGTTTTTTCCCCAAAAAAATGCGTTTGAAAAATCGCTGCTCAAATACTGTGTGAAAAAAAAAAAATGAAACACCCACCATTTCAATCTGTAGGGCGTTTGCTATAAAAAATGTATATAATGTTTGGGGGTTCAAAGTAATTTTCTTGAAAAAAAAATTTTTTTTTCATGTAAACAAAAAGTGTCAGAAAGGGCTTTGTCTTCAAGTAGTTAGAAGAGTGGGTGATGTGTGACATAAGCTTCTAAATGTTGTGCATAAAATGCCAGGACAGTTCAACCCCCCCCCCGCAAATGACCCCATTTTGGAAAGTAGACACCCCAAGCTATTTGCTGAGAGGCATGTCGAGTCTATGGAATATTTTATATTGTGACACAAGTTGCTGGAAAAAGGCACATTTTTTTTTTTTTTTTGCACAAAGCTGTCACTAAATGATATATTGGTCAAATATGCCATGGGAATATGTGAAATTACACCCCAAAATACATTCTGTTACTTCTCCTGAGTACAGGGATACCACGTGTGAGACTTTTTGGGAGCCTAGCTGCGTACGGGACCCCGAAAACCAACCATCGCCTTCAGGAACTACTTAGGAACTACTTAGGGATCATAGGTGCAGCGCACAACTTTTGTAATATCTAAAAAAGAATAGCAGTTTTTCTACACTGTATTGAAAGATGTGATGTGCTACCTACTGCAAAATGTTTGAAAATACTTTTTGCAATACATCAGAACAAACCAAGCTATAACTGGCATTGAAGTAGGAGGTATTACACACAAATTATGTATATTTGCAGACGATATATTACTTTTTCTATCATCACCACAGGTCTCTGGTCCTAACTTAATACCAGCTCTTGATGGATTTGCAGCCCTATCCGGCCTTATGATTAATCCTAAGAAATGCCTAGTGCTTAATATTTCACTCACAAACATGGAATTGATCCCGGCTAGGGCTGCACTCCCATTCACATGGGCAGAAAAATCAATCCCATATCTTGGAATTCATTTAACAGCATCTCATTCTGACTTATTCTCAACCAATTATCCTCCTGTATTAAGACAGATCACAAATCTAATAAAACAATGGTCGCAACTTCCTTTATCCTGGATAGGGAAGATTAATGCAATCAAAATGACTATTCTACCCAAATTGCTTTATCTATTCAGAGTCCTCCCTATTCCAATTCCTTCCTATTTTTTGAGAATAGTACAAAAAAGAGCAACTTCGTTTATATGGGGCTCTTTTAAACCACGTATACCTATACACACACTACATCTTCCCAAAAATAAAGGAGGCCTGGGATACCCTAATTTTACTAACTACTACAGAGCAGCACATTTGGCCAGTCTGTCCAAATACCATGCAAAACAGGAAATCCCATTATGGGTATTTATAGAGGCTTCAGAAAATGACCCTCTATTAATATCAAATTTATTATGGCTTGATCCTAAAGACCGCTTTAAAATTCATCATCCCATAACTAAACACTTCTTATCTCTCTGGGATAAACTAAAAACCAAATATCAGTTACAATCTCCACACAATCCTCTCCTTTCTTTTATCAGAAATCCGGCCTTTTATCCGGCATGGATCTACCCAAATTCTTTTAAAGCTTGGACAATATCAGGCATTCAGACACTAAATGACTTCATAGCATCTAAATCATTCCTTTCATTCCCATCGCTTAGAGAAAAATATGATCTACCAAACTCTGAGATATTTAGATATCTCCAAATCAAAAATTTCTATACACCATTCCTAAAGGGGGATACACCATTATCCCAATTATCCATTTTTGAATCAATCTGTACAAAAGATCCATTTGCTAAAGGTACAATTTCATCACTTTATAATCAATTATATGGAGTAGCAAATCTTAATAGACCCTCTTACTTTCAGAGGTGGGAGGAGGACCTGGGACGAACTTTAGAAGACATGGACTGGTCTAATATATGGCTCACATTTAAGTCATCTTCACCCAACATCTTGGCACTGGAGACAAATTATAAAGTCCTAACTCGCTGGTACCTTGTACCCGCTAGAGTGGCAAAATATTCACCTAATACCTCAACTCTTTGTTTTCGAGGATGCCCAGAAATAGGCACATATTTACACATATGGTGGACGTGCCCAGTAATCCAAACCTTCTGGAAGGAAGTCTTCGTGATTGCATCTAAAATATTTAAAAAAATAATACAACCAGATCCATATTTAACTTTACTTAATCTAAAACCGGAATGGTTAACACTCTCTCAATTCAAACTTATGATCCAACTAATAACGGCTGCAAAACAAACAGTGGCCAAGGCATGGAAATCTCCTACATTGGTACTAGCAGAAACAATTCACAGAATGAATAATACAATGTCCCATGCTAAGATGGTAGCCATCGATCAAAATCAAATTCCAAAATTTGAAAAACTTTGGCATCCTTGGATAAAACAACAGTTCCTGTCAAATTTCAATGACTCTGTCCTGTTGCCATGGTAACAGATTAAATGACTTACAGAGACACCCATTCTAAGGCTTCAAAGAGAACTAAAAAGAATAATAAACTGACAAGCGGGACAACCTTGTGGACCATACCTCTACCTTTCAACCCTTTTTCTTCTTTCTCTTTCCTTTTCTCCACCTTACGATTAAAGCTCATTATCAGAATTTATTTGACCTATATACACTCTACTTGTAAACAATATGTATAGTAGGTATAAATCATTTAAATACCTACAAAAGTAACTAAGGAAATGATATATATCTTTAATTTAGGTTTACGTGAACCCAATGTTTAATATTTGAAATTTCATGATATTTACCTATATAAACCCTACTGTAAAACAATGAGCTTACTTTATAGATCCTTGTAAACTTACTTTATGTATCTTTATGTATCTTTATAACATTGTATACTCAATAAACTTCTTTTGACAAGGAAAATACTTTTTGCAGCTAGATAGCTTGAGAGATTTAATGCAGTCACTGACTTTGTAGAACTCTATGAGCTATTGATTGAAGCATTGACAGCTATATCAGGCTAGTCAAAAGATTAATCAGACACATCCAAGGAGGCAAGCTCCTAATTGTGATGCATTCTAAATATTAATTTATCATATCTCTTTTGGTAACCCAGAAAAGTTTTTGGACTTGGTCGGACATCAAACAAAGTCCTCCAAAGACCAACTCTGTGTTTAAGAGAAACATTAAAAGTAACCGAAGACACAAGACAAAAATTGAAAATTCTAAGCACTGATGCTGCAAAAGCTTTTAAAAAAGTAATAAAAAAATAATTGTTAGGAGCTGGACAACAAATTTCTTAGATCCTCAGTGGAAAATGATAATTACAACAAGGGTTCACATGAGTTTCAAAGGCACTTAAAGGAGAATTTCAGGGTAAACCCAACCAGTCTTAAAAATTATCCTTTCCCCTTCCTAACATCTATGCTCACTAACCTGTGTAAGAAAGATGTGCACACTTACCTATTTTCAGCCTGCTCCAGTCCAGTCAGGTTATCCGGCTCCCCTGTGTCAGTCAGCCAAGAGGAGGGATCACTGAAAATGGATGTGCTATGGGAGCCTATGGGTGATGTCACCACTCCCAGGCATTCCCAGCATAGGTGTTAGGAAGGGAGAGGGAGCATTTTTAAGGATAGTTGGGTTTAGCCTGGAATTCTACTTTAATGGCAAAGGGATAAAATATCTTCAGTAATATAGAATACCACAATTATGCAGTGCCTACATGGGCTGGCCCCCGGAGGCTTGCATCCTTATGCAGAATTCCTCATGGCTGTGCAACAGGACTCAGACAAGGGAGATATTGTATCTTTTCTCTTACTTCCCAGGTGCTCAAGGATGCACCTGATCAGTATCTGAGCAGTGGAGCTGGGGTGCTTGTCACCTGATCCAGGAATAGAAGGGAACCCAGAAAATCCTTACTCTGTTCCCACAGAGCAAAAGCCTTTCCCTTCACTAAATCAAACTGTTTCTGACAGGACAGGCTCCCCACATTCTCCCGCACTCAAAGAGGTCATGAGACTCCAGACGAGGAAGTGAATGACACAGTGCTGAGAAAACAGTGGAGGGATAATTGCAGCACAAGGACTCCACTGAAGAGGGAACTTTCTCAGGGGATACTGAGGGGAGAAGTGTGTGGTGAGTGACGTCTCAGAATAGTCTCCGAACGTGTCGGGTGGAGCTGAATTCTTTGACGTCACCACGTACCAGCCTGCAGGCAAAATCTGCGGCTGTGTGTTGCTTTGGTTTACTGTTTACCGTTATCCCAAGTGTAAGTACTACAATTTTTTAATAAATCTTCATCTGATAAACTATACTATAAAGCCTCTTTCCTTCCATTGCTTCCCATGTTGGAGATTATCTATACCGTGATGGTCCATACCTTGGAAAAACCTTCATAGCTGAATCACCTGCTTACTGGAGAAAATACCCTCAGAGGAGTCCGAGGAGTGGATTATCCCTGTCAGTTGGCCTTTGTGAGAGAGATTGAGATTTCTATAATCTGAGATCCAACCTATCTGGTAAGAGGCGCTGATTTTGTGTGAAGAGTGCATTGGGTGAAGCACCGTTTCTTGTGAATTACCCTTCACTATTAAGAGCACACTTTGGACTTTCATTTTTGGATTATATATATATATATATATATATATAATCATTGTTTCACTATATCATTGTGGTTTTCTTTTGATATAGTATTATATGGACTCATTATTTTTTCATAATGTGTATATGTTATATTGATGTTTAGGTTTTAGGTTGCGCACTTATATTTTTTACTTATGAACTCCTTAACTGTAACAGAGAAAGTGGTGTCATTCTCTTGGTTGTGGTGTGTGGCAAAAGGTGCATAAAATGCAATTGTGGCTAGGCAGGCAGTTTGCATGTTCATATTTCTTTTTTAATACAAACTCTTTTATTGTTTTTTTTTAAAAAAAGCATAACAAAAGGAATCATATACAGAGTATATCATGTATAAAAAAAATTGAAAATGTGAACATAACCTGGGTACATTGTACGTGTCAGAGAATTAGTAAACCAGACTGTGTGGACTGCACAGAAGAAACCAGAAACGTAAGTGAATAAAAATGGTGTTTATTTACATAAGTGACAGGTAAGTGAATATAACAGTGCACAACCAAGCACAAGACCCACAAACAACAAAACAGTATATACAATAAAATGGGAGATACCGGAACCGTAAACAGAAGCCATGCCAAGGTCATACACCGGGAGATCAGCAGATGGTAAGGACGGGAAACCAACAGGACAGGGAGAGGATGGATAGGATGCAGGGCAGGTATCCACAAGGTAACCAGGAAACAGAAGGGACAGGACAAGGAAGGGCTCGGGATAGGGATAGGATCAGATCAGGTCAGGTCAGGACAGGGCAGATGCAGGCTCAAGGTCAAAATAACAGGCAGCAAGGTCAGAATGCAGGGAGAGAGACATCAAGGCAAGCATGTGAGGGCTTTCTGGGTATTTATCAGCCTGCAGTAATTGCCCTCACGTTACACCTGAGCTCAGAAGGTGCTGTCTGCTCCATACTGCCGGAATACACCCGTTGGTGTACACTAATACTACAGCCCAAGGATGCAACAGTGCCACCAGCAGGTGAATCCTCTTATTACAGGTCCTGGGTGATGGAAGACACCCGCTGGTGGACACTGGTACTGCAATCCAAGAGACTGACAGCGCCATCAACGGGTGAATCTTTTCATGACAGTGCCCCCCTCAAAGGAGCGTCCTCCAGATGCTCCAAGTAAATGAAATTGTCCAAAGTTGATGGTCTCACACCAAACAACGGATGAGGGCACATCCGGCTGGGCATCGGGTACTTTAGACTGGGTAGCAGATGCGTCAAACTGGACAGCGGGCACATCAGAGCAGACAGCGGGCACATCAGAGCAGACAATGGGCACATCAGAGCAGACAGCGGGCTCCGCGTCGTCGAGCTGGGCAGCAGGCTCTGGGTCGTCAAGCTGGGCAGCAGGTCCTGGGTCGTCAAGCTAGGCAGTAGGCTCCGGGTCATCGAGCTGGGCAGCAGGCTCTGGAACATTAGGCCAAACAGTGAGCACTGTAAGGGCAGGCTGGATCACAGGCACCTGCTCAGCAAGCTGGGTAACAGGCTCCAGCCCAGTGGGCTGGGTAATGGGCCCCGGGAACTGGTCCTGCAAGCCGAATAGTGGGTACTGGCTTAACAGGCTGAGTGACGGACTCCGGTTTAGCAGACTGGGTAACGGGCACCGGTTCAGCAGACTGGGTAATGGGCACCAGTTCAAGAGACTGGGTAATGGGCACCGGTTCAACAGACTGGGTAACGGGCACCGGTTCAGCAGGCTGAGACACGGGCACCAAAACTTCAGGCTGAGACATGGGTACCGAAACTTCAGGCTGAGATTCCAATTTCAAGACCCTCAGGCTGGAAGGCAGGCAATGAGACACCAGGCTGGAAGGCAGGCAACGAGACATCAGGCTTGAAGGCAGGTACCAGGATATCAGACTGGAAAGCGGACACATCAGACTGAGAAGCGGGCACATCAGACTGGGAAGCGGAGACATCAAGCTGGTAGGCAGGCACCGAGACATCAGGCAGGACGACAAGCACCGAGGCATCAGGCTGGGTAGCGGGCACATCAGGCTGGAAGGCAGGCACATCAGGCTGGAAGGCGGGCACATCAGGCTGGGCAGCGGGCACATCAGACTGGAAGGCAGGCTCATCGGACTGGACAGCGGGCACCGAGACATCAGACTGGGCAGCAGGTACTGGAACTTCAGACTGGGCAGCAGACATGGGCGCTCGCACATCAGGCAGAACAGCAGGTGCTGGCACAACAGGCAAAACAGCAGGTACATCGGACTGGACAGTAGTCACTGGAGCATCAGACTGGAACATGGACACTGGGATGTCAGACTGGGTAGCAGGCACTGGGGCGTCAGACTGGGTAGCAGGCACTGGGACGTCAGACTGGGTAGCAGGCACTGGGACGTCAGACTGGGTAGCAGGCACTGGGACGTCAGACTGGGTAGCAGGCACTGGGACGTCAGGGTAACAGGCACTGGGACGTCAGACTGGGTAGCAGGCACTAGGACGTCAGACTGGGTAGCAGGCACTGGGACGTCAGACTGGGTAGCAGGCACTGGGACGTTAGACTGGGTAGCAGGCACTGGGACGTCAGGGTAGCAGGCACTGGGATGTCAGACTGGGCAGCAGGCACTGGGATGTCATACTGGGCAGCAGGCACTGAGACGTCAGACTTGGCAGCAGGCACTGGAACGATAGACTGGGTAGCAGGTACTGGGACATCAGATTGGGCAGCAGGCACTGGGACGTCAGACTGGATAGCAGGCACTGGACATCAGACTGGGTAGCAGGTACTGGGTTGGCAGACTTAGGTGGGTCATCAGGTTCAACTGGCATGAACGCAGGCTGGAATAGGTTGGTTGGTGTGGAGGCAAGTTGGTTTACTGGCAGGATTGTGTGGGTCGGAAAGAACTTTTGTTTCTTTTTTGTTTTAGCCACTGCAGCTTTGTACGTAGGTGCAGGGCTGTAAGAAAAGAAAGTAGTTGGGCAAAAAGAAGACCAAGGAACAGTGGCTGAAAGGGTTTTGTGGGATTGTTACAGGTGGAGGAGAAAAGGCAGGTGGATTGAAAGCAGGATAGGTGCAGTGAATAGAGACTGGGTAATAATACTTGGTGGAAAGCTGTGTATACTGGGCTGTAGCTGAGTTTGCCATGAGGGACGGGGGAATAGATTATTGGGAAGGCAGGTGATTAATGGCAGGGCTGGGTTGTTTTGGCTTGGCTAAATAAAGGAGATCTGACCATGCTGTAGCATAGGTTGAACAAACATTGATTCACACACAGCCTGACTAACCAGAGATTGCACTGAATGGATGCAATCAGACAACACCTGCTGTGAACAAGAGGCATAACGTTCCATGAAAAAGGCTGGATCATCCTCTAATAACCATACCAGGAATTCAACTTGGCCATAATTGAAGGGGGGAGAAAAATCATTGCTTCCTTCAGGAAAACATGACAGGGCTGGTTTTGCACATAACCGTATCAGGGGCTGAACATCTTCAAAAGACATGTAACCCTGATCCACTAGGGAATGAGCTGATCGGATCGTTTCCATCAGCTGGTCACTGCTCCAATCTTTTAAAATCTGGCGGCAATATTCGCCATCCTCTTCTGCCAGCAGAGAATAATAGGTAATTTCATTTAAATCCATCTTAATACGTCCAACAAAACAGGGTGATTCCTCAGTGCAGCCACGTCTGGTAGGGATGGCCTTGGTACTGTCAGAGAATTAGTAAACCAGACTGTGTGGACTGCACAGAAGAAACCAGAAACCTATATAAGTGAATAAAAATGGTGTTTATTTACATAAGTGACAGGTAAGTGAATATAACAGTGCACAATCAATCACAAGACCCACAAGCAACAAAACAGTATAAACAATAAAATGGGAGATACCAGAACCGTAAACAGAAGCCAGGCCAAGGGCATACACAGGGAGATCAGCAGATGGTAAGGACGGGAAACCAACAGGACAGGGAGAGGATGGATGGATGGGATGCAGGGCAGGGATCCAAGGTAACCAGAAAACAGAAGGGACAGGACCAGGAAAGGAGAGAGACACCAAGGCAAGCATGTGAGGGTTTGCCGGGTATTTATCAGACTGCAGTAATTGCCCTCATGTTACACCTGAGCGCAGAAGGTGCTGTCTGCTCCATACTGCCGGAATACACCCATTGGTGGACACTGGTACTACAGCCCAAGGATGCACCAGTACCACCAGCAGGTGAATCCTCTTATTACAGGTCCTGGGTGATGGAAGACACCCGCTGGTGGACACTGGTACTGCGGTCCAAGAGACTGACAGCGCCATCAACGGGTAAACCTTTTCATGACAGTACGATGAGTATACACAGTAAAGGTCTAAACATGTTATATACTTCCATATTGGTTTATGAAAAGAACCTGGTTGCCTTAATCGAGATATACTGTAGTCTGAACTACAAATTCTAGGGGGGGGGGGTAACCGTATCCAGGGTGATTTCAACTCTGTCGCTTGGATCCAGTAACAGAACAGTAACATTGAGTAAAGAAAAGCAAAATAAGCTATGTACTAAACAAAATCATAACCGTAATGAGAATTAAGAAAGAGAGGTATGCGATTCACCATATAAAGCCAATAAAACTTGTTACTATAGATAATTTAGTAGGGGAATTAACTGCGGTCCACTCAACCACCATAAGGTTCCCAGTTTGTCCATTTGCGGTCAAAGATATGCATCGTATGCATGATGGTATGATGCACAGGCTCCATTAATCTAATTGCCTCCATTCTCTGTAGTACCTGCATCCAATACACTGTAGGGGACCGCCAGTTTAGTGCAATAGCCCATAAAGCAGAGCAGAAAAGTGTATGGGCTAATTTTTGGGATGGGGCTGAAACCTCTGGAAGTGGGGCACTAAGTAGGCCCATTGGTGCAGTCAGTGTGATTAAGGATCCTGTTATTTTGGCCACCTTGGTGGCCGCTTTATGCCAAATCGGTTGGAGGGCAGGGCAGCTCCAAAATATATGGAGAAACGTGCCTGTAGCTTGGCAACCCCTGAAGTAGTTGTCTGTGAGATTCGGGTAAAACAGATGTACTTTCTTGGGCGTCAGGTACCATCTAATGTGTATGCATGTTCATATTTCAAGCTATTTGCCTGGCGTTCAACTTTGAGTTTAATTAAATAAAGGATGCAGCTTGATGAAAATGGGTCTTTTTATAGTAATTTGAATAAAACTGGACATTGCAAAGAAATAATATTTGACAACAACTGAAGTAAAAACAAGTTCGTTGTTAGATGTTGAGAGATGAGGCTTTGAAGATTCGGGTAAAACAGATGTACTTTCTTGGGCGTCAGGTACCATCTAGTGTGTATGCATGTTCATATTTCAAGCTATTTGCCTGGCGTTCAACTTTGAGTTTAATTAAATAAAGGATGCAGCTTGATGAAAATGGGTCTTTTTATAGTAATTTGAATAAAACTGGACATCGCAAAGAAATAATATTTGATAACAACTGAAGTAAAAACAAGTTCGTTGTTAGATGTTGAGAGATGAGGCTTTGAAGATTTACGTTTAAGAATGAACCAGATGTGGATATATGTGGTTAGAAAGAAAAAGTTATTTAGATTAGAGGAAGGTTGATAATGGAATTCAATAAAGTATACAGTGTTTATGATAACCATGTGGTCATAGACAAGGCTGTAGCACTTAGTTGAGGACATGAATGAGACTGGCATGCAGCAAATACGAAGAATTGGAGAGTTATTATTCAGCCATAAACTCAAGAATATAAAATATGTGTATTAATATTGAGAGATCATTTCTCATTTTAAATCCACTATTTCATTTCTCCTGTTCATGACCCCATTGCAAACACTCTCACATCCTCACTTCTCAGACGAGTCATAAAAATGTCTTGACAGCTTAGGGCTTTTGTCGAACCAATATAAGCTATGAACAAGCCCCTTGAAATTAGCTCACCAAATCAGTTGTCCTTTAGAACTGAAATATGTGATTAATATTTGGAAAAAACACAACCCACGTTTGTATGCCAAACTGTTCTGGCCATATGATTTTTCTGTAATTATGAGTCTGGCAACAGTAAGAGATGCAAAACAACTGGGTCACTCTTAAACCCTCCTCATTGACTTGTTATGTCGTGTTGGTTCTTTTAGTTATGATAATTAATAGACTTCTTGTTCATAAAACCTCAGTGGAACGTGGTAAGAGGTGGAGGTTTCCAAATCTCTGTCCTTTAAAACATATTGGATTGTTTAGGACAGATTTCATGCTAGCTCCTTTAATTAAAAACATAACAATTGCCATTTGGATCTTTACATGTTTTCCTGCAGTGTGCCGTCACTACCGTCTGCTATTACAAATCGAGAGAAATTCCTTTCCTGTCACCGCATGCACTGTTAAAGGGTGATGTCACCTTTTCTGATGCATGGCAATTTTTCATTGTTTGACTATTTCCCTGTGTTCAGTGGAAGGTCCTCTAGTCTAGCTATTTCATACAGAACATAGGGATGTCTGCTTTCCATTTTTCCCACTGCTGAACATGGCCTAAGATGTAGTGAGAACTCCTGAAGGATGAAGCAGCTGTCCAGCAGTATTCCCCATTCTTTGCACTTTGTAATCTGGGTTAAGCTCTATAAGTCGTTTTAAGGAACAATGTGAAACGGGGTATCGTTCGACAGAGATTTAAAAAAAAGAATCCTTGTGTCTGTGCCCAGAATTGAGTGCACATGGCAATTAGGAAAGCTTGTAGGACTCTGTTTTTAATTAAAGGTCCTGAAAACCAAGATATGGTTGTTTTTTCAAATTGGACATTTCCAAATATATTGTATGTACTGTATCAAAGATAACTGAAATAAAGATCTCGTCGAAACCTGCATTACTGTCCTACACAAATGTGACTTTAGTCATCAGATTGCAGAACTCTGCAGGCAGTCTTTGGTAAACAAACATCCACCAGCTTAAATTGGCCATGCACAGGAGTAAGTTAAAGCTGAACTCCTGACAAAAATATTTTTTGGCCCGAGGTATTGTAAAAATAAATGAACACTAATGAAGTGTGTGTAATGTGTGGCAGATGCTGTTGTGTAATACTCTTACTTTCAACCCCACCACCACCTTATTACCTAATCAGTTATTCTATCTAAAATATGTTTTAAAGTTGCACACTGGCTTAGTGCACAGATCTGGAAGAAATACACAAAGCACACCAAGGTTCAAGTTAGAATTTACATGCCACTTGTATTTACCCAATATTCGCTTATCCCAGAGTTCAACATTATAGTGTAAGTTCACCTTTTCATAAAAAATGAAAAGGTGAATTAACAGCCTATATCCTCCCCACCCCCTGGTCCCCACTGCACTTACCGCGGTGGGTGATTGTCTGCCAATGTACATGCAGCCAGTGCAGTACTTCAGGGATTTGAAAGTCACCATGTGACCACTTTGACCAATCAGAAACACTCTGATCTTTCTTGAAAGCCTAAAGGATAGAAGGTGAAGAATAATGGAGTGTGATGGGGAGGGTATAGGGCATGGGTGCGTAACCTGTCACCCTCCAGCTGTTGAGGAACTACAAGTCATTGCAAGCCTCTGACAGTTACAAGCATGACTCACAAAGGCAGAAGCACAGTGGGATTTGTAGAGAAAAGAAAAAACAGTTATTGAAATAGACTTTTAACTGGTAGCCATTAGCAATCCCAAAAGAGGAAAAGAGTACTCAATAGAATATAAAATCCAAATTTATTGCAACAACATGATAAAAACACCTTAAAATCACATCAAAGAAAGATATATCAAAAAGATTTGTACATGATATATACATGCAACATCATCTCATATATAGGCTAATCATATATGTCATTGTAAAAAGAGACCTGTAGGTATGCCCATAGGTATGAAGAGTTTAATGCTTGTATCTGTGGTCATCTTCCATATCAGGGCCCAACAGGCAAGCAGAGTACCAAGGGATCACTAAGCATTTTGCTTATATCTTCATCGGGTGATCCTATTCGTACCAGGTTTAAATGGGAAATATGGAATGCCCAGTTCACAGCATGGAAGCAAGAGAGGGGAGCAACTTACATACAGCCCCTGAATGAGTGTGCATTGGGTATAGTACAGCCAAAGAAGAGAGCTTTCCCTATGGTCAGAAAGTGTACCATATATATGAATCATCCAAAAGGACAACAAGTGGATTGACATCAGATGTTTAGATATAGTAGAGCCATGCCATCTTAGATAGATAGGTAGTCCCCATATGTAAATTGTCCACTTGTTTGTTATATCTCCCCTTGGGTTGGGTTGGGAATTCCACTCGGATGGGACTTGTAGTTCTGCAACAGCAGAAGGGCCACAGGTTGAGCACCCATGGTATAAGTGTTAGTTCACCTTGTCATTACTTGTGAAAAGGTTAACTTGCACTTTAAATGAATAATATGCATAATACTACATACTCTCATTTTATAATATGCACAATACTACACACTCTCATTTTGTCTGTAAATAACTGCTATAGTATGTTTTGTACCAAACATTTACTTTTAGTGTTAATAAACAAGACAAAACCTAAACTAGTCAAAAAAGAGAAAAAAAATACTAAATTTTGTGTTTTGTTTCATCTTCTCGTCTTTAGATTACATAATAACATACAAGGCAATATTGCCAAAAATAGCCTTGGCTATTGTCATAAAAAAATGATATATGCTTTACTTCTGTCTAAAAAGTAATGATACACTTTTTTCTGAATCGATAGGCCTATAGCCTAAATGTGAGCATTGAAATGAGAAAAATTCTGGACAGCCGCAATCCAAAAAGTAGCCTTTATTAGTCAAGAAAAATAAAAAATACATACCACAGCAGAATGGACAGAATCTGACGCGTTTCACACTATCAAACAGTGCTTAATCATAGCTGACAATCACAGAAATGAATATCATATAAATACTCGTGTCTTTTAACCATGTGACCAAATAATTGATTAATTGAGTCCAATCGACAGATAGACAAATGCTGTGGACTCAATCAAGAACATGGGTAACCTGTGTGATTGAATAAAGTGCTCATGAATTTGTCTAGGTGGAAAGTGAAAAAACATATATATATATATATATATATATATATATATATATATATATATATATATATATATATATATATATATATATGCATTTAAACCCAAGAAAAGAATTTTATGTACAAAATAAATAAAAAAATAGGTAGTGACACTTTATCAATTCCTAACAAATCTAAATCTGTGCAAAAAGGAAGAAAAATATATATGTCTGTGTGAATCCATTAATCTCTGTATATACTAGATGTGCATGATGTTCATGTAAATATCATATTTATCAAGCCCATATAAACACTCAAGCTCATATCAAGCCCATATAAACAAATAAAAATTCATGTGAAATATGTGAAAAATAAAGATAATAATAAAAATAAAATGAACACATGCATATATTAAATACATACAGTGCATATAATATCTCAACTTCCATCATGTTAAGGAGGAGGAGAGGAGACCTCTCGTACACATAAATTAAATGTGATATTGTCAGGTCACCTTGAGGCTAGGTGGCAGATGCACTCTGTAGGAGTCGGAAGTGCACCGCTAGGTAGTGAACCCTAGGAGTGACTGCTGCGGATTGAACCCTGGGAGGTTCAGGAAGTAGGTCTACTGGATCACTAACACAGATCCCACTGGGAGCTAGAGCATAGATTCCCCAGGGCACGGAGTCTAAGAGCCAGCAGGTGTTCACCAGAGCCCCTAGTGGTGAGAATGGACTGAGCTGCAGTCTGGCTCCAGGTCGCGGCCCCCAGGGTCTCACAGCTCATGCTCACGGTAGACTACAGGAGAAGAGGAAGGAGGCAGCAGGCTGGAACAACAAGGAAAGTAAGGAAAGCCAAATGTCAGGGCAACTAGCAGACAAGGATAAACATAACACGCCAAAGGTCAGGGTCACAAGCAGACAGGGAAAGTCAAGAACAGGCCACAGTCGGTAACTGGAGTCAGACGTAGGAAACACAGCAAGTACACACGAAAGCTAACACACAATGGTTGATCAGCACTGCTGACTTGCAGTGCACAGGTTAATATAGGGTTCCCTGATAGGAGCTGGGGTGAAACCATGGTAGAGGAGAGTTTATAAAAGCAGTCAGGTGAGGGTCAGCTGGTCTCTAGAGATGAACACATGGAGACAGGTAAGCTGACAGACAAACGCTATTGCATAACTATGACAGATATGTGTAACATTAAAGAATATTCTCGTAAATATATTAATAATAAACCAATATTAGAATGTGTTCATGAACTAGTGAACCTGACCCAGACAAGCCAGAATTATGTACACAGAAATAGGAAGAAGAGTCTGTGCTGGTGTAAATATTCGAAGACAGTGGAGGCAAAAGCCTTCATTGTACATCACCAAACTGTAATGCCCCATACACACGATTGGACATTGATCGGACATTCCGACAACAAAATCCATGGATTTTTTCCGACGGATGTCAGCTCAAAGTTGTTTTGCGTACACACGGTCGCACAAAGTTGTCGGAATTTCTTATCGCCAAGAACACGGTGACGTACACCACATATGATGAGACTAGAAAAGGCCAGTTCAGAACCAAGCGCGGCACCCTTTGGGCTCCTTTTGCTAATCTCGTGTTAGTAAAAGTTTGGTGAGAGACGATTCGCTCTTTTTCAGACTCGTGGTTTTCAGATCGTTTTCTGCCGTTCAGTTTGTGCTTGTGGGTTTGTATCTGCTCTGCAGTGCGTGCAGTCAGTTTGTATTGTACTATTCAGTGCGATCTTGTCCCCTCGTTACTGTTTTTCAGGTCGCTCTTCACAGGCCTTGCTGTTCTTCAGTGCGTTCTGTTACTATGTTCTGAGCAGCCGACCGTTTTCTAGCCATATTGCGTATACGTACTCCTCGTAGAGTTCGTGCTGTGCGGGGGCTTAGTGTTGGGGTCCTTACCTTGACACAAGTCCAGTCCATGAACAGGGTGGGGAGGAGTTCATGGACCAAGAATTGGTTGCTTCAGCGTGACCAGTTCTGTCATATGCCTTTGCTCCGTGAGATCCGTGAGAATAATCCTGATGATTTCAGGAACTTTCTCCGGATGACGGACTCCGTATTTCACCGTTTGTTGGCTTTGCAGTCCCCTTATATTAGCAGGCAGTATACCTGCATGAGGCAAGCCATCACTCCGGAGCAGAGGCTCATCGCCACCCTGCGGTACTTGGTGACGGGGAGAAGCCTGCAGGACTTGAAGTTCTCGACAGGCATCTCCCCCCAAGCTCTGGGGATCATTATCCCAGAGACCTGTTCTGCCATCATCCAGGTCCTGCAGAAGGAGTATATGAAGGTAAGATTTTTATCCTTTAATATCACATTTTATTGTATTTAATGTTTGCTAATATATTGTATTTCTTTCCTCATTCCATAATTATCATGATTGTAATATGCTGTGAATGTCCCCTTTGTCCTCATGCATGCTGGATTTTTAGGTAATTATTGTTGTCCTTCATACATATTTGCCTTCACTTACCTCCCCAGCATGCTCTCCTGGCCCTATATTCACCTCATGTAGTCACTTAACAATGTATTTTTATCAGCTCCATAGTAGTGCTTTACCCCAAACACCCCCTAAAATGTTTTTAAATGTGATTTGTGCTTTAAATTCAGGCAGAGTGCCAGAGGCTTTTTTTGGGGGGTCCCCAAATCATTTTTAACCCTCCCTCCCCCCAACTGCTAAGTCAGCTGATACCAATTCTCTATCTATCCTCAATCATCTGCTGACTTTGCCAAACCCATACACACACTATACCCACCTCTTTTGTGGTCAGATGTATGGATGAATTCCCCAAAGCATGTAGTGCAAGGGCCTGCCTGTATACTTTCAAATGGTACTGTTTCAAGTTTCTGTTTACTATTATTATCTTGATAGGTAATAGCAGAATGTCCAAATGTGCTCAAATGTGTACAATGTGTATTTATATCTTTGTATTATGACACTTCTTACCTGTCCAGTGGGCTGCCAATAGTGTAACTAAGGAGGGGCTGTTCAAAGTAATACCCATTATTTAGGCGTACCTTATACTTTGGTCTTTAAAAACTCCATCAAATAAATGTTATCTTGATGTTGGCCAAGAATGTTTGTGTCTAATCTGCTTTCCCTGTTTATGTGCAAAATGACTAAATTTTTTTCTTTGTTTGACTCCACAGTTTCCTTCCACGCTACAGGAATGGCAGGCTGTGGCCTCCCACTTTGCCCAGCGGTGGGACTTTCCTAACTGTGGAGGGGCAATTGATGGGAAACACGTCCACATCGTCCCACCACCCAACTCGGGGTCGTACTATTATAATTATAAGGGGTTCAATAGTATTGTGATGTTGGCGGTGGTGTCGGCTACTTATGAGTTCCTGTATGTGGACGTGGGGAAGAATGGCCGGATGTCCGATGGTGGAGTCATTACCCAGACGGAGTTCTACAGGCATCTCCAGAATGGCAGCTTGGACTTGCCACCTCCAGAAGACAATGTGGAAGGACTCCCATTCAACTTAGTTGCAGATGAAGCGTTTGCGCTGGGGGACCATCTTATGCGGCTATTCCCGATGAGGACCCTCACCCCGGACCAGAGGGTTTTTAATTACCTGCTGGCCAGAGCCAGAAGAGTGGTGGAGAACACGTTTGGAATCATGGCCAGCTGGTTCCGCCTATTTCTTACATCCATTCATATGGCGGAGTATAAACTGAATCATATTATCCTGGCGTGCTGTGTTCTACACAACTTTTTACGGCAACATTCTGCCAACTATGCTGGCTCAGTTGGGCCTGAGGCTGGAATTCAAAATGAAACAACCCTGACGGCACTTGAAAGTGGCCGTCCTGGCTTGCCCCCCCTGAGTGCCCGTGATGTCCGGCTAAGATACCTTGAATTCTTTGCGGGTAGGGGGGCCATCAATATGCCAATGTCTGAAACCTTTTTCAAATAAAAAAAAACAAATAACTACTCAAATCTTTGGGGACATTTACTGCTTGTGTTTCTTTTAGCTGACCCTGACAGAAATGTGATGAGTCCTGAAAATGGCCTGATTGTGTAACCTTACAAAGCACTGTTGGGTGTTATTTGCTAAAGGCAAAGACACTTTGCACTACAAGTGCACTTGAAACTGCACTTGTAGTGCAAAGTGGATTTGCCCTTAGGAAATAACACCCATTGTCACAGAAAACACCAATTAGAGCACCACAAAAGTGTTGGAGCGTTGAAACAATAATCCACACATTCTTGATTAACAATCTTTTTAATACCAGCACAATCACATGTGCATTTAGAAAAGGTTTTTAAAACAAACCAACATGTTTGTCGTATAACAATTTTTGGGTTCACATTAGAAAAAGTAGAAATGTCCATTTGAGATAAAACAGGCATGTTTAAAACCAACAAGAAAGACACAAATCTTGAACTTACAAAGTTCACATTTGGTAGAACTTGAAGGCAGTATCAGACATGAGTATTTACAAACTGAGTTTGATATTGCGTTCAGATGGGGTGAAGTCACCCCTAGAAAAGCCAAATTTTGAAGATGCACACCAATTGCCGAATGTCAACATGTGCTACCTGCCAACATGGGGGATCAAGGGACGTGTTTTTGGGGCGCAACCCCTTCCTCACAGCTACTTTATTATTGAGGAAGGGGTTGCACCCCCAAAACGCGTCCATTGATCTCCAGTGATGGCAGATAGCACATGTTGACACACTGTGTACATCTTTAAAATTTGGCTTTTCGCAAATATGTCAAAAAATGGCAAAAATTTTTAGCTCACAAAAAGCACCAAAAAAAGGGATGGGGGGGGGTTAAACTCTCCCTAAAACATCATTGATGTTCTTCATTTTTTGTTGAACATCATTGATGTTTTTAAGGATGTTTTCCAAGTCCCTATTACACCCCATGATCTCCCCGATCAGGATCTGTGCACTTTCCGAGGTGAAAGGATCTGGATCCACAACATCACGATCACCTAAAAAGATAGAAACCAAAAAACACCATGTATTATAAATATGCCGGCATCCACCATCTTACCTTAGCCTGTGGTTGCAAACACTCACCTGTTGTGGTGCCAATTTCCACCACGTCTTCCTCCTCCTGCTCTGCTTGGCTTGGGTGGATTTCCCCTTCTTCCAGAGGTGGGGGGTCTCTGGTCTCCTCGGATGAGGGGTGTCCTCCGAATCTTTTATCCCCTATGTAAAAAAAATAGGTATACTTAGCACACAGATATTTGATGGCAGAACTCTAAATATGAAACATTGCTTGGAAGTGGGGTACAATTGTCTGTTTTGGCAGAGTTCCAAGATGTTGCATTTTTCTTGTCCTTTGTCAAGCTTCAATACTTACCTGTTTTGTACAAGCTTCACAGATGGAGACACCCCTATAGTATACACTGGAGCACCTGTGTGGGCCCCTAATAAAAAGGGTGTTCTTGTGTCCCACACTAGTGCTCCAGCGTCCAGATATGTAAACAGCTGCTGAGTGTCCTCTCCTTACACAGAATCTAGTTTGCATTTCATTCTAGTAACAAACCCATCTACACAACCAAATTAGTTTCAGACAAGTAGGCCCTAAAAAATGTGGGCAAATGCATATGGCCAAAACAATGGTGTTTTATAGGCCGAACGAACAATGTTTTATACGAACGAATAATGTGCCCATGAACATGAAAGTTGCCTTTTGAAACTGGATAACAGTTAAGAAAAGCACATGGATCAGCAGGAACGTAATAAACATAAAGAATAGGAACACAGGACAACTACTTACTTTTTTGCAGCACTCTCCGGATCTTTCGGTACTGCTCGTGCTCTCTTAATTTCAGGTCCCACCACCGCTTCCTTAGCTGATCTTTCGATCGTCGTACCCCGAAATTCCGGTGCAGACTCTTGACCACTTTCACCATGATCTTGGCCTTTCTGACATTGGGGTTGGGGTAAGGTCCATACTTCCCGTCATAGTCGGCCTTCTTCAGGATGTCCACCATCTCCAACATCTCCCCAAAGGACATATAAGATGCCTTAAATCGTCTCCTTCTGGATCCAGACGTTTCTGGCTCCGGGCTTTCCTCCCCCTCCTCCTCGTTGCTGTAATTAGCACGCACCTGTTGTGTCTCCGCCATGTGCTCTTCCCCCACTGCGCCAAACGAGAAGGGGCGGGGAATAGACTAGAAAGAACATCAGGGGCGGGCGGAGTTACACGCATGCGCAGTGTCTATAAAGCGTAACACGCGTGCGTAGTACGTATGATCTGTGAGAGTATCGAAGGCGCTGATCGTTGATAATGAAGGTAAGAGCAAAACTTGGGCCTATACTGCTTCTAGATTGAGGCCTATATTGTAACAAGATTAGGAGAGTTTTGCCTGACATTAGGGTTTGTCTTGTGTGGTGTCTTGCAGATAAAATGGATGGCTTCAATGACCACGACTTCCTCCCCCTGTTCATAGACAAGTACAGGGAGCTGCCCTGTCTGTGGCAGGTCAAACCTCAACATTATAATAATAAACAAAAGAGGCAGACAGCACTGGAGAAACTGCTAGAGTTGGTGAAGCTGGTGGTCCCCATGGCAAACATCCCTTATTTAAAAGCCAAAATTGATGGCCTGAAGAGCACTTATCTAAGGGAGCGCAAGAAGGTCACGGATTCCCAGAGATCAGAAGCTGGAGCAGATGACATTTATGTCCCCAGGCTGTGGTACTATGAGAGACTTCGTTTTCTGTCAGACCAGACTGAAGTCAGGGAATCCCTCTCAACCCTTCCTTCCACTCTTCCTTCCACCCCAGCTGAGGCTTCCGATGTCCAACCTGGGAATTCCAGCCAGGAAGAAGTGGAGGAGCCCAGCTTGAGCCAGGTATAGCATTCTTCTACAGATTTCTGGTCAATAAATAAATGATCTTTACTAGATGTTATTATTGATCACTAATTGCTGATTTAATAAAATGTTTTACATATCAATGGACAGTAGTGGGCAAAAATAATTGGGACAAGAATGAAAACTGCTGGGCTCAGAAGGAAAATCTGTTATATTTGTTAACATTCAATTTGCAACAGTCATGAGATGAAAATTGTGTGTGATTGAATAAAAAACTAAAACTATGTCCCTTTTTCATACACAGGAAGACCTCAGCCAGGACGAGGCTCTGGAATGTGGCACACAGGAGGAGGCTGTGGAATGTGGCAGCCAGGAGGAGGCGGGTGTTAGTGGCAGCCAGGAGGAGGCGGGGCTAAGTGGCAGCCAGGAGAAGCCTGGGCCCAGTAGGAGCCTGACCGAATCGCAGGTTCCTCCCCTCCGCCTTCGAAACAAAAGACCCAGGAAGGGGAGTCACGTGCAGGATTCAGCTCTCAGGCTGATTCAGGAGGCTTCTGCGTCCCTCAGAGCCTTACCCACTCCTGAAGAGGCCTTTGCCTGCATGGCTGCCACCAAACTGAAGGGCATGCAGGAGGGTCAACGCCAGCTGTGTGAGAACCTTCTTTATAAAGTCCTAACTAAGGGGGTGAGTGGCGAAATCACACCCAATATCCACCTGAGTTAGTTGGACCATCCTCCTCCTCCTCTTCCTGCCACAACTACACCACCACAGCCACAGCATGGAAGGAAGCGTGGAAGGAAGACCAGAGAGTGATGGCCCTGGGTTCAGTCTGGTCTGACAAAAGATGCAGTCTCTTGTATGACCACAGCCTGGGGACATACATGTCATCTGCTGCTTTCATGATCTCTTGGACTTCTGGACCAAATTGAACTCCCTTAGATATGGACTCCTCAGGCCACCAATTTTGCAGTAAAATAATTGATGTGTGCCCTGGGGGCCAAAGGCTTCACCAATTTCTGCTGTTTCTCCAGCGTTGCCTCCCTCTTTGTTTGGTTGTGAGCTCTTAATAAAGGAATTTTTGGTTCAATTATACTCGCCTATGTGTGTTTTCCTTCAAAAAGGACAGTTTGTGAGGAGGCAGGTACATTTCAAAACAACAATGTGAAATTAACAAGAGACACCAACACCAAACAATCTCCTTGAGATTAAATAATACAAGATAATAATGGTGTTGTGGTAACTTGACACACAAAACACACACAAAAATATTATGGAGTAAAACCCAAAAAAACTAAAAAAACATCAGCCTTGAAAAAATTACAAAACAAAAATAAAACAACAAAAAAGAAATTTGGTCAGATGTGACAAATCAAAATATATTGAGGGAATCACGATAAAAAATAAAGAAAGAAGTTTGTGAGAAGTCTGTGTGAATATGAGCAGCAAAACTACTTCATTCTTCTCATATTATAAAGAAGAAGAGAGTGCGCTGTATTAAACAATTTAAAACATTGCAGAGTGACAAAAGTGCTGTATCCATTCCGAATGCTAATTTTACCAGACCGAGCTGTTTCGTCTCGGAATTTCTTCTGAGCATGCGTGGCACTTTGTGCGTCGGAATTGGCCACACACGGTCGGAATTGACGCAATCGGATTTTGTTGTCTGAAAATTTTATAGCCTGCTCTCAAACTTTGTGTGTCGGAAAATCCGATGGAAAATGTCCGATGGAGCCCACACACGGTCGGAATTTCCGACAACAAGCTCCGATCGCACATTTTTCGTTGGAAAATCCGACCGTGTGTATGGGGCATAAGTGTTACCACGAAACTCGACCCTACTATGTGTGGCTATATGTATAAATATGGGTGAACCCCGATAAATCTAATTTAATGAACTGACAGCATGATTCTTAATAGATCAATTAGCATGTCTTCATTCCAAAAAAAAGATTATTAAAATAGATGAAAAAGAAATGATTATGTTAAAACGCATATAGTCCTCAAAAACATAAAATAGATCCGCACAAGATTTATAATGTGCACTAATGAGCACTTATACCCTCATATCTTAGTCTAAAGCAAGCTCAATTTATCTATTTTAAATAGTTTACTAATTTGATTACAATGTACCGATAATGTAGATGATATTGTTGTGATGAGAATACCCATCAACAGGTGCAGAAGAACAAGAGGAAAAGTGATCATATAAAATTGAAGCAGAACACTCACTTCATGTATAAAGCCCAAACTTGACATATAAATTCCATAATAACAGAATGTTATGTCAGAGGCTAAAACATTAAAATAAAAATAAAAAAGTTTATTTGGCCATTTAAATACACAGAAATGACACATGGTTCTAGGACACAATAGGCTGGAACTATAGATGGATGTATATATTTTTTTTAATTTCAAAATATTTTATTGAGTTTTCAAGAAAAAAAAAACATACATATCATTAGCGTTGAATGCAGGAGTATAAAGGAGAATAGTTCGAACCCCTTAGGGGTTACAAGTTAACCTTACGACAGTAGATACGAATATAAAAACGGTCTAAGACTTTGCAATAATACCTTTAAGTGTCAAAATTTGTTCGCTTAAATCTTGGAACCCTGAGACAAGGAATGGTTGGGAGAGGGGGAAGAAGGAGAGACCGTCTGCACCCCAACTGGGAACACACTGTGCCTTAGCGGAACACTCCAACTTGCCCCTAGCACCCCCTTAGTTAGTGCTAAAGGTCTCTGGGCCAAAGAACAGGAAGTAAGAACCTACTTCGTATGCTTCCCTTGGGAGCTAGTCTCCCAGGGGTCCCTACCATGGTTTAAATTAAAGCAGGTGAAACATCGTCTTGGTAGATCAACCTGCTAAAAAACCAAAGGTAGGAAAAGAAGAGAAGAAGGAGAGGTGAGAATGGGGGGATAGAGGAAGAGGAGAAAGTAGTCGAAAGCCTAGCCACGGGAGGAGTCCCCCCAGACCCATTAACAGCCTGACGCTTTAAGGTTGAACCCCTGGGATCAGGGATATGCCCAAGAAATTAGCCCATGGTTCCCAGATAGCTTCGAATTTCTCTTTGGTATTGTTCAGGGTACTAGCAAGCTTCTCTTGGGCCATGATCCATGAAATTTTGCAGATAGCCGCTTTGAGGGATACCTTGGGTTGTTTCCATGCCTTGGCTATAGATAGTTTAGCCCCCAGCAAAATGAAGTGAATCAATTTACGGGCCAGTTTGGGAGTCTTAGGTAAATGGTCATTTAAAAGCGCTAAGGCGGGGGTTCTTGGGATCTGAACTCCAGTGACTTTCTTGATCATATGAAAAATCCTATACCAGAAAGGCCTCAGACGTGGACATTCCCAAAAGATATGGGCCAAGGAGCCCCTAAGAAGACAACCCCTAAAGCACCTGGGGTCCGTGGAGGGGAACATTTTGGCTAGTCTCTCCGGTGGAAGGTACCATCTTGTGATGACCTTTACGCTGGACTCCACCAGTGAGATGTTCAGAATGCTCTTGTATGCCCTATTTAAAGTGACTCTCCACTTCTCCAGGTCCCACGCCAGGGATAAGTCTGACTCCCAAGCTAACATGTATGGAGTCTTGGTTGTTTGATTAGAGAGTGACTGGTAAATGATAGAGATTCCGCCCCTCTGCTCCGTAGACCGACCGCACCATATTTCGTAAGGGGTGAATGAGTGGTTTGAAGGATTGTCTTTTCCCTTATGTGTGAGAAAGTGTCTGATCTGCTGAAAGCGAAAGTTCTCAGAGCTAGGCATCTCCAGCTGACTCACACAGAAGGCCCTGGATATAGGCCCCATTGATGTGAAGTAGTGTCCAATCCGGTACATCCCCTTGTTCAGCCACCATCGGAAAGCTTTAATGTCAGTTCCTGGGGGAAAGTCAGGGTTATTGAAGATATGAGACAGTGGTTGTCTGTAGGAAGTTATGGTTGGAAGGTTTCTTAGAGAATCCCATAATTGAAAGGATTGCGAGAGGACTGGGGATAAGATGGGGGGACGTTTTTTAGGGGGGACCCACAAAAGAAAATCGATAGTAAATGAAGGAACTGCCTGTCTCTCAATCTGTATCCAATCCGGTCTCTCCGCCTTTGCGTATACCGTCGAAATCTGGGCTAACCTGGCTGATTGGTAGTACCATAATAGCTGCGGAAGGCCTAATCCCCCTTGTGGTCTATTTAAGTATAATGTGCTCTGTTGGAGTCTGTACCCCTTCCCTCCCCAGATGAATTTTACTATTTTCCTTTGGAACGATTTCAAGTGCTCTTTATTGATGTTGATTGGAATGGCTCTAAATAGGTAGAGGATTCTGGGGAGCAAATTCATTTTGACTGCATGAATCCTCCCTAACCAGGATAAACCCCCTCTAGCCCATTTGGATAAGTCAGCCTCTAGTTTGCGGTAAGTGTGAGGGAAGTTGGTTGCATAAAGAAGTTCTGTTTTCGCTGTGAGCCTAATCCCCAAGTAATCAATGTATGAGTCACTCCATTTGAATTCAAAGGCACTCTGCAGGGATGCCAGTAAAGTTGGGTTAAGGGAGATGTTCAAGGCTGACGATTTGGCATAATTGACCTTCAGTCCAGAAACCTTCGAGAACTCTTTCAGGAGCTTGCAAAGGTTTGGAAGGGAGGTGGTTGGGGATGTGATGAAAAGGAGCATATCGTCCGCAAACAACCCACATTTGTGGACCTGGTCACCACAGGCGACCCCTTGGATGTTGGGATCTGCTCCGATTGCTATTGCTAACGTTTCGATCGCAATAGCAAAAATTAGGTAGGAGAGTGGGCATCCCTGCCTAGTGCCTCTTGCAATAGTTAGGGTTTTAGAGTATTGACCTTGTAAGCGAATCACCGCTTTAGGAGAGGAGTATAGTGATTTTAGGGTCCCTAAAAAGTTGGGTCCAAAACCCCACTTTTCCAGTATGGAGAAGAGATAAGGCCATTCGATCAAGTCGAAAGCTTTGTGAAGATCCAGCGAGAGGATCATACCTTCTTGTTTCGGCCCCCCCTCCCAGTTAGATTGTAGGATGGATACTATATCTATTGCTCTCCTAATTTGGTCGGGTCCTTGCCTACCGGGTATAAAACCGACCTGATCCTTGTGTACATAGAGATTGATGAAAGAGGATAGACGGTTGGCAAGAATTTTTGTAAGAATTTTGAGGTCATTATTAATTAAAGATATGGGCCTGTAGTTCTCAACTTCCTCATGGTTTTTGTTGGGTTTGGGAATTACTGAGATGAATGCTGTGTTTAGTTGGGTTTCCAGGGGGGATCCTGTCTCTTTAGAATTAAAGAATTTTGCTAGATACGGGGCTAGGATATCGCTATATTCCTTATAGTAGGGGACTGAGAGGCCGTCTGGCCCCGGGGCAAAGCCGGATTTAAGTCCTTTTATTACCTCCCTGATTTCAGCCTCCGTGATGGGGGCTTCCATTAAGTCTCTACAGTCTCTGGAGAGTGAGGGAAGTTGTAGATGCGAAAGGAATTAATTTACTAAGGGGCCTTTCTTTGGTTGGGGTGAGTTGTAGAGAGAAGCATAAAAATCGTGGAAAGCAGACATAATACTGATTGGGTTTGCTGTTGGAGGTTGACCTGCTATCCTCAATTTGGGGAAGGAAAGAAAACGAAATTTAGGTGAGAGTTTAGAAGCCAACATTGAGCTGAATCTATCCTTATGGCAATAAAATTTGGCTCCACACCATCTAAGATTTTTCTCTGCTTTAGCCGTTAAAGCGAGATTCAGCTCAAGTCTGGTGGTGTCAAGTTTACTTAAAAGGGTCCTGGACGGGTGTTTTTTATGTTCTGCTTTTAGTTGGAGGAAGGATTTTTCAAGTCTTTGAATGTCTATCAATCGTTCCTTCTTAAATTTGGACGCTAGTCTAATTATAACTCCTCGAATAGTTGCCTTGTGGGCTGCCCACAGGGTTTCGGGGGGTATGTTCTCCACATCATTTAAGAGGAAATATTCTTTGATAGATTTAGCAATTTCCTGAACCAGGCTAGGGTCAGCTAAAAGGGATTCGTTTAGTCGCCAGAAGAAACCTCCTCGCCCAGACAGAACATTTCTCAGGGTAAGGGTAACCAAGGAATGATCAGACCATGCTGTGTCCAGTATTGCGGCCTTAGTTGACAAGGGAATGAGGGCCGTCTGGGTGAGGATGTGATCAATTCTAGCGTACGACTGGTGGGGAGCGGAAAAGTGCGTATAGTCCCTTTTGTTGGGGTTCAATTCCCTCCATACATCTACCAGACCCTGTGAGTGGACCATTTTGGCAATCCTCATGCTAAGTTTTGTGGGGCGTGTGAGTTGGTCTTTAGGGGGCTTGGTTTTGTCTAGACTCTGATCAAATGCAACATTTGAGTCCCCTCCCAGGATAACTTTGCCTTCCAGGAGTGGCCAAAGTTGAGAACAGATCCTGGAAAAATGACGCTTGGCCCTTGTTTGGGGCATAGTATGAGACGAAAGAATATAAAACGCCTTCCAGGGTACCTTTCACCAAAATGAATCTTCCCTCTGGATCCCTGAAGTCAGAGAAGTGTGAAAATTTGCAGTTTTTAGAGAAGAGGATAGCTACCCCCTTCGCCTTATTAGGGGCGTTCGCTAAGTAAAATGTTGGAAAGTGTGCATGTAGGAACTTGGGGGTGTACCGGGTGTGGAAATGTGTCTCCTGCAGGAGCATCACATCAATTCTCAGTGATTTGTAATGATCCATGGCTAGTCTCCGTTTCCTAGGAGAGTTTAGGCCCTGGACATTATGTGAACCGATCTTGAGGTCAATACCCTTCACGGTCAGGTCACCCATAGGAGCAGAGGGGATAGAAGCTAGTAATCACGCAGTCACTTACCCTTGGGAGTCTTCTGATACTGAATTTAGGCCCGGTAGTGCGGAGTAGTCCCAGGATCGACTCTGGGACGGGGAGGGGTACCCCCACCCAGGTTGGCTAGAAGAAAGAAAAAGGGATGAGATGGGGGAGAGAAAAATAAGAGACTTACTAAACACTAAAGACGAAAACAAAGACATGGGTACCCTGAAAATACCCTTGGGGTTATGCGAATCAGAATCCGCTATAACCCGCATGAACTACTTCTGACCGCCCTGTGGGGCGTCTGAAGTTCCGACACCAAAGGACACCAACGGTTCTTTGGAATCGAGTGGAGGCACAAGGGGTCCACCCCGGACCCTAGGTGAGACAAATTTAAACCATAACATAAACACACAACAATAGTTAACAGAGTAACTGTAATAACAACCCTACTTGCAGGGCTCTCTATGCCTGAAACAATATTCAACCCAGGTAGGAACAGGTAAACAAGAACCTTAGTATCCCGCCCCCCTCTCATCCCCAGAAGTCCCCCCGCCCCCTAACTGACTATGTGAGGGAGAATTCCTGGGGGTCCCCTGAAAATGAGAGAGGCCTTAATGGCCTAGCTAACATGACCTCCATCTGAAAATGGGGGAGAGATATGGGTATTATCGTTAAACCGAGGTTTATAACTGAACTAAGAATTGGCCTAGCATAATCTATACTGGTATTCTAGTCCTGTATTCTGATCTTTATGTTAGAGGGACCTTGGTCTTCATGTAGTATTGTATTTTCTGTAGAAGTCCTCTTCTTCTGGGAAGGTTGCCAGTTAAATTAGCTGGTTCTTGCAGGCGGCAGGTTGAGGAAAAGGGAGGTGAGTGAATGTTTCAGACCTTCTTCATCGGGAAAATTTTCAAATGTAGAAAACGGTGTGTAATACAGTGAGACTCGATGAGAATTTAGATGTGGGGTATGCCATGTCCATGAGTCGTGGGAAGGTATTGGAGCACCTGCTCCATCAACTTGGGGGGAGAACAGGCCCAAAAATGTCTCTACAGAGACTGGAGAAAAGAGATGAGTAAGTCAGCCTTAGGGTGGTTTCCCCTCCTTGCTCTTCTTGGAAGGGCCCTTCATCCAGAGTGGGGATACCGGGCTGCCTGGAGGAGGGCGTTTAGTGGAGCCCGAGGATGCATACGAGAAGTCCATTGGAGCCTCATGGGAAATCAGCCTGAGGCCGAGTAATAGCCTTTCCCCTTCCTGGAGGCTAGCGAATGAGTGGGTCTTGCCTTGGATGGAGAACTTTACAGCGAAGGGGAAGGTCCAACGGTATTTGATGTCCCGCTGAGAGAGGACCGTGAGAAGGGGTTTTAGTGTCCTGCGTCTTTGAATAGTTGTAGGGGCGAGGTCAGCAAAAATCTGGATCTGGTGACCCTGGTGCTGCAGCATAGACTTTTGACGGGATTGACGCATGACCTCTTCCTTTACCGCATAAAAGTGCGGCTTGACGATTATGTCCCTTGGGGAGCCATCTTGTCTGGGGGGGCCAAGAGACCTGTGTGCTCTGTCAAGTTCAAGACGTTGGGGGGGTATGTTGGGAATCAGGGCTGCGATAATGTCCTGAACCGTGGAGGGTATGTCCGAAAAAGTTTCCGGGAGGCCTCTAATCCGAAAGTTGCACCTCCTAGACCGGTTTTCGAGTTCATCGATCCTGGAGAGGGCAACATCTAATTGTTCTTGAATGGTCATGAGGTGTGCTGCGTTTTGGTTGGTTCTAGCGGTTGTGCATTCCACTTTATCCTCAATGGCTTCAATTCTGGCGCCTAAATTGGACAGGTCCGCTTTAATAGTGTTGGTGATCTGTTTTGCTGTATTAGCCAGTCCTTTCTCTAAAAGGGATGAGAATTTTACAAACATGTCTTCTTGCATTGCTGTGAGGTCAGTTACTGAGAAGCCAGAATGCTGCATAGCTGGAGGTGGTAGTTGGGCTTGTGCAGAGAGGGCCTGTGAGAGTATCTCTTGTTGTGAGAGGGACAGCGTCTCAGAGGGGGCCTTTGCTGTGGCCTGGGGCTTCATATGGCCTTGCGGGGGTAAATGGGGAGTTTGTGAGCGTCCCTGTGCTGCCTGTGCGTAGGTCAGGGTCGGAGGAGAGAGTACTGGCCTGTTCTCTTGTATCCTGGAGTGGATGCCTGCCTGATGCAGCGGCCCGTCCGTGCTGGCGGCCATCTTGGGACTCCTGTCCGCGCCTGCCGAGGTAAATTGTGGGCCGAGATCGCGTCTTGCCGGGGGCCCCGACATCTCCTTCTGGTCCCCGGCTGTTCCCCTACCTGGGTGGGGTGCTGTGTCGCCCGTTAATGGGCTGAGGCGGCTGGTGTGCGGCTCGTCAGTCCGGGGTGGAGCGGAGCTCCTGGCTCAGGCAGCCATGTCGGAGCTCTCGCGCATGCGCACTGTGGATGTATATATTTTTTAACTCCACTACATGTAGTCAGCACATTCACCTATACAACCAGAGATGTCTGCAAATGTATGTATGCCCAAAAAGCTCCAACAATCGACCTAAACTGGTCTTAAACAATATTGGCCAACATACACACAACAACAATGCAAGACATCGGACGTCGAGGAACAAGAGGGAGGGGGTGGAAAAAGGCAAAATGAACAATATCTCAAACAACAATGCCGATAAATGTTGGGGTCAATCATAATAGTGGGAAATATCCCACTCAAAGTTTAACCCCAATGGGATCCTTGTATGTAGAGAAAATATCCAGAACACTTCACGTTTGCAAAGTGTTCTGAATTTGTCTCCTCCTCTACTGGGGGTCAACTATCTTTTCCACACCCTAAATTGAGAGACTTGTAACATCTTTAAAGTGAATGAGGTTCCAATGTTTGGCCACATTGGTGGATTTATTTTTCTCAATATCATGCAGATGGTCATACAACTGATCCTTTAGTCTGCGTGTAGTGCGACCTACGTATTGGATGTGGCATAACTCACATGTAATTAAATACACTAAAAATTTAGTATTAGAGTTAATAAATGATGAGATATCAAAAGTTTTGCCATTAATACTAGAGTTCACACATTTAACTTTTTTAATGAAGCGACAATAGTTGCATCCTTTGATACCACTTTAAAATTGCCTTTAAGATGCAACCAATTGGAACCCGAAGATTGACTTGAAAAGAAGCTCAGTAGGTACTCTTTGGGACACAGATTTAATACCCCTTGAAAGGATTTCACTATAGCAGGAATCATTAAATAAAATCAGGAGGTACTCATTAACTATATTCTTGATTTTGGTGAATTCTGAGCTATAGGGTGTGAAAAAAGCAGGAATATTACAGAAAGACGGGGAATGTTTTTTGTTTTTGTTCCTGTTGTTAATGGTTTCTGTCAATAGGGTATTCCTAGGAATACTTGCAGCTGCAAGGAAAGCCCTATTGACAATTTTATCTGAATATCCCCTGCCTTTAAATCGTAGGGTCATGTTTATGGCTTCCTTCTCAAAGTTGGCAGGTGTACTGCATAAATGTTTCAATCTAAGAAACTGGCCATAAGGCACACCTTTGATGGTGTTCCCTGGATAGGCAGAATCAGCTCTTAGAAGTGCATTACCTGCTGTGGATTTTCTCTACCACTTTAGATATTCTATGGAGACCTTGCCAAGATCCCCAGTGAATTTCAAATTCAAAGAATTTTTATTCAAGTAGGAAAGCCACAGATCTAGATCAACCTTATCGTCCGATGTGACGAACAGGAGATCGTCAATGTAGCGACAGAAAAAAATGGGGTCCAGACAGCGGGGGATATCATGTTCAAAGATGTGGGACCTCTCCCACCTCCTCATATAGAGGTTGGCCACTGAGGGAGAAAATTTCGCCCCCATAGAGGCCCCGCATCTCTGAGATAATAGCCCCCGTCAAACATAAAAAAGTTGTGTTAACAAATAATCCAACGATTGTAAAATAAATTCCTGAAGCACCAATGAAAATCTGCCTGATTCTTTTAGAAAGAAACTAACTGACTGTATGTCCAGATGATGTGGGATGCAGGAATATAGGCTTGTCACATCACAACTAATCCACCTATAGTTGTTCTTCCATTGAAAATCCTGCAGTTTAATAAGCAGTTGTTTTGTGTCCCTAAGAAACCCAGGAAGACTAAAGAGGCTGAAGCTGGCTGTCCATCCATTCACCAAGGCGCTCATTTAGAGCCTATTTAGAGCCTATTCCCGCAACAATTGGTCTACCCACAAGGGGACTTAACCCCTTGTGGACCTTCGGTAAATGGTGGAACACGGGCATAATAGGGCATTCAGGAATGAACAATTCTTTTTCTTTCTCAGAAAAGATGCCAGCATGGACTGCCCTGTCTAAAAGAGAGGATTATTCTTTTTTAAAGGGGGATGTGGGATCTGCCCTGAGTTTTTGGTATGTATTAATATCAGATAACTGATGCAGTGCCTCAATTTTGTACATCTCAGAGTCTAGTACAACCATAGTACCCCCTTTATCAGCATTTCGAATCACAATGCTGCTATTGGACGCTAAAACTTTAGGGGCTTGCCTCTCTGTAGCAGACAGGTTACCGGATAGCAGACCTTTATGGCAATCCCAGGCCAGGTGAGTCAAATCCCTCTCTACCATTTTTTGGAACAAGTCAAGATTCCTGCCTCTTGATGCCACTGGAAAAAAATCCGATCTGAGTTTAAATGATATACTATTGGAAATATCAGTGGGATCTGTGAGGCATGGACTAGACTCAGAAGCCAGATCAATAAGATCCTGTAAAGCACAGACCTCTGTAAAAAAACGGGGAGAGGGAAGTAACTCACCTGTGTCCGTATTGTTAGGCGGACTCTCCCCTCTCTCAGACGGGAATTCAAAATAGTGCTTCTTAAGGGTAAGACTGCGAGAAAACATCCAACAACGTCCCAAATATTCAAAATGTCTACTAGGGCAAAAGTTCAATCCCTTTGAGAGTAAACTCATTTCCTCATTATTTAAAATCCTGTTGGAGATATTCATAACATGGGAAATGAATGTTTTGTCTTGCCTCGTAGTGCGTAATGAGTATTCCTTGAAGCCTTTGTGTCTCCTTCCTCATCTCTGTTTTTTGTGATCAGTTTCTTTTTTGCTTTTTTGTTGGATCCATGAGGGTTTCCTGAACCCCAGCTATCACCTGTCCGAACTGGCCCTGTAGATGTTATGGAGCGTTCAGGTGTTGGGTCCGATGTTGAGGTGGCTAACGTATCATTGGCTGGTACGCTTTCCTGATCAGAAAAGCTTACTCGTTTTCTATGATTCTTTCGTGAACAACCAGAAAAAAACTGAGGTTTCCTCCAAATATAGACATTATTGTTCTCATAGTCTATTCAATCCCGGGTCATTTTACCTCTCTTATTGTCTATAACAGATTTCTCTGTTTTACCCAGTTTTTTATTCAAACGTCCATCCAACTCCGTATAGCCAGCATGATATTGTAAGCTGGTGAGATCTTTCTGTATTAATGACATCTCGGCTTGTAGTGTCTCCACTTCCCTTTTTTTAGACGATATTAAAATGTCCATAAGTTTAAATGAGCAGACATTTAGCGTGTCAGTCCACTCTTTTTTTAGGTCCTCGTTGAACAATTCTGAGGTAGGAAATGTTTTGATCCTCAAACCTCGTGGAATCTATGTCAAAGGTATATATTCAGTTAAAAAGTAGTATCCCAATATGACCTGATTTCCTTGGCCATTAAATGCTCCAGTTTCCTGAACAAACGTATCAATGCAACTTCGTTGTCATTGTAGGATTGGAGCGTGTGTGTCTGTGGGTTAAATCTCAAAGGATTGTTTGAAGGCACCGTGAGCGGTGATATCCCTTTCCCTAAATGTGAGCATGTCTCTGGTCCATAAGGGGTATATGATATGGGGAGTTCAAGTGGTTAAGCTAGCTTTGAGCCTTAGGCCCACCATAGCATACTATCAATGCTTTGCACCAATAGAATTACTAAACATTGCAGAGAGAACATGCAAGTGCTCTTATGATTGCATAGCAGTCTTCAAGACAGAGAAATTAAATTTTCAGAACAATGGCTACTCATTAGTAGGGATGAGCCGAACACCCCCCGGTTCGGTTCGCACCAGAACCTGCGAACGGACCGAAAATTCGCCGTTAGAACCCCATTGACGTCTATGGGACTCGAACGTTCAAAATCAAAAGTGCTCATTTTAAAGGCTAATTTGCATGGTATTGTCCTAAAAAGTGTTTGGGGACCCGGGTCCTGCCCCAGGGGACATGTATCAATGCAAAAAAAACTTTTAAAAACGGCCGTTTTTTCGGGAGAAATGATTTTAATGATGCTTAAAATAAAAAAAAAATAAAAAAGTGAAATATTCCTTTAAATATCGTACATGGGGGGTGTCTATAGTATGCTTGTAAAGTGGCGCGTGTTTCCCGTGCTTAGAACAGTCGCTACACAAAATGTCATTTTTAAAGGAAAAAAGTCATTTAAAACTGCTTGCGGCTTTAATGTAATGTCTTGTATGGATATTAAGGGGAACCCCGCACCCAAATTAAAAAAGGAAACAGCAGTATACAGGCTCTGTACTCTGAACAGCAGTATACAGGCAGTGCAAACAAGACAGGGACTGTAGGTTTGTTGTTGTAGGTTTGTTGTTAAGTAGAATCTGTTTGTAATTTTGAACTGGTACATTTTTAACGTGTTTAGCTCCAGCCAAAAAATCTATTTTAAGCTTTTTGGAAAACATGGGGAAGGGTTATCACCCCTGTGACATTTATTTTGCTGTCTGTGCTCCTCTTCAGAAGATTTCACCTCACTTTTTGTCCCAATGACAAATGTTTTTTGAAAATTTGGTTTTTTTTGTGAAACAAGGATTGGTGATAAAGCATCAGTGGAAAGGAGAAATGTTTTTCCCATATTAACTCTTACAGGAGAGAATTTCCCTTCCTAGGGGTAGATTTCATCTCACTTCCTGTTGTCTCCTTCCGTTTGCAAGTAGGAGTCATTTGTAAGTTGGATGTTTGAAAGTAGGGGCCTGCCCTATATACTCAGCAGAAATTTGGCCTTAGGTGTTGTTGTGGCCACAACACTGTAAGCCCTCACAGAGCCTTGCTGTGAAATATTAGATCAAGAATTGTAATTACATGCCCCTGTTGAACAGGGGCAGAAAAATTGGGCCTTTGGTGGTGGTGGTGGTGGTGCTGGTGCTACAACACTGTAAGTCCTCACTCACTCTTGGTGAGCACAGAAACGGGCCCTGCTGTGAAATATTAGATCAAGAATTGTAATTATGAGCCCTGCTGCAAAGTATTGCATCAAAAATTGTAATTACACGCCCCTGTTAAACAGGGGCTGAAAAATTGGGCCTTAGGCACTGGTGCTGGTGCCACAACACTGCAACCCCTCACAGATACTCTAGCTGGAACACAGGAACGAGCCCTGCTGCAAAGTATTGCATCAAAAATTGTTATTACATGCCCCTGTTAAACAGGGGCTGAAAAATTGGGCCTTAGGCACTGGTGCTGGTGCCACAACACTGCAACCCCTCACAGATACTCTAGTTGGAATGCAGGAAAGAGCCCTGCTGTAAAGTATTGCAACAAAAATTGTAATTGCACATCCCTGTTAAACAGGGGCTGAAAAATTGGGCCTTAGGCACTGGTAGCGGCGACCAGAACCAGAAATGTTCCTACAAGCTATCAGCGTGATCATTGAGGAGGAAGAGGATAATTACTCAAGATAGTCACTTAGCATCAGCATAGGCAGTCTTTGAAGGGATCTGAGATTTCAAAAAAAATTATTCGGTTACATCAGCATCAGGTGCTTGGTAGCTGGTGGTGATCCAAGACTGATTCATTTTTATGAAGGTCAGTCGATTGACCGAGTCGGTGGACAGACACACCCTGTGATCGGTTACAAAGCCTCCAGCAGCACTGAATCTGCGTTCCGAGAGAACGCTGGATGCAGGACAGGCCAGTAGCTCAATTGCATACTGTGCAAGCTCTGGCCAGTGATCCATCCTCAGGACCCAGTAACCAAGAGGATTTTTGGTGAGAAAGGTGTCCAAGTCAGATCTTGCCCCTAGGTATTCCTGCACCATGTAAAACAGAAGCTGGCGATGGTTGCTGGAACCGATCATACCTTGGGGCTGCGGACTAAAAAATTGTCTGAACGCATCGGTCAGACGGCCTTCTTCTCCACCGCTCCTTCTTTGACTGACCGAAGCCTCAGCAACACGTTGTCCAGAAACAGGAGTTTGTAACCTCCCAGTCTCTGGGAACGCGTTACACAGACCTTTCTGCAAGGCCTCCCGAAGATGTTTCCTCCTCTGCTCCCTCTGCAACGGCAAGATAAGGTCCGTAACCTTACCCTTGTAACGTGGATCAAGGAGGGTTGCCAGCCAGTATTGCTCCTTCTCCTTGATACCATGAATACGAGGATCCTTACGCAGGCTTTGCAGGATCAGGGAGGCCATGCAGCGTAGGTTTGCTGAGGCAATTGGTCCGGAGTCCTCTGGGTCACTAAGGACGACATGGTCCGCAGCCACCTCCTCCCAGCCACGTTCAAGTCCATGTGTTTCTTGGGACTGATCCCTTAAAGACTGCTGCTGATGCTGAGTGCCAGGCTCCACCTCCATATTGGCACAATCCTCCTCCTCCTCCTCCTCTTCCTGTGTGATTGGCAGGCACGCAGGAAAACTGTTTGGATAAAGAGGGCCTTGAGAGCTAAGGAAGTCCTCCTCTTCCTGCCTCTGTTCTGCCTCAAGTGCCCTGTCCATTATTCCACGCAGCGTGTGCTCCAACAGGTGGACAAGGGGGACAGTGTCACTGATGCATGCACTGTCACTGCTCACCATCCTCGTGGCCTCCTCAAATGGTGACAGGACAGTGCATGCATCCCTGATCATGGCCCACTGGCGTGGGGAAAAAAAAAGCTCCCCTGACCCTGTCCTGGTGCCATAGTCACATAGGTACTCATTGATGGCCCTCTGCTGCGTGTGCAGCCACTGCAGCATGGCCAACGTTGAGTTCCACCTGATGGGCATGTCACAGATTAGGCGGTTCTTGGGCAGGTTAAACTCCTTTTGGAGGTCTGCCAGCCGAGCACTGGCATTATATGACCGGCAGAAATGCACACAGACTTTCCTGGCCTGCCTCAGGACATCCTGTAAGCCTGGGTACCTGCCCAAGAACCTCTGCACCACCAAGTTAAGGACGCGAGACAAACAGGGCACATGGGTCATTTGTCCCTGTCGGAGGGCAGAGAGGAGGTTGGTGCCATTGTCGCAAACCACCATTCCTACCTTAAGTTGGCGTGGCGTCAACCACCTCTGAACCTGCCCCTGCAGAGCTGACAGAACCTCTGCCCCAGTGTGGCTCCTGTCCCCCAAGCACACCAGCTCAAGCACCTCATGGCATCTTTTGGCCTGCATACCTGCATAGCCCCTTGAACGGCAACGGCTTTGTCCTTGGAACCGCTGGTTCCGAGGATAAAGCACAGGAAGAGGCCATTGAGGAAGAAGAAGAGGAGGGGGTGGAGGAGAGAGGTGTGTCACAATCATTAGTAGTGCCATTTTGGAGGCGTGGTAGCGGAACAACCTCCAACACCTTGCCCTGCATCCTTCCCAGCTGCCGGCAGAGTCACCCAATGCACGGTGAAACTTAGGTAACATCCCTGTTCATGCCTGCTGGACCATGAGTCAGCGGTAATATGCACCTTCCCGCTGACCGCCCTGTCCAGCGAGGCATGGACATTGCCTTCCACATGCCGGTAGAGAGCCGGAATTGCCTTCCGTAAGGAAAAAGTGGCATTTGGGTACCTGCCACTGAGGAACCACACATTCCACAAACTCAGGAAGGGGGCAGAGTCTACCAACTGAAAAGGCAGCAGTTGAAGTGCTAGCAATTTTGCCAAACTAGCATTCAACCGCTGGGCATGTGGATGGCTGGGAGCGAACTTCTTTCGTCGGTGCAGCAGCTGGGGCAGGGAAATTTGCCTTGTACAATCTGACGTCGGTGTACTGAAAGCAGATTGCCCACACCTAATTCTACACCTTCATTCCTCTCAGTGCAGGTCTCAGAGAGGACTGAAGGTATAGTGGGGTTGGAGATCTCAGCTGATGAGGAGCAAGGAGAGGTCTTCTTTGTTCTTTGGTGTGGGTCTTTTAGATACGCTTGCCAACGAACTGCATGGCAGGTCAACATATGTCTGGTCAAGCATGTGGTGCCCAAGTGGGAGATGTTTTGGCCACGCGAGATACGCTTGAGACATATGTTGCAAATAGCAGTGGTGCGATCTGATGCACTCGTCTCAAAAAATCCCCACACCAAAGAACTTTTGGAATAATGCGCAGAGACAGCAGCGCCCTGCACATGCGGAGCTTTGGGGTGTGATGCAGTCAGTGTGCTGCCCTTAGGCTGGCCCCTGGAGGGCATCCTGCCTCATTGGTGATGTGCCTCCTCCTCCTCCTCTATCCTATTAGGCACCCACGTTGAGTCAGTGACCTCACCATCCCCTCCCTCCTCATCACTGGAGCAAACCTGGCAGTATGCTGCAGTAGGGGGAGAATGACTGCCAGATTGCTGTCCTTCTTGGGCACCTCCTCTGTCCGTGCTCACGTTACTGCCTTCATCTAGCTCAGTATCATCATCAGAGCCTTCTAAACGCTGGGCATCCTCCTGGAGCATGTACCCAACACTGTGGTCAAACAGTTCGAGGGACTCCTCAGGAGGACATGGTGGGGCTAGGGAAGGAGTCACTGATGCCATTGAGCCGAGGGAAGAGGCCGCGTTGGCAGCTGCTTTGAGAGGCTGAGGAGGATGAGGACAGCTTGGTTATCCACTCGACCAAGTCTTCCGCATGTTGCAGCTCAACATGGCCAGCTGCTAAAAAAAAGGCCAAGCGTGTCCCACGGCCACGTGCTGATGAGGATGCACCGTCTCCACGACCAGCACTGTTGCCTCTAGACACAGAGCCTGCTTGCCCTCTTTTATTGGCTTGTGACTGTCTGCCTCTCCTTGTTGGCCTTCCAGACATACTAATGGCCTGTAGCTGCACTAAACTGGGATATATATATATATATATATATATATATATATATACTGATACTGCAGCTAGCAAAATCAACTGCCTGCCTGTAGTATGAGAACACCACCAACCTTCTACAGGTAGCTTTAGCTGAACACTGTGCAGAGCTCGCAAAAAACTAACTTGTAGTTTATTTAGCTGCCTGCTGTAGTGTTAGGTTCGGGAAAACACCACCAACCTTCTACAGGTAGCTTTAGGTGAACACTGTGCAGAGCTCGCAAAAAAATAACTTATAGCTTATTTAGCTGCCTGCGGTAGTGATAGGATCAGGAAAACACCACCAACCTTCTACAGGTAGTTTTAGCTGAACACTGTGCAGAGCTCACACTACACTAACTTGTAGTTTTAGCTGAACACTGCGAGGAGGACGCACTACACTAACTTGTAGTTTTAGCTGAACACTGTTCAGAGGATGCATTACACTAACTTGTAGCTTTAGCTGAACACTGTGCAGAGATCACACTACACTAACTTGTAGTTTTAGCTGAACACTGTTCAGAGGACGCACAACACTAACTTGTAGCTTTAGCTGAACACTGTGCAGAGGTCGCACTATACTAACTTGTAGCTTTAACTGAACACTGTGAGGAGGACACACTAACTTGTAGCTTTAGCTGAACAATGTGCAGAGGTCACACTAAACTAACTTGTAGCTTTAACTGAACACTGTGAGGAGGACGCACTACACTAACTGTAAATAGTCTAGCTGCCTGACTGTGGTACTAATAGGATCAAAAGAACACCAGCAGTTTTCTTCAGGTAGCTGTAAATACTGTAACAAGACAAGCCTGCCTGTCAGTAGGAAGATAACGGGAACGGATCTAGCTAAACTGAATACAGTGTATATATATATATATATATATATATAAAACACCTGGGATGCATACTGTATGTATGTACACAATACACTGTAAGTGCAGCTAACTCACTGACTGTCCTGCCTAATCTAACTTAAATCAAATGACACTGTCTCTCTGTCAAAGCTGGAACACACACTACACAGGGCCGCCGAGTCGAACATGGGTTCGACTCGAACACGAAGCTCATCCCTACTCATTAGGCTTTTTTTTTCACTGCAGCATTCTTAAAGGAAACTCATCAAGAGAAATACATGGAACATGTTTCATCTTCTAGTGTTTAGATTGTATAGGATTTAACATACAAGACAATATTGCCAAAAAATAACCTTGACTGTTGCCAAAAATGATATATGTATTACTTCAGTCTAAAAAGTAATAATAAAAGTTTTGCTAAATCAATAGGCCTATAGCCTAAATGTGAAAATGTCTCTGGTCCATAAGGGGTATATGGTGTGGGGAAGTTCAAGTGGTTAAGCAAGCTTTGAGCTTTATGTCCATGTCATACTAGTAATACTTTGTTATGACAAGCTTTCCATCAACAACTTAAAGGAAACCTATCATGAGAAATACATGGAAGTTGCTACTGCTGACTAGGGATGACATCGGGTGTTTGCCTGTTCTCCGAATAACAAACAATTTGGGGTGTTCGCGTCAAATTCGAAAGCCGCGGAACACCCTTTAAAAGTCTATGGGAGAAATCAAAAGTGCTAATTTTAAAGGCTTATATGCATGGTATTGTCATAAAAAGTGTTTGGGGACCTGGGTCCTGCCCCAGGGACATGTATCAATGCAAAAAAAAGTTTAAAAAACTGCCTTTTTTTGGGAGCGGTGATTTTAATAATGCTTAAAGTGAAAAAATACAAGTGAAATATTCCTTTAAATTTCATACCTGGGGGTGTCTATAGTATGCCTGTAAAGTGGTGCTTGTTTCCCGTGTTTACAACAGTCCCTGCACAAAATGACATTTGTAAAGAATAAAAAGTCATTTAAAAGTACTCTCGGCTATAATCAATTGTTGGTCCCAGCAATACACATAAAAGTCATTGCAAAAAATGGCATGGGATTCCCCCACAGTCCATTACCAGGCCCTTTGGGTCTGGTATGAATATTAAGGGGAACCCCGCTCCAAGATTTAAAAAAAAAATGGCATGGGGTCTCCCTCAAAATCCATAACAGACCCTTCAGGTCTGGTATGGATTCATACCAGACCCTTCAGGTCTGGTATGGATTTTAAGGGGAACCCCACGCCCAAATTTATTTTAAAAATTGCACGGGGTCCCCCCAAAAGTCCATGCCAGCCCCTTATCCGAGCACGCAACCTGGCAGGCCGCAGGAAAAGAGGGGGGGATGAGAGAGCGCCCCCCTTGTGAACCTTCCTAGGCCACATGCCCTCAACATGGGGAGGGTGTTTTGGGGTAGCCCCCCAAAGCACCGTGTCCCCATGTTGATGGGGACAAGGGCCTCATCCCCACAACCCTTGCCCAGTGGTTGTGGGGGTCTGCAAGCAGGGGCTTATCGGAATCTTTAACAAGGGGACCCCCAGATTCCGGCTTCCCCCCTGTGTGAAATGGTAACGGGGTACAAATGTATCCCTACCATTTCACAAAAAAAGTGTGAAAATGGTAAAAATGACATGACATGGCTTGGGGACAAGTCACTTATTAAAAAATAAAAAAATAAAAATGTCCCACGAAGTCCATTCATCTTCTTCTCTCACTCCGATGGTCCAAAAAAGAAAAAAAAAAAAAAAAAAACCTGCATGCAGCCACCGATCCGCCTCCATGGGAGGCACCCGCCGTAATGACCATTCTATCAGGTGACAGTTCTTTTATAACTGAGGGTGGGACCACACGGGTGACCCCGCCCCCCTCTGACACACGGGAACATCCCTATATCACCCGGGTCACCCGGTTAAGTAAGACCGCCACAACCACCGGGCAAGGGTTGTGGGGATGAGGCCCTTGTCCCCATCAACATGGAGACACGGTGCTCTGGGGGGCTACCCCAAAACACCCTCCCCATGTTGAGGGCATGTGGCCTAGTACGGTTCAAGAGGGGGAGGCGCTCTCTCGTCCCCCCCCCTTTTCCTGCTGCCTGCCAGGTTGCGTGCTCGGATAAGGGTCTGGTATGGATTTTTGGGGGGACCCCCATGCCATTTTTTAATTGTGGCACGGGGTTCCCCTTAAAATCCATACCAGACCTGAAGGGTCTGGTATGGATTTTGAGGGGGACCCCCACTCCATTTTTTTTTAAATTTTGGTTCGGGATTCCCCTTAATATTCATACCAGACAAAAAGGTCTGCTGGCTGGTTCCCGAGTGTTCTAAGCCAATGGCTGAGAGTTCTGATTACAGTGTTCTGGTGGGGGGTCTGTCCCCCTGTCAGAACACAAAAGTACAGCAGAGGAGATTCAGATTAGATCAGATTAAGATCAGATTGTTAGTACAGCGGCTCCGACCTGAGCTGTCAGTTTTTTTGTGAACGAAAAAAAAAACTTGCGTGTATACAAGGGTTAAAAGTCAATCCACCAAGTTTATCACGCAAGTTATCGTTTTTTATATAGGTCAGCTTTAGGCTGCTGTTAACTGTGAGCTTCAGTTCAGCTCCACTGAGGAGAGCAGGAAAAAGAGTAATTAGTGGTGATAAAATAACATGTTGTGAGATAAAATAACGATTCATAGGAAAAAAGTTAAACCATGTATTTTAATGTGAAAAAATACTAATTCTATAGCTGAATGCAAATGCACTGATCAATACTAGAACATTATCAAGGTATAAAATAAAGAATGGAATTAAAACAACACATTGTTTTAAATGAAAGCGGACTTTAAAGAATCATTTTGAACACATTAAAAAGTCATAAAACTGCCTTTCCTGCTCAAGAATCAGTGGTTCATTTTTGCAAGGGGATTAGGTTAGAATACTTACCTTACAGCATGTTCCTGTGATAGCGGGTAGACCCCTTTTTGGTGCTGGAATAAAGATGGGTTCTTCTGTCCCACTGTGATTATGTGGCTTGTCCTATACTGGAAAAGAGGAAAACCATGCTAGCCCCCCTTTTACAGGAAAGAGCTCTAAGAATCTATAGGCAAATAGGCTGTTTATGTTACAAAGGGAATTTCCACATAGCAATTTTTGGGAGGCCGTCATATGACGTCCTCCCCTTTGCACTCTCCCCGCGTGCCCCCTTCAGGGCACGCACGGCATGCGCTGTGATCACCGAGTCACAGAGACTCGGGTGATCACAGATCCAAGTAAGGGGCCGATTTCTGCCCCTTACCACGTGATCAACTGTCAGCCAATGACAGCTGATCATGTGTGTAAACAAAAGCTCGGTAATCTTTCTTTTTCTCCTCAGAAAAAAGCCAATCCCCGGCTTATGTGCAAGGGACATCGGTCCCGAAGAGGATGCCAATTAGTACCCTCATCTGTGCCAATCATCTGTGCCAATCAGTACCCCCTGCCAGTGCCACCTGCCATTGCCACCTGCCAGTGCCCACAGTGCCACTTATCAATGCCCATGAGTGCCACCTATCAATGCTCACAAGTGCCACCTATCAATTCCCACCAGTGGTGTCAATCAGTGCCACCTAGCAGTGCTGCCTATCAGTGTAACCTACCAGTGCAGATCAGTGCCCATTATTGCCACCCATCAGTGCCCATCACCGCCACCCATCAGTGCCCATCACTGCCACCTATCAGTGCCCATCATTGCCAGCTATCAGTGCCACCTATTAGTGCCACTTTTCAGTGCCCACCAGTGCCACCTATCAATGCCCTTTAGTGCCACCCATCATTGCCACCTCTCAGTGTCACCTCTCAGTGCACACCAGTGCCGCCTATCAGTGCGCACCAGTGCCACCTAACAGTGCTCACCGGTGCCGCCTTATCGGTGCCCATCAGTGCAGCCCATCGTTGCCCATCAGTGCAGCCCATCGGTGCCCATCAGTGCAGCCCATCAGTGCCCATAAGTGTAGCCTCATCAGCATACATCAATGAAGGAGAAAAATTACCTGTTTGCAAAATTTTATAACAAAATATAAAAATATATCTTTTTTTTTTAATTTGGTCTTTTTAAATTTTTTTAACAAAAAATAAAAACCGCAGAGGTGATCAAATACCACAAAAAAAAGCTCTATTTGTGTGAAAAAAGTTATAAAAATTTCATTTGGGTACAGTGTTGTATGACCGAGCAATTGTCATTCAAAGTGAGACAGCGCTGAAAGCTGAAAATTGGTTTGGACGGGGGGGGGGGTTTAAGTGCCCAGTAAGCAAGTGGTTAAAGGGTCTATTCAGGCTTGTGTTTGCATTAACTTACACATTTTCATACATTGAGGCTGGCTGTGTTAGGGCAGTCTATTTAATTTGGTGGGGCACTTCAAAGCACAAATAATGCACCTATTGGATTATTGGTAAAGCAGTGCACCATGATAATATGCAAACTGCAGTGCACTATAATGTAGGTACAGTGGCAACTATTGTATGCATTCTTTGGGGTGCCATTCTTTTGCAATGCACAAGCCAGCTAAATACAAGAAAACTGCCACCCAGTTAGAGTTTATTTCTGCCTTCAATTCTTTCCAAAAACTTCTGGCTGAAAGTCAGACCCACAATGGACTTTTTAAACAGGAAATTTCATATTCACTTTATACCATACATGTGACCTGGCATCGAACAGCTCACAAGTATGCCTGTCAATAATATGCCTGTTACACTAAATAAATTAGTTCTATTAAAACTCTCCTACACACAGGGCACCTAGGAGGTAGTGGCTACAGGCTTAAGATCCGGAGACTGGTCAAGTGCTTCAGGTGCCAGGTTCTGGCAACACCCCTGGACACAGTAGTGGATTCAAAAATGTGTGTGTTTTCTTATTAAATCTAAAAAGGTATGTACCCTATGCCATCTCAGAACCAGTGGTGGCTGGTGCTCAATTTTTTGTTCGGTTGATTGTCCCGCACTACTTACCCCATCCAGGTCTCCACTGCTTCTCCTCCTCGGCGGCTTCCTGGGAGGCCTCGGCGTCTTCCTAGCTGCTTCCCCTCCTCGGTGGCTTCCCAGGTAGCTTCAGCGGCTTCCCAGCTGCTTCTCCTCCTCTGCGGTTTTCCGGGCGGCTTTGGCAGCTTCCCCACTGCTTCTCCTGCTGGCCAATCAGGTTGCTTCTCTTAAGTCCGGCTTCCCGATTGGCCAGGAGGCAGGAAGACATTAGTGAATATTAATTTGCTAATGTCATACAAGTTAGTGGGCTTGGGGCGCAGTGCCCTGCACCTCGAGCTCACCCAATGTAAAGTCAATTAGAGCCTCAGGCTCTGATAATGTGCTTTAAAAAGAAAAAAAAAAGAAAAAAACCCATAGAAATCCTTGCGTCCGGCATCCTGCATGGAGATTAAGGGCCGGGCGCATTGGAGATTAGGAGGGCGGCGCCCCTGCGCCCCCTATGAGCTGTGAGTGCCTTCACATTTGTTACTAGCTGTAAACCAGCACTTACCCCATTTTAACTATGAGTATTGGGTTATATTGCACACCATGGACTAAAACATATAAAAATATTTTTCACAGAAGCCTCACACAGTTGGTTTTGGTCACAATCCTGATTACACATGAAGATTATTTTATGGATACATTTCCACTTTGGATGCGGTTTGTGCTGGTTCTCTGTCGCGGAACACACCACCACAGTTCCCCGAAATTATGTCCCCAGGGGGCTCACAACTCTCAGCACCATAACACCAATACACAGATATTTTTGTTTTTACTTTTGATCATGCCAGATTATTTTGGAATTCATGCATTTCATTACAGATTTATACCACGTGCTTGCTCCTGAAGAGTGGCTTAAAGCCACAAAACACGTCAAGCTATTAGATGCCGTGTTCAATATTAATCATGTGTTTATAAGATTTTACATGGAACTCTTTCATATGAATTATGTGTTTACAGGATTTTTACATGAATTTATTACAATCATTGCAATTTTTATTTCTACCAATAATGACAGGTATTAGAGAAATCATAGGTCACACGGGTACTATTTAGTAATATGTGTTTGTAGATGTATGAATTTTATTGGATATGCGTTACTATTATGTAAAATTGTTTTGTACTCTGATATATACTATTACAAAGACTATATATAAATATATGAACCAATAAACATTATCTTATACTCATCAATCCATTTATTTGCAACCGCGTACTTCATGTAACCATTTCACCCTCGGAAGATTTGGCTGCTCAATGACCAGGCCATTTTTTGCGATATGGCACTGCGTCGCTTTAACTGACAATTGCATGGTTGTGCGACACTATACCCAAACAAAATTGATGTCCTTTTTCCCACAAAAAGAGCTTTCTTTTGGTGGCATTTGATCATCTCTGGGGTTTTTATTTTTTGCACTATACACATATTTTTGGTAATAAAAATCGCAATAAGCGTATATTGATTGGTTTGCGCAAAAGTTATAGCGTCTACAAAATAGAAGAAAGATTTATGGCATTTGTATTATTATTTTTTTTTACTAGTAATGGTGGTGATCAGTGATTTTTAAATAAACACCAAGAATTACCGTGCTACTCTATGCAATGATGATAAAGTTCTATAAAATTAAATTAAATTAAAGCTGCAGTCTTAGGGTGAGGCGTGCACATAATAGACAAAAATAATCAAAAAAGACTGCGCTAAAAGGAATGACATGTGTTGTAACTATACAAACATGAATAAGTGAAAAAATGAATACAATTTATCAAGTAATACAAAATAATGATGGTTAAACACAAAAAGTCTAGTGAAAATAAAAGTAAATAAATAAGAAAAGTCCCAAATAAAATTAAGTATTGAGCACCAAATAACAAAAGTGATTGAAGATGGAATAGGAATGATCGAAAAGCAAACAATCCTTAGAGCCAAGGTAGATACAATTGGTGATCGTAGATGTTAAATTTAATTTAATTTAATTTTATAGAACTTTATCATCATTGCATAGAGTAGCGCGGTAATTCTTGGTGTTTATTTTGTCTTTGGGCTAATTTTGGCTTTATTACTGCAGCCACTCAATTTAGATACCTACCTAATAGTTGTCAATTAGAACGGGTGTTCTTTATTCCAATGGATGTATTTGATTACAGAGCCGCCAGGCAGGTCAACACTGATGGTGTATTTGAGATGTACAAGGATGATGAGGGTGACCTCAGTGGCCTTTTTACGAGGCTAAAGAACTTGACAATATCCGAAATACATACTCAGTGGGATATAGCCTACCTTGATACATATGTGAAAGGGGGTATGGTGCCTAGAAGCCTTAGGTGGGAGGTCAGCCCACAGAAAGGTGATGTCCAGCTTGAAGAATGGTTTAGTTATTTCAATACGGCCGGAATAGATTTTTAAAAATTTCTTATTGGTCGTAAGAAAACTAAACTCACGAGACTGGACGATGAGATTAAAACTATCAAAGAAAAATTGAACCCCCTCAAGGAGAGTAATGAATATAAGGAAAGATCCCTCTCCCTTCTCACTTTATTGGAGAAGGAGGAGGGGGACCAGAGAACTAAAAAGAAAAAGAAATATAATAGAGATTTACTTGACTATCAAGGGGCAGTAGTTTTTGAATGGCAAAAGAAATTATTAGCAGAACAAACTTCGGCTAGTACTATGGAATGGGGTCCGTCCAATACAGGGGGACCACCTCCCACTGTAGTGTATGCCCCCCCTCCACCACAGCCTAGCCATTCAAAGTACCCTCCAGGAGGCCCTAATGGCCCCTCAGGGAGATTCCAACAAGGAATACAACAGTCCTCCTCTAGACGGGGTGGTGGGGGAAAGGGAGGCACCTCATCCCATTATCTGCCCACACTACCAAGACGATCCCGTGGGACGGGTGGTTCCAACTATGGAGGACGTGGTAGGGGTAGAGGTTTCAGTAATACGGGATCCTCAGGGAGCCGTCCCTATGAGGGCAGACCACATGATCAGTATAATGTGTATGAGGACCATCTACCGTCCCCCCGTACCTTTGATTTTGAACCTCACCATGACCGTTCCTATGGTCCTGACTATGGCCCTAATGCAGGCTATTATGATGGAAGGATACGTGAATTTCAAAATCCTGGGCCTATGAGTTTCAGAAGAGGCTACTCGGAGTACAACATTAGTACCCATAATCAATTCTACCCCTTAAGAGATCTTGATGGTCCTCCCACTGGTTCCACTATTATGGAAGAACGTAATGGTGTAGCCTTACAATCTTATCCTAGATCGATGGGACCCATGGATGATGGGAACAAACCGGGCCCTTCTAATTCGAGTTACCAGCAATGGGGTTTTCACCGGCCAAGTCAGGGCATCAAAAGGCCAGCAGATCAAAGAGAGGATCTAGAGGGGGGAGGCGAGTGCGATCAAAAAAAGAAAAAATCGTAACCAGCAATGGGATATTCAATCTAAGTTCAGTCTCCCTGAGTGATTCTGAGAAATCTTTACTCAATAAGGGTCTTAAATTTGCACCCCCCCGAGGCCTTGATAAATTCCAAACTTACATTGATGTACACAAATTTGTACGTAAGGTCAATATCAAGAGATATTTGGCCTCTAATCCCATTACAAACAATGTGATTGGCCCTAATGAGTATCGCCATTCCGGGTTATCTAATGCCTCCCTCTTCAACCCCCCAGGGGCTGTAGCCCCCTCTTTGAAGGTATTTAAGGACTTAGTTCTTAAAGATTTGGAACAATTACCCCTTAGAAAAGTTTACTTCAATAAGGACCTCAAATTTGGGTTAGATTCTTTATGTTTGAACAAAAATTTAGTAATCAGGCCAGCTGATAAAGGGGGGGGGGCATTATTGTTTTAGACAGAAAGGATTACCTCACAGAGATGTCCAAAATATTGAGACATATACCCCCCTCAGATCTGATCCTAAGGTTCAATATAAGAAAGAATTGGAGGTGTTGATTAAATTTGGGTTTGAACAGGGCATTTTAAATAAGGAGAAATCCTATTTAGTTCCTAAGGCCCCGCGCACCCCGGTTCTTTACTACTTGCCAAAAATCCACAAACATCCTACCTGCCCCCCGGGACGTCCAATTGTCAGTGGAATTGATTCCATATCGTCCCGGGTGGGCAGGTATATAGACTTTTATTTACAGCCATTGGTCACAGGGATGCCGTCCTACCTGAAGGATACCCGCCATGTAATCAATAAACTTTCTAATTACACCCCTGGTCCATCTTGGTGGCTAGTGACAGCGGATGTCGCCTCACTATACACCGTGATACCGCATGATTTGGGGTTATTCGCGGTTGAATACTATCTTAGGCGTGATTCTTCTCTGTTTGATGAACAAATATGCTTTATTATGCAGCTACTTCATTTTGTGGCTACTAGGAATTACTTTTGGTTTGGGGGCCAATTTTATAGGCAGGATAGAGGTGTTGCCATGGGGGCTAAATATGCCCCCAGCTTGGCGAACCTCTTCATGGCCCTGTGGGAGGAGGATGTCATCTATGCCCAACAAAAACCTCAGGTGGTGTTGTGGGCTAGATACATAGATGACATCCTCCTCCTATGGAATGGTGACCGTGAAGACCTGGATATGTACATGAGAGGGTTGAATGACAACGACCGGGGCATTAGACTCTCTTATGAGGCTAGTCAGTCCGAGATCAACTTCCTGGACCTTAAGATTGGCGTTAAAGATGGGCAGTTCACCACGGCAACCTTTTTTAAAAATACAGATCGGAATTCTTATATACCGACCGATAGTTGCCATCATGAGACCTGGCTGAGGTCGGTGCCGAAAAGTCAACTTATTCGCCTAAAACGCAATTGCTCCGATCATGGAGAATTTTTAGCCCAAGCTAATATCTTAATAGAACGTTTTTTGGAGAAGGGCTATTCTAAGACCTCTCTAAAAAATACATTGGAGGAAGTGGCTACCATTGATAGGAGTACTTTACTTAGGACTAGGACACCAGATGTTGGCAGAACACCCTCAGTCCCCTTTATCACCACCTATTCCTTACAACACAAAAATGTAGCTAAGTTGATAGGTAAACATTGGCATGTCCTTAAGAATGACCATATACTAGGTACCATCCTTCCGGCCAAGCCACAGGTAGTATATAAGGGTGCCCCCTCTCTTAGAGGTAGAGTGGCCCCGAACATTCTTGACCCTCCTCCTACTAAGAGGGGATTTTTTGAATATATGATTGGCTTCTATCAATGCAGGAAGTGTAGGGTGTGCTCTCTTAGTGGATGCACCCACAGAAGAACCCATAAGTTTATTTCCACCAGTACTTCAATGGAATTTGAAATCAGATCATTTATCACATGCTCCACAGAGCGGGTGGTGTATCTTCTCCAATGTCCTTGTGGATTACAATACGTGGGGAGGACCAAACGCCCCCATCTGTAAGACTTAACGAGCACATCACCAACATCCTAACTGGTTTCCCCAAACATCCGGTCTCCAGACATTACCTCGAGGTACATAACCGAGACCCCAGGAAGACCATTTTTCTTGGCATTGATAGATACACCCCACATTGGAGGGGGGGGGGTCTATAATACGTGGGATCTCTAGGCTTGAAATGACCTGGATACACAGATTGAAGTGCTACACCCCCTTTGGACTTAATGTAGATGTAGATCTGAACGCGTTTTTAGACAACTCATGAATAATTACATTGTAGGTTGATCATTGTTATTCATTTCATAATATTTTTTTATTTTTTTCATTACGTTATATTCTTTTTAGTGAACTATGAGTGAGGGGTGATACACTAATAACATCCAACTGTAAATCTCTATTTCTAAATTTTTATTTACTACCATATGTAAATATTGATAATTTTATGACGTTTTTAATTATCATATACATCACATTTTGTGTACTTGCTCTGAATCTCTAGTGGCGTTATTATTCTAGTACCCATAATAACATTTTGAGTAAATATCTTAGCCTTTCACCAATTCTAGTTGTATTTATGTCCCCAAATCATATTTTTTATATGGTGTTGAAATTGATTTTTAGTGTAATCTCCATTTGTGCCACTAGAGGACAAATGAGAGTACTTACACGTGTCCCCTTCAGTGTTTTTTATTGTTATTCCATTTTCATATTCTTTCACTATTTTTATATAATATATATTATATATATATATTCTTTATTTGGGTTTTATTTAAGTTTTTGACCCAGTCCATTTGGTGTATTCCTTTGATCTTTCCAGTTTTGTTAGCGCTGGGAGGGTCTGATAGTACTGGCGGATGTACCGTCTGCCCATTCCATTACTAATGGGTCACACACTTCCTGCTTCTATGGAGGATGTTGTGGTGACGCCATCTGAGCCTCAGAGCGAGGCTTGGTTTTGTCTTCTGGTCTATAAATAGCGATAAGTCAGTGCGTCGCCCGTTCCCATGACGACGTCCAATAGGACGAAACATACGTCGGAAGGCTGACGCGCTGACGTCATCGTTTTCATCCTTATTCGTTCCGAACGGGTGCATGCTAGCCGGCCGGCTGTTTTACTTCTTATGTACCTAATACCGTGATTTTACATGTAAGTGTGATTATTCTTTTACTTTAATAAATGGTTATACCGATTTACACCATGGAGAATATTCTTTATCCTTCTGGGTCCCCCCGATATGCCGATTGAATCCTTTATACGGAGAAATCCTGTCTGCCCCTTCCCTGTGAGGAGACTTGAGGAGCTGATTTCCCCTGAGTGGATGTCCATAAATAAGCTGGCTTACAGCTTACCTCTGGTAAGCGCACATCTTATTAGGTGGAGGATTCCTCACTGGGTGTTTGTCGTTTAACATCTACGATCAGTGATTTTTATCGGGACTGCGACATTATGGCGGACAGATCGGACACTTTTGACACATTTTTGGGACCGTTGACATTTATACAGCGATCAGTGCTATAAAAATGCACTGATTTCAATATATTTATCATTGGCGGGGAAGGGGTTAACACTAGGGGCAATCAAGGGGTTAACTATGTTCCCTCGTGTGTGTTCTAACTGTAGGGGGATGGGACTGACTAGAGGAGATGACAGATTATCGTTTCTAGCTAGTAGGAACACACAATCTGTCTCTCCTCTCCTCACAGAACAGGAATTTGTGTGTTTACACACACACGTCTCTGTTCTGGCTCTCGTGCCCCCAAACATGCGTGACCAGAGGTCATTGTGACCACCTGCCACGTGCATCGGCACCCCTGCAGTGCAGCGTGCCTGCTATCTCTGCTTAAAGGGCCGACATACAGCTACGACGGTTCGCAGGAACGTGCAGACCTGCCACCGTATAATGACGGTGGCTGGTCAGCAAGCAGTTAAAGTCCCACTTCCTTTTCTCCTTTTAGTTCATATTGATAGGGATGGAGACATATGACTAGGTCATTGCTTCATTTAAAGTCCCTCCTTTTTTCAGTAGTTGATTCCCAGGTGTCATTTATGACAAGTATGTAATACCTGGGTACATCATGTGCAAGGTTAAAGCATGCTGCCGATTATCACACTATTATTAGGTAAAGCTGTCTATTTATAAAACATTCACTGTATGAATGTCACAGGATTTGCGAAGTCATTGCAAGTAGCCATTGCAAAAGACCATAATGTTTCTAATATGATTAAAACACACACAAATGTAGACAGCGCTGTAAAAACACCTAACTGGTGTAATCAATATATCCCTGTATATCACACACATATAATCATGTGATACATAAAGATCAATAAAGTGAATAGGTGAAAAAGTCCATAATTCAAATGGCTATAATTGACTCAGGAGCCTGCAGCTGCTTCATCGACCATGCTTTCGTCCAGCAGCACAACATTCCTCTGCAACCCAAACAATAGCGACTCTCCATACAGCTAGCTGATGGGTATCAAATCAGGACCTATTACCCATGAAACTCAACCTTTGTCTGCGGACATTTTGCCAGATCACCAAGAACTGTTATGCCTTGATGTCATCTCATCCCCATTATTCCCGATCATTCTGGGAATGCAAGCCCATAAGCCCCAAATTAATTGAGTTACAGGCCAGGTGATTTTCCTGTCCTCCTACTGTCTCCAGAACTGTCTCAAGTCCTCCCACCATGTAGTTCCAGTCATCGGCTGCTTGAAATCCATATCTGAAACCCGGAAACTCGTCCCGTCTGTATACCATGACTTCCTGGACATGTTCAACAAGCAGAAGGCAGATAATCTTCCGCCTCACCGGGTTTATGATTGCCCAATTGAACTGTTGCCTGGGGCAGAAATCCCTTTTGGAAGGATCTTCCCTCTTTCAGAGCCTGAGCTCCTGGTCCTTAAAGAATACATCAATGAGAATCTTAGGAAAGGGTTCATCCGACACTTCTCTTCTCCAGCTGGCACAGGAATATTTTTTGTAGAGAAAAAAGATCATTCCCTCCGCCCATGCGTAGACTACAGGGAATTGAATAGAATAACAGTCAAAATCACTATCCTCTTCCTCTGATCCCAGAGCTTTTTCAGAGACTCCGTTCAAAAATATTTACAAAACTAGACTTACGAGGTGCCTACAACTTAATCAGAATCCGTGAGGGGAATGAATGGAAGACGGCTTTTCGGAAACGTTTTGGTCACTTTTCAACATTTTGTTAATAACATCTTCAGGGACTTCCTAGACTTATTCATGATTTTTTATCTGGAAGACATTCTGATCTTTTCAATTTCCCTAGAATTACACCGTAGCCATGTGAAGCAAGTTCTCCACAGAATGAGACAGAACAGATTGTACGCTAAAGCTAAGAAATGTGAATTTGAACATCAGACCATTCACTTTCTCGGCTTGGTAATATCAACTGGGGGTGTGGCAATGGACCCTCAGAAAGTCTCGGCTATAATGTCCTGGCCACCTCCAACCGACAAGAAAGAGGTTCAACATTTTATCGGGTTTTCCAATTTCTACAGAAAATTTATCAAAAAATTTTCTGGTATCATAGCACCTATTACACAACTCACAAAGAAACAAAACCGTTTCCAATGGACTGAGGCAGCTCAAGGTGCTTTCGACAAGCTAAAAGGACTATTTACCTCCGCTCCAGTATTAAAGCATCCTGATCCTGCTTTGCCGTACATCCTTAAGGTGGATGCTTCTGAGAGTACTGTAGGGGCCATCCTGTCCCAGCGTCAAGGACCTAAGTCTTTAATGCATCCCGTAGCTTTCTTCTCCAAGAAACTAGGGTTATCAGAGAGGAATTACGATGTGGGGGACTGAGAACTGTTGGCGATAAAATCAGCCTTGGAGGAGTGGTGGTACCTCTTGGAGGGAGCAGCACACGCAATATTGATCTTCACGGATCATAAAAATTTAGAATATCTCAGAACTGCCAAACGCCTCAGACCCAGGCTCTTTTTTTTCACGCTTTAACTTCCATATCACTTACCGGCCAGGGTCCAAAAATGTCAAACCCGATGCGTTATCCCACATGTTCACAGAGATCAAAGTTTCATCCCCTCCAGATACTATCCTGCAAGCTGGAAATTTTCTGTTAACCCAATCCGATTTTGTATCGCAGATCCGTCAGGCATCCCTGAGAACTTCCTAACCTCCAGGCAGGAACCTACAAGAAAGAAATGGGCTTTACTGGCAGGGAAATAAAATATTTGTACCACAGGACCCGCGCACTACCATCCTACAGGCCTGCCATGAATATCCTTTGGGGGACACAAAACTATGGACTTAGTTCAAAGACATTTCTGGTGGCCCAATCTAGCAAAGGATTGCAGGGATTACGTTAGTTCTTGTTTAACCTGCCTCAAGAATAAGAACAGTAAAACAGTAAAAACAAGGCTTGGGGGTTACTAAGACCGCTGCCCATTCCTGAAAAACAATGGGATAAGATCGCAATGGATTTCATTGTTGAGCTTCCTCCTTCTGAAGGATTTTCGTCCATCTTTATGGTGGTTGATTTTCTTTCTAAGATGGCACATTTTATCCCCATGAAGGGGACTCCATCAGCAACAGAGACAGCCATGGTGTTCATTAAAGAAATTGTTAGACTTCACGGAATTCCTGGTGACATTATTTCTGATCGTGGGGTACAGTTCACGTTAAAGTTTTGGAAAGCATTGTGTGAAGCCCTGGGTATCAAACTCAGTTTCTCCTTAGCTTACCACCCCCAGACCAACGGGCAGACTGAATGTTCCAACCAAACGTTGGAGCAGTATCTACGTTGTTTTTCCTCCTTCACCCATGAAGATTGGGCCTCACTACTGCCCCTGGCAGAATTTGCATTCAATAATTCCACCCACTCTACCACAGACCAGTCACCCTTCTTCTCCAATTATGGGTTCCACCCCTCTTTTTTGCCAATACTAGTGCCGGACTCTCCTTTGCCAGCTGTCCAGGATAGACTAAACTTCCTTGTTACCAACAATCAGGTGTTGAGAGAAACCATCTCCAAGGCACAGGAAAATAGTAAAAGATTCTTTGATAAAAGAAGAAGGGGGGAACTGGACCTGAAAACTGGTGACCGTGTGTGGCTTTCAACAGCAAACCTGAAACTGGCATGCCCTTCCAGGAAACTGGGACCCGGATACTTGGGACCCTTCCCAGTTAAGAGGTAGATTAATCTGGTAGCATTTGAACTCGAACTTCCCAACTCTAGGATCCACCCTGTGTTTCATGCCTCGCTACTTAAGCCTGACGTAGCGAATCCCTTTCGGGATTGTGAAGTGGGACCCCCAGAAGCTATAATGGTGGATGGAGAAGAAGAGTTTGAGATTGAAGCCATCTTGGATTGTAGGAAATGACAGGGGCAGAACCAATACCTGATCAAGTGGAAAGGTTTTGGCCTGGAGGAAAATTCCAGGGGAACCTGAGACCAATCTCCATGCTCAGAGACTGATACAGGCCTTTCATCGTTCCCATCCAGAGAAGATGGCTCAAATGGGCATCTGGAGGCTGCCCCTAAGGAGGGGGCAATGTCAGAGAACTCACACAGCAAGCACCCATCTCCATGCAGCAGCTGCCAATCCTAGTTCCGCTAATGCCAATATGTACAGAACCATAGCCAGAGACAAATGAGATCCAGGGTGGGCATGCACAATGGTACCTCTATGCGAACGCACGCGCGCTAATGCGCACCGCGAGTGCCAAAGTGCTAATGTGCTAACGCGCATGCCCAATGTGCTAAGGTGCTAATGTGTTAAGGCGCATGCGTGCACGCATGTACGCTGGCGCGAATCCTGGCACACAGCACCCTATATAAACAGAGAGTCTGCCTAGCATCAGTGCTGGATTGTCTTCAGCTTATTCTTGTGTTCCTGTTGTTACTCTGCCTGATTGGCCTTGTTCCTGAAAACCCGTCTATCTTCTGACCATTCTCTTGGATCTCCCCTGCCTGCTGAACCTGCCTCTACCTGCAATACTGACCTTGGCTTGGACTTATGATTACGGCTCTGCCTTCTGATTCTGTACCCTGCTGCCCGTCTCTTACCAACCTCTGCCTGTTTCTGACTACGATTTTGCCTTCTGATTTGGTACCCCGCAGCCAGCCTGTTGCCGACTCCTGCCTGTTCCTGATTCTGCAGTTGATCTTGATCTAGCTCCCGCTGGTGATCAGTTTCCACATCTCCTCAGCAGAGGTTCCTGTATCTCCAAGTTCCAGCCTCCTGCCTGCAGGCACCTGCACCCTTATGTTGCCCTCGCACTCCCTGTACCCACCACCAGGGGTGCTTGTACAGGAACTGTGCAAGAGGCCACCCTCATTATTTCGGGCTCCGCTGTAAGGTATGTGACACTCTCTCACCAAGGCCCTTAAGTGCAGCAGATTTTTTTTTGTAACCTTGGCCAGATCTGTGCCTTGCCACAGTTCTGTCTCTGAGCTCTTCAGGCAGTTCCTTTGACCTCATGATTCTCATTTGCTCTGACATGCACTGTAAGCTGTAAGGTCTTATATAGACAGATGTGTGGCTTTCCTAATCAAATCCAATCAGTATAATCAAACACAGCTGGACTCAAATGAAGGTGTAGAACCATCTCAAGGATGATCAGAAGAAATAGACAGCACCTGAGTTAAATATATGAGTGTCACAGCAAAGGGTCTGAATACTTAGGACCATGTGATATTTTAGTTTTTCTTTTTTAATAAATCTGCAAAAATGTCAACAATTCTGTGTTTTTCTGTCAATATGGGGTGCTGTGTTTACATTAAACCCCTTCCCGCCGACCGTACGCATATGTGCGTACTCGGCTTTCCGGGGTTATACAGGGATGATGCCCGCAGCTGCAGGCATCATCCCGGTACCGTTGTTCAGAGCGGGCGATTGGCTACCCGTATATAACAACCGATGCAGCTAAAAGCCGCTCGGCTGTTATACCGGAGGAGCGGGAGCGGACATCCCCCCTCCCGCCACCTCCCACCGCTCTTACCGGGCCTCCCGTGCGATCGGGAGGCCCGGTGTCCAATCAGCTGCCTTCGGCGGCTGTGGGCAGGCTGGAATGAAGCCGTGGGTGGCTTCGTTCCAGCCTTCTCAGTGTAAACGCGGAAGCAACGTCATGACGTCACTTCCGTTTACTCTGCTGCCAATGGCGCCGAATTTAAAAAAATACACAGTATTCAGAATCGCCGTTTTCAGCGATCTGAATACTTTGAAGTGCAGAGGAGGGATCGGGGGTCTTTTAGACCCCCGATCCCTCCATAAAGAGTACCTGTCACCACCTATTACTGTCACAAGGGATGTTTACATTCCTTGTGACAGCAATAAAAGTAAAAAAAAAAACTTTTTGTCTTAAAACACAATTTATAAGTCCAAAAATAAATAAAATAAATAAAAAAAAAAATTTTAAAGCGCCCCGTCCCCGTGAGCTTGCGCAGCGAAGAAAACACATACGGAAGTCGTGCGCGCATATGTAAACGGTGTTCAAACCACACATGTGAGGTATCGCCGCGATCGTCAGAGCGAGATCAATAATTCTAGCCCTAGACCTCCTCTGTAACTCTAACCTGGTAAAAAAAATTTAAAGCGTCGCCTATGGAAATTCATAGCTACCATAGTTTGTCGCCATTCCACGAGTGCGTGCAATTATAAAGCGTGACATGTTTGGTATCTATTTACTCAGCGTAACATCATCTTTCACATTATAGAAAAAAATTGGGGTAACTTTACTGTTTGGATTTTTTAAAATTCATGGAAGTGTCCCTTTTCCAAAAATTTGCGTTTAAAACACCGCTGCACAAATACCGTGTGATATAAAATATTGCAACAATCTCCATTTTATTCTCTAGATTCTCCGCTAAAAAAAAATATACATAATGTTTGGGTGTTCCTAAGTAATTTTCTAGCAAAAAATATGGATTTTAACTTGTAAACACCAAATTTCAAAAATAGGCTTAGTCATGAAAGGGTTAATGAGGAAAAAAAATGAACTTAAATGATTTTAGCAAATGGCTGCAATATATCAAAGAGTGAAAAATTTAAGGGGGTCTGAATACTTTCTGTCCCCACTGTAAGTGGCAACATCAGTTAATAGGCGGACAGATTGATCAAATAATACGTAAGGAAACCGAGGTGGAAATACCTATTATTATGACAAAAAATTGTTGTCAAATTAGACCACTCTGGGAAAAAACCCCCAGAATATCTACTTATAAAAAAGTCTGGTCTGAAAGTCCTAATAATCACTTATGAAGCAGTTGGCATCCAATTCAATGTTCATACCGCTTGGAGCTAATGATATTCATAAGATATATCCAGTGGGTCTCGTGTTTGGAAATTTCGCGGACTAGATTGGATCCCCTCCAATTGGGTTGGATGCAATCTATTACCCAAAATTTGAGGCCCAATGGATCTTGGTTCACAATCAAGATCCATCGGGCCTCAAATTTTGGGGAATAGATTTTTTTTGTGTTCTTTTAGTACGTCCTACGTAAAGAAGATTGCACGGACATACTAGAACATAAACCACGTAGGTAGTATTACATGTTATAAATTCAGTGATTTGGAAAGACTTATTATTTCCAGTAGATATAAATTTGGTCAGTCCCCTAACTGGTCTACTCACTTGTAAACATGTACTACACCTCCTGCAGGAATAAAATCCTGCACTATCCCAAAAATGGATGGCTTAATGGGTACATCTAGTACCCTTTTGATCACTTTGGCTCCAAAGTTGGGTGCCTTGCTATAAATAAAGGATGGTCTTGGGGGAAGTGAATCGGTCAGAGTCTTGCCCATACAGAGGACATGCCAATGACGCTTAAAAATACTTTCAATTTCTTTATACTGACCATGAAAGTTAAAGATAAATCCCCAATTCTGTCTAGAGTAGTCTTGATGGACCTTATCCCTCAAAACAACCTGTCGGGGGGACCATTGCTGTTGCCTTTATAATCTCATCAAGATGATGTTCAGTATACCCATTTTGTAAAAATCTATCTTTAAAAATATTGGATTGTTCAAGGAAATTGGAATTGGTGGTGCAATTACGCCTTAAAATTTGACCTTTAGGTATATTTTTCAACCAATGTGGATGGTGTCCACTATTTATGGGGAGGTAGCTGTTTCTGTCTGTCGACTTGAAAAAAACTTTAGTGGTGATAATATCACCTTGCCTGGTAAAATTAACATCAAGGAAGTGAATATGTTCTTTGTTGAATTCATACTCCAATTTGATATTATTTTTAGTGGCATTAAGTTCTCTCATGAAATCATGTAAGGTATTTTAACTCCCTCCCCAAATAAAGAATAAATCAGCAATGTATCATTTGTAGAACAATAACCTTTCTCAGTTTTATCCTCCCACCCCCCCATAAAAAGGTTTGCCAAACACAGAGCGAATTTTGCGCCCATTGCGACCCCCCTCTTCTGTGAATTTAAATGCTGGTTATATCAGAAATAGTTATGGGACAGGCAGAAGTCTAATGCCTGTCCCAAAAAAACTTTCTGCTGGGGCGGTAAATCGTCCCGTTTACTAAAAGCCCAGTTTAATGCCAACAAAGCATCATCATGCTGTATGATGGTATAAAGTGAGGCTACATCTGCCGTCACCATAAAAACTTCAGATTTTCCAGATAAGTGGATGGCATCAATCATCTGTAAGAAATTTTTGATGTCCCTTAAGTAGGTCCTAGTAGTGACAATGCTAGCTTGCAGGAAACTGTCCAGATATTGTCCCAATCTGGCAGTCACAGAGCCAACACAATTCACTATAGGCCTTGCTGGTGGGCTTTTACTGTCTTTATGCACTTTTGGTAGTGTATAAATTATATGAATCCTGCCAAAACTCAGAATTAAATATTTATTTTCTTTTTTATTTAAGACATAATTGTCTCTAATACGTGTATGACTTCTTGTAATTCATGTTCAACCCACTAGCCTACCTGCCTCTATAGCCAGGAGTTAGGGGAGGCTCAAGAGCTGTTGGTTTAAGTGGCAGCCCTACCCCTGGGCCATATACGGAAGGTGGAGAGCTAGCTAGGAAGTTGGTTAGTTGCCACAAGGAGAGTTTTTATTGGTTTTCTCTATGGGTAGACTGGACGAGAACAACATGCAGACAGTTGGGTCTTATTTGTTTAGCTTCCCTTTAGTGGGGAAGCCTGGAGCAGTGTAACAAATGTCTGGGACTACTTGCATCTCTTGTCTCTTCTTTCGGGCCATATCCCTCTGAACTATGTTGAACTGTTGGTAACTTAACCACTTGAGCCCCGGACCATTATGCTGCCTAAGGACCAGAGGTCTTTTTCCAATTTGGCACTGCGTCGCTTTAACTGCTAATTGCGCGGTCATGCAATGCTGTACCCAAACGAAATTTGCGTCCTTTTCTTCCCACAAATAGAGCTTTCTTTTGATGGTATTTGATCACCTCTGCGGTTTTTATTTTTTGCGCTATAAACGGAAAAAGACCGAAAATTTTGAAAAAAAATGATATTTTCTACTTTTTGTTATAAAAAAAATCCAATAAACTAAATTTTAGTCATACATTTAGGCCAAAATGTATTCGGCCACATGTCTTTGGTAAAAAAAATGTCAATAAGCGTATATTTATTGGTTTACGCAAAAGTTATAGCGTCTACAAACTAGGGTACATTTTCTGTAATTTACACAGCTTTTAGTTTATGACTGCCTATGTCATTTCTTGAGGTGCTAAAATGGCAGGGCAGTACAAAACTCCCCCAAGTGACCCCATTTTGGAAAGTAGACACCCCAAGGAAATTGCTGAGAGGCATGTTGAACCCATTGAATATTTATTTTTTTTGTCCCAAGTGATTGAATAATGACAAAAAAAAAAAAAATATTTACAAAAAGTTGTCACTAAATGATATATTGCTCACACAGGCCATGGGCCTATGTGGAATTGCACCCCAAAATACATTCAGCTGCTTCTCCTGAGTATGGGGATACCACATATGTGGGACTTTTTGGGAGCCTAGCCGCGTACGGGGCCCCGAAAACCAATCACCACCTTCAGGATTTCTAAGGGTGTAAATTTTTGATTTTACTCCTCACTACCTATCACAGTTTCGGAGGCCATGGAATGCCCAGGTGGCACAAAACCCCCCAAAATGACCCCATTTTGGAAAGTAGACACCCCAAGCTATTTGCTGAGAGGCATATTGAGTCCATGGAATATTTTATATTTTGACACAAGTTGTGGGAAAGTGACACTTTTTTTTTTTTTTTTTTTGCATAAAGTTGTCACTAAATGATATATTGCTCACACAGGCCATGGGCATATGTGGAATTGCACCCCAAAATACATTTAGCTGCTTCTCCTGAGTATGGGGATACCACATGTGTGGGACTTTTTGGGAGCCTAGCCGCGTACGGGGCCCCAAAATCCAATCACCGCCTTCAGGATTTCTAAGGGTGAAAATTTTTGATTTCACTCTTCACTGCCTATCACAGTTTCGGAGGCCATGGAATGCCCAGGTGGCACAAAACCCCCCCAAATGACCCCATTTTGGAAAGTAGACACCCCAAGCTATTTGCTGAGAGGCATGGTGAGTATTTTGCAGCTCTCATTTGTTTTTGAAAATGAAGAAAGACAAGAAAAAACATTTTTTTTTTCTTTTTTCAATTTTCAAAACTTTGTGACAAAAAGTGAGGTCTGCAAAATACTCACTATACCTCTCAGCAAATAGCTTGGGGTGTCTACTTTCCAAAATGGGGTCATTTGGGGGGGGTTTGTGCCACCTGGGCTTTCCATGGCCTCCGAAACTGTGATAGGCAGTGAAGAGTGAAATCAAAAATTCACGCCCTTAGAAAGCCTGAAGGCGGTGCTTGGTTTTCGGGGTCCCGTACGTGGCTAGGCTCCTAAAAAGTCTCACACATGTGGTATCCCCGTACTCAGGAGAAGCAGCAGAATGTATTTTGGGGTGTAATTTCACATATTCCCATGGCATGTTTGAGCAATATATCATTTAGTGACAACTTTGTGCAAAAAAAAAAAAAAAAAAAAAAAAAATGTGTCTCTTTCCCGCAACTTGTGTCGCAATATAAAATATTCCATGGACTCGACATGCCTCTCAGCAAATAGCTTGGGGTGTCTACTTTCCAAAATGGGGTCATTTGGGGGGGTTTTGAACTGTCCTGGCATTTTATGCACAACATTTAGAAGCTTATGTCACACATCACCCACTCTTCTAACCACTTGAAGACAAAGCCCTTTCTGACACTTATTGTTTACATGAAAAAGTTATTTTTTTTTTGCAAAAAAATTACTTTGAACCCCCAAACATTATATATTTTTTTAAAGCAAATGCCCTACAGATTAAAATGGTGGGTGTTTCATTTTTTTTTTTCACACAGTATTTGCGCAGCGATTTTTCAAACGCATTTTTTGGGGAAAAAACACACTTTTTTAAATTTTAATGCACTAAAACACACTATATTGCCCAAATGTTTGATGAAATAAAAAAGATGATCTTAGGCCGAGTACATGGATACCAAACATGACATGCTTTAAAATTGCGCACAAACGTGCAGTGGCAACAAAATAAATACATTTTTAAAAGCCTTTAAAAGCCTTTACAGGTTACCACTTTAGATCTACAGAGGAGGTCTACTGCAAAAATTACTGCCCTCGATCTGACCTTAGCGGTGATACCTCACATGCATGGTGCAATTGCTGTTTACGTTTGACGACAGACCGCCGATTGCGTTCGCCTTAGCGCGAGAGCAGGGGGCGACAGGGGTGCTTTTTTTTTTTTTTTTTTTTTTTTCTTTATTATTTTTCTGCTTTTTTTATCTTATTTTTAAACTGTTCCTTTCATATTTTTTTTTTTAATCATTTTTATTGTTATCTCGGGGAATGTAAATATCCCCTATGATAGCAATAGGTAGTGACAGGTACTCTTTTTTGAAAAAATTGGGGTCTATTAGACCCTAGATCTCTCCTCTCCCCTCAAAGCATCTGACCACACCAAGATCGGTGTGATAAAATGCTTCCCCAATTTCCCAATGGCGCTATTTACATCCGGCGAAATCTAAGTCATAAAATGCTCGTAGCTTCCGGTTTCTTAGGCCATAGAGATGTTTGGAGCCACTCTGGTCTCTGATCAGCTCTATGGTCAGCTGGCTGAATCACCGGCTGCATTCTCAGGTTCCCTGTTGAGACAGGAGAGCCAGAGAAAAACACGGAAGACGGTGGGGGGGGGGCATTCCCTCCCACGGCTTGTAAAAGCAGTCTAGAGGCTAATTAGCCGCTAGGATTGCTTTTACATGAAAGCCGACCGCTGGCTGAAAAGAATGATACCAAGATGATACCTAAATCTGCAGGCATCATTCTGGTATAACCACTCAAAGTCGTGAATGGCGTACCTGAAGACAAAAAAATGGTTAACAATAAAGCACAGTAAACGGTAAAGTATAAAAAATTGCATACCTGAAAAAGCAAACATGATAAAACATAATAACAATAAAACATTGCAGAATAGAATACAGTAAAAAAGAGCAGAACAATAGAGAGAGAATAGAGAGAGAGAGAACAATAAAACGACAACTATTTTTTTTTTATTTTATATATATATTTTTTTTTTGACACTTTTTTTGTAACTAACTTTTGTAACTGTAACCGGTTCCAGGCTCGGGTCTCACAAAATGCGATGGCATCTTGGGAGACCCTGTGAAAGTGTGCCTAGTCTGTGCAATGCTGTACCCTACGCTAATACTCAACTAGTGCATGGTAGCGTTCAAAACATTCACCAATGCAAAGACCAGGATTGTCAGGACAGGAGGGACAATAATAGCGGGTGTCACGCCTATATCCGCGCTTCCTGCAGACACAACATCTTTTTTGGGGGTTCGTTGGGTAGGGGTACTCGGGAGGACATAAAGAAAATGCCTCTCATGCAGCCGACTGCATTTGATTGGGGATGTGAATGGGGGAAGTACGGGTGCTGCAGAAGCGGTGTGTTCCCAATTAGGATTGGCGAATGCAGCAGGAAGTGCACTATGGGCACAATGGGCCTGTGTTTGTCTTTTTGGTGGCAGCGGGACACTACTTGTGCTTGTCACCTCACCAGCTTGAACTGCACTTATGGGACTCGCCACGTCACCAAGTGTTGCTGCAGTGCTGGTTTGACTACGACCGGGGTGTACTAGGCCGCTGGTGCTTGCCAGTTCACCAAAACGCTACCAAAAAAACTGTTAGCGATCACAGGGATCAAGGCCTGACTCTGCAAACGCTGCAGTTATGCGTTTAGTGTTTTGTAAGTGTCAGTGATCGATCGATACTGCACTTGGGTGGGCTGGGCTGGGCCGGGCGGAGGGGCAAAACGCAGGTGCTAGCAGGTATCTGGGCTGATCCCGCTAACACTGCGTTTTTGGGAACCCTAAACTGCTGGGGACGCTAGTATAGATCTGATCGGATCAGATATTGATCCGTTCAGATACTATACCACTAAGGGAGGTGTATGCTGCATGCGTGGGTGTTAGCGGTACTGGCGCTAACCTGACGCTGCCTGGGGCTGGTGCTTGCCAGTTCACCAAAACGCTACCAAAAAAACTGTTAGCGATCGCAGGGATCAGGCCTGACTCTGCGAACGCTGCAGTTATGCGTTTAGTGTTTTGTAAGGGACAGTGATCGATCGATACTGCACTTGGGTGGGCCGGGCCGGGCGGAGGGGCAAAACGCAGGTGCTAGCAGGTATCTGGGCTGATCCCGCTAACACTGCGTTTTTGGGAACCCTAAACTGCTGGGGACGCTAGTATAGATCTGATCGGATCAGATATTGATCCGATCAGATACTATACCACTAAGGGAGGTGTACGGTGCGTGCGTGGGTGTTAGCGCTACTGGCGCTAACCTGACGCTGCCTGGTGCTTGCTTGCCAGCTCACCAAAATGCTACCAAAAAAACTGTTAGCGATCGCAGGGATCAGGCCTGACTCTGCGAACACTGCAGTTATGCGTTTAGTGTTTTGTAAGTGACAGCGATCGATCGATACTGCACTTGGGTGGGCCGGGCGGAGGGGCAAAACGCAGGTGCTAGCGGGTATCTGGGCTGATCCCGCTAACACTGCGTTTTTGGGAACCCTAAACTGCTGGGGACGCTAGTATAGATCTGATCGGATCAGATATTGATCCGATCAGATACTATACCACTAAGGGAGGCGTATGCTGCGTGCGTGGGTGTTAGCGGTACTGGCGCTAATCTGACGCTGCCTGGGGCGACGCATATCACCGCCGGGCGATCAGGGGGCTAAACCTTTATTCGGTAATAAACGGCGGGTGCCCTGACACTATAAAAAATAAACGAACTAACCAGCGTCAACCGTAACGTTTATACGGTGATCAGTGGTGAAAGGGTTAACTAGGGGGCAATCAAGGGGTTAAAACATTTATTAGATAGTATATGGGGGTCCCTGACACTATAAAACGCTGACGGCGAACCTAAATATTTACCTCACTAACTAGCGTCACCAGTGACACTAATAAAGCGATCAGAAAAATGATCGCTTAGCAACACTGGTGACAGGGGGTGATCAAGGGGTTAAAACTTTATTAGGGGGGGTTAGGGGGGTACCCTAGACCTAAAGGGGGGTAATACTAACTGTCCCAACACTGTAACTGTCACAAACTGACACTATGCAGTAATCAGAAAAAAAAAAACCTGCTGGTGTCAGTTTGTGACGGGGGGGGGGTGATTGGGGGGGGATCGGGGTGTTTTGTGTGCCTGGCATGTTCTACTGTGTGTGTAGTGTGTTGTGCACTTACATTGATGTCTTCTCCCCTCGGCGCTGGAACGGAATACCGAGCCGAGGGGAGATGACATCATTTCCTTTGCTGCTGTTTAGCATACAGCAGCAAAGGAATGTTCCCATTGGCCGGCGGCAATCGCGAGGGGGGGGCCACGAACGGATGGCCTCCCCCTCATCTCGGATCGCCGGGGAACAGAACGGGACCGCCTCGGGCACCGGGGGGGGGGTCCGATCGGACCCCCCACCCGCGGAAGGCAAATCACGTACATGTACGTGATTTTGCCTGCCCGTGCCGCTTTGCCGACGTAAATCGGCGTTAGGCGGTCCTTAAGTGGTTAAGCTGAGTGCCACCACCTTCAAGGGATGGTTGTAGTATGTCTCTAATATGTGTATGACCCATTGTAATTCATGTTCAACCCCGTTAGAAATTCTGTATATAGCCCTACAGAACAGACGATGCATAGTCCACATGAACTTATCTGTTGTTTAATTGCAGACAGCTAACAAGAACTTTGTTATTAGAGAAAAGACAGTAGAGTATACAGTACCATAGCTGCAGCTACAAACAAATAAATCTACTGGCTGATGTAGTTGTTGCACAAAATACCAATGAACATTATATTCCAACACCTCCACTAAACAACTACTCCTTATATTAGTCTAATTTCAAATCTCAGTTCTATAAATCTATAAATCTGTTTCTTGAAAGCGGTTTTGTCAAAGCATCTGCAATCTTCATCAGCAGCTCTGATCCACTTTTGTTTCTCATGAGTTTTTGCATCTTATCCCATATATCTGGCTCTGGTTTTAATGCTACGTGAACAACATAGGACAGACATTTGGCTGGAATGCCTTTATTGCATCTGGTGGATTTCCTGATTGAAGCCTCTTGTGGCCTGGTTTCTTCTTTTACCGCATTTGGATTGTCTGTGTTCATCTCTATTGCTGTGTTACTTTGTTACTTTTCTTCATGTGACACTGATGTGGAATTTCCCTGTTTGAAGTGTTTGTGTTTGTTCATGACATTTTGAACACACTGAGGTTTCATCAACAATTACATTTCTACTGATGGTTACCTTGTTTGTGTCTTGGTGTAGAATTCTATATTCATTTTGAGATTCACTGTATACCACAAGTACACCTTCCTTTTTTCATTGGACCTCAAAGATCTGAATGAATTAGGTCCAGAGGTTTCTTAGCTCTGCTGTTACTCTGCTTTGGAAAGGCTTTTCCTGTTATTTTTCCTTTTATACAGCTGGTGCATTTCATTGTTTAATCACATGGACTAATTTGTATTCCACTTGCATAGTCATTCTCAGATAATTTCTTTATTACAAAAATAAAAGAAATTAAGAGAAAAATGGGAATCCCACCTAATAATCCCACCTTAAAACTGAACATTGCATGACTGCAAAAAAGCTTATTGGGTAAACCTGCGTTTATATCTCCACATACCTTAAAACTGAACATTGCATGACTGCAAAAAAGCTTATTGGGTAAACCTGCGTTTATATCTCCACATACCTTAAAACTGAACATTGCATGACTGCAAAAAAGCTTATTGGGTAAATCTGTTTGTCACCACTGTTTCAACTCCATCTGTAGCCATGCTCACATTATTTCAATGTTTATTTAGCCATTAAGTCTTACCTAAATTATGGGTTGCCTTATCTTTACAATTTTGGCCTTTTAGTCCCCTTGCAGTTTGATTGTGGTGTGAAAGTTATGCCCTGCTAGCTGTGTTGCTAATATGCCCTCCTAATTGATTAATTGCCAGATTCAACCCACACCCAACACACAGTATAAAAACAAGGCCTTCCTTACGGGGGAACACATACAGGGGGCTGCACATACAGGGGGTTCTTCCAAAGAAGTGGGGTTCTGAAAATAAGTGACACTACTGCTCTTGCACTTCAGCGATTTGCACAAAGCAAACTATAAAAGACTGCAGGTGACCCCATTTCCTAATTTTATCATCTTCCTCTCTGAAACATGCACTCTTTACCTCTCCTCCTTTTCACAATTGCTGCCTCTCTCCTCAAACTCTCTTTTCTACATCCCTCTGCTCCACCCCACAACCTGTACATATCACCCTCACTTCTCCCCTCCCCCTATTACTGCACTCATCACCTCTTTCTAACTCTAAGCCCACTTGCTAACATACCCCCCAGGATACTGAAGCATGTCCCCTCATACAAATCATATTCTCATATTACCTCCCTCACTCTTCTGCTTCTCCTAATCGCTGGAGATATTTCCCCAAACCCTGGGCCCACTTTATTTAACTGTGCCCAACACACCCATCGCCATCACCCTACACCCTCTGGCAGTAGTCGCAATCTACACAATCTAGTCTCCATTCCTCTTCTTGCCAACACCAGCCTCACTCTCTCCTGCGCCCTCTGGAACGCCCGCTCTGTCTGCAACAAACTCACTGCTGTTCATGACCTCTTTGTCACTAATTCCTTTAATCTACTTGCTCTCACAGAAACCTGGCTCCACGAATATGACACCCCTTCTCCTGCTTCCCTCTCCCAGGGTGGCCTTCACTGGACTCACTCCCCCAGGCCTAATGGACGCAAGGGAGGTGGAGTGGGATTCCTCCTATCCCCCCAGAGCACCTTCCAGGTTATTCTCCCTCCTCCCTCTTTTTCACTCTCATCATTCGAAGCCCACTGTATACGTCTATTCTCTCCCACTTCCCTAAAAATTGCTGTGATCTACCGGCCCCCTGGACCATTATCGACTTTCCTTGATGAGTTCTCTGCCTGGCTACCCTACTTTCTCTCTTCGGAAATTCCCACAATCCTTCTCGGTGATTTCAACATCCCTGCTAATACAAACATTCCTGCTACTTCTAAACTTCTTAGTCTAACCTCTTCATTTGACCTGAAGCAATGGGTACAGGCTTCTACTCACTCTGATGGCAATACCCTTGATCTTGTATTCTCCTACCTATGCACTCCATGCAACTTCTCAAACAATCCTTTTCCTCTCTCCGACCACCACCTTATTAGTTTCTATCTCCCCCTGTCTTCCACCACCTTTCCCTCCAATCGCCTAACCGTCAAACGTAGAAACTTTCGCAACTTCAACTCCTCTCTCCTCTACTCTGCTACCGACCACCTCTATGACAAAATCTCTCCACTGTCCTGCCCCAACCAAGCCATATCCATCTACAATAAATCTCTGTCCTCCACCCTGGACAAGCTCGCTCCCCTCACTACACGCAGAATCAGGCCTCGACCTCTACAACCCTGGCAAACAGATGACACTAAAATTCTCAAAAAACGTAGTCGCGCTCTTGAGCGTCTGTGGCACAAGACTAAGTCTCTCAAAGACTTCAACCAATACAAATCTGCCCTCCAAAAATACTATTCTTTCCTCCACACTGCCAAGCAAACCTATTTTACAACTCTTATTAATACCTTCTCATCCAATCCCCGTAAACTCTTCTCTACCTTCAACTCTCTACTTTGTCCTCCACCGCCTCCCCCCACTGATTTACTCACTGCCCAGGAAATCGCTAATCACTTCAAAAACAAGATTGATACAATCCGTGATAAAATCTCCACTCTACAGGTATCTCCCCCAGCTAAGACCCCATGTCAACAGATACAACTGACACTACCTCTATTCAAATCTACTACTCCAGACGAAGTTGCTAAACTCCTTTCTATCGCCCACCTAACTACCTGTCCCCTGGACCCTGTTCCCTCTCAAATGCTACGGTCACCCTCTGACCCCATCCTACACTCTCTAACCCACATCTTCAATCTCTCCCTCACCTCTGGCGTCTTCCCCGATGCTCTAAAACATGCACTGGTCACTCCCATACTCAAAAAACCATCCTTGGACCCTACCAATCTTAACAACCTACGCCCTATATCCTTGCTCCCCTTTTCCTCTAAACTCCTTGAACGCCTGGTTTACAACCAACTGAGTGACCACCTCATTAAAAACAACCTTCTTGATCCCCTTCAATCTGGATTTCGCCCTCAACACTCCACAGAAACTGCTCTTTTAAAACTCACAAATGACCTACTAACTGCAAAAACCAACGGACACTATTCTGTACTCCTACTTCTGGATCTTTCAGCTGCCTTTGACACGGTTGACCACCCCCTCCTCCTCAAAAAACTTCACTCCATCGGTCTCCGTGACTGTGCTCTTCAGTGGCTCTCATCCTACCTATCCCAACGCACCTTCAGTGTCACTTACAATTCTACTTCCTCCACTCCTCTTCCCTTCTCTGTCGGGGTCCCCCAAGGTTCTGTTCTTGGACCTCTTTTATTTTCAATCTACACCTCTTCCCTGGGTCAGCTGATAGCCTCTCATGGCTTTCAATATCATTTCTATGCTGATGACACACAAATCTATCTCTCCACCCCTCAACTCACTCCATCAGTCTCTTCACGCATCACTAACTTACTAACCGACATATCTGTATGGATGTCACACCACTTCCTCAAACTCAACTTGTCCAAAACTGAGCTTATAATATTTCCTCCCCCACGTGCCTCTTCCCCTGACTTCTCTGTCAAGAGCAATGGCAAAACCATCCACCCGTCCACACATGTCAGGGTGCTAGGTGTTATCCTAGATTCTGAACTCTCCTTTCAGCCCCACATCCAATCACTTTCCAAAGCTTGCCGCCTCAACCTCCGCAACATCTCTAAACTACGTCCCTTTCTAACCAATGAAACTACAAAGCTCCTTATTCACTCCCTGGTTATCTCTCGCCTTGACTACTGCAACTCACTCCTCATTGGCTTACCTTTAAACAGACTATCCCCCCTGCAGTCCATCATGAATGCTGCTGCCAGACTCATCCACCTTACAAACCGATCAGTGTCTGCTACCCCTCTCTGCCAATCCCTCCATTGGCTGCCACTCGCCATCCACAACTGTGCCCCCAGCTACATCACTAACCTAGTCTCAAAATACCAACCTAAACGCCATCTCCGTTCCTCCCAAGATCTCCTGCTCTCTAGCTCCCTCATCACCTCCTCCCATATCCGCCTCCAGGACTTCTCCCGAGCCTCGCCCATCCTCTGGAATTCCCTACCCCAATCTGTCAGACTGTCTCCAAATTTATCCACTTTTAGGCGATCCCTGAAGACTTTCCTCTTCAGAGAAGCCTATCCTGCCTCCATCTAACAACTGCATTATTTTCTCCATTAGCTCATCCCCCACAGCTATTACCCTTTTGTATAACTTGACCCTCCCTCCTAGATTGTAAGCTCCAACGAGCAGGGCCCTCTGATTCCTTCTGTATTGAATTGTATTGTACTTGTACTGTCTGCCCTAATGTTGTTGTAAAGCGCTGCGTAAACTGCCGGCGCTATATAAATCCTGTATAATAATAATAATAATAATAATTTCTATGTGTAGTACTCACCCTGTATATATAGGGGGTGTAATCAAAATATATGATAAACAAAAATACAAAACAGAGGATTCTACACACCCAGCTGAGTTAACTACATCATTTATTGCATCAGAAAACTAAACAAAACATTGCTCGCACAAAAAACAGAACCCCCACAATCCCCAAAACCTCCCAACAACACCCTCTCCCCTATGTTGTCTTTAATACCTCACTCTGCATGGAACAGAAATGCACCACCCCTCGTAAACAAATGAGGGGTGGGGGATGCAGTCCCTACAGGGAGCTGAGCCCATCCTCTCCAAAGCGAGCCCCCACTTGAAGAATGTCTCTAAGCAAACCTACCTGAGATCCCTAAAATCCATTCCCTAAAGGGTGCCGTGATCAACCTCATAACCTCAATGGGCGTGTAGTACACTGCCCCGTAATGGAACGGGGATACACTGGTCAGTATGAACCCACAACCTACTAAACCCACAGGGATATCTGCACTGTCATAGGTCAGTCAGTCAGTCATGTGTGGAATATGGTTGATCAAAAAAAATGGAATAAACCCTCCGATATTCAATCAATATCAATTCATCTGAAGTCACGCTGGCTAGCACTGGTAACACAGGTAGAGAATACAACCATGTAGGTGAGATTTCTTAGCTCTGCTGTTACTCTGCTTTGGAAAGGCTTTTCTTGTCATTTTTCCTTTTATATAGCTAGTGCATTTCATTGTTTCATCACATGGAATAATTTTTATTCCACTTGTATAGTAATTCTCAGTTAATTTCTTTATTATGTCAGGATTTCTGTGCCCAAGTAGTCTGTGCCATGCGTGGATGCGGTTTGAATGTTTTTCCTCCCTGGCAGTATCAACCACCTCATTGCAGTTCAGCTGATACAGTTCATCTGTAATTTTAGCCTTTGCAAGTAAGATATCCCCGTTTGTGATGGTACAGCTGTCAACTTGGGTTGTTTTTGAGCTTCTTCACAGACAAAAGATTTGTTTCAAGAGCAGGGATATACCGAACATTTTTCACCGGTATCTTTCTAATGACAGTCTGGGAAATAGGACAGTAAGTGTCAGGGACGTGCCGGTGCCCGTCGGGCGAACATGCGTGCGCGCGTGCGCATGAGGGGCTTTTCCAGGGCAGTTCAGCTGAATTCCCCACTGGGGGGTGCCGGTGCACTCCCGCGTGCGCCCGTGCACGCTAGCGCTGTTTGGTGCCAAGGACCCTTTAAAAGGTTGTCAGATGCTTTCATCAGGTGCTGTTCGTCTGCAGCTCTGCACCTGAGTTCCTGTATCCTGCCTGTTGTTATTATTTGCTATTGACCCGGCTAAGTCTGACTATTCTTCTGTCTCCATCCCGACCCGGCTTGTCTGACTCTGCTTATATCTTGTGACCCATTGCCGAACCTCTGCCTGCCTGCCTGACCATTCTGTGATCATCCCTCCTGCCATATACAAGCCTGATCTCCTGCCAAACGGACTGTCTGACTCTGCTTTGCCTGTGTCCTGTGACGCTGTTCCAGTCTGCTCTTCCAGCTCCAGGTTCTGCTGTGGCCATATCTTCTACCTGCCTGCCTGTTACCAGTTTCTACCTGCCTGTTTGCTACCAGCTCCCACTTGCCTGCATCCGCAGCTCAGCCATTCCGGAAGGACGTCTTCCCAGCTCCTGCGTCAGCCACCGCAAGGACCCACACCAGGCACTTCTACCCACTGTGCTCAAGAGACCACTGTTCCCACTCCAGTGGCTCCTGAACCAGCGCTTAGGAGAGGTCTTCTTCTACCAGTCGGGCTCAACTACCAGGTACCTAACAGTACGAACAGCCATTACTGAGCCTGCAGGAGAGACCTCCCCCATTAAGGAGATCTGCATGCACTTAGCGGCACTCACCCAGGCCGTGAAGACCTTGCAAGAAAGCTACACCAGACTGGAGGGTCAAGTCCTGAACCTCAGTGGCCCTGGAGTGTGTGACTTCTGCCTCAGCAGCTGCCCCAGCACAGGCAGCTTCTTCTCCCTCTGTGGTCATGCTTCCGCCCGAACCAAGGGTCCCCATCCCAGAAAGGTTTTCTGGTGACCGAACCAAGTTCCGGGCCTTCCGCAGCGCATGTCAACTCTACTTTGCCCTACAGCCACGGACTTTTTCTTTAGAGGCTACCAAAGTGGGATTTGTTATATTCCTCCTGCAAGGAGAACCTCAGACTTGGGCCCCCCGCCTGCTTGAAACTGACTCCGTACAGATCCAGTCTCTGCCCGCTTTCTTCGAAGCCATGGCCCAGTTGTATGAGGATCCTCAGGGGACTGCCACAGCCGAGTCAGCTCTGTTCGCGCTCCAGCAAGGCCGCAGACCGGCCAAAGACTATGTCACGGACTTTCGACGCTGGAGCGCGGACACTCAATGGAACAATGCAGCTTTACGCCATCAATTCCGCATGGGGTTATCTGAGGGTCTAAAGGATGAGCTTGCTCGGGTTGGAATACCCGATACCCTTGAGGAACTTATTGCCCTAACAATCCAGATTGACCGACGCCTTCGTGAACGCCGGTCTGAATGTTCCTCCCAGCAAACACGCCCAATGTGGATGACTGCAAGAGTTCCGGCTCCTGCCTCACGATACCTACCTTCCGCCTGCACAAGCCCAGCTACCCCAACGCCTGATGCTCCTGAACCAATGCAACTAGGATTAATACGTTCTACTCTGCCCCCAGAAGAACGGGCGCGCAGACGCCAGCTAAACCTCTGCCTTTACTGTGGTGGTGCAGGCCACTATGTCAACAACTGCCCAGTCAAGACCCGTAAGTGTTTTCCTTTTACTCCGGCCAGTCTATCCGCTATGACCTCCAATGCAACTCAACTTGCTCTTCCTCTCTCGTTACAGCTCCAGGGAAGAACGATTCAAGTCAACGCCATCATTGATTCTGGGGCATGTAGCTGCTTTATTGACTCTGCCTTTGCTACTCAACAAAATCTTCCCCTGAAAGACAAGACTCACAAACTCTCAGTTTTTCTGGCCGATGGGTCCCACATCAGGTCGGGACAAGTCTCTCAAGAAACCCTTCCTCTGTCTGTCACCTGTTTATCTCAGCATAAAGAAATCCTAACTTTGGATGTTATCTCCTCTCCATTATTCCCGATCATTTTGGGCATGCCCTGGCTCCAGGCCCATAACCCCCACATTAATTGGACTACCGGTGAAGTCAAGTTTTTGTCACCCTATTGCCAAAGACATTGTTTACCTGAACCCTCCAAATCTGCTACCACCTTACTTTGCATGGATGTTGACCAAGACCTGCTTCAAACCATACCAGAGGTCTACCGGGAGTTTGCGGACGTATTCAGTAAAAAGGGAGCAGACTCCCTACCACCCCATCATCCTTATGATTGCCCAATTGAGCTGCTTTCTGGGGCCGAGATTCCTTTCGGGCGCATCTTCCCTTTATCTGAAAAAGAGCAAGAAGCACTCAAGCAATACATTGATGAGAATCTCAAAAAGGGCTTTATTCGACCTTCTACCTCCCCAGCTGGTGCCGGAATATTTTTCGTCTCCAAGAAAGATCAGACTCTTAGGCCATGTGTGGATTATCGGGAGTTAAATAAAATCACGGTTAAGAGCCGCTATCCGTTGCCTCTGATACCCAAATTATTCCAGAAATTGAGGTCTGCCAGCATCTTCACCAAGCTGGATTTAAGAGGAGCCTACAACCTGGTCCGCATCCGGGCCGGGGATGAATGGAAGACGGCTTTCAGGACCCGGTTTGGGCACTACGAGTACTTAGTCATGCCCTTCGGCCTATGCAATGCCCCTGCCACATTCCAGCATCTGGTCAACGATGTATTCAGAGACTTCCTAGACATCTTTGTAATCGTCTACCTGGATGACATTTTAATTTTTTCCAGCTCACTTAATCAACATCGGGAACATGTTCGCAGAGTCTTGGGCCATCTTCGTTTGCACGGACTATATGCTAAAGCGGAGAAGTGCGAATTCGAGCAAGAAGACATTCAGTTTTTGGGGTTAGTGATCTCCCCAGCTGGCATCAAGCTGGACCCTCAGAAGGTGTCAGCCGTGCTAGATTGGCCAGCCCCTCTGGACAAGAAGGGCGTGCAGCGCTTCATTGGATTCGCAAATTTCTATAGGAAATTCATTAAGGGATTTTCTGCCATCATTTCACCCATCACGCAGTTAACCAAGCAGAACTGTCGTTTCCACTGGAGCCCGGAGGCTTCAGGAGGCCTTTGAGGAATTGAAAAGGCGCTTTACTTCAGCTCCGATCCTCAGCCACCCTGACCCATCTTTACCCTTCATTCTGGAGGTTGATGCTTCCAAAGTGGCCGTGGGTGCAGTCATCTCTCAACGGCAGGGCAACAAGGACCTGATGCATCCCGTGGGATTCTTCTCTAGGAAACTCTAGCCGGCAGAGCGGAATTATGACGTGGGTGATCGGGAACTACTTGCTATCAAGACAGCATTGGAGGAGTGGAGGTATCTGTTAGAGGGCGCAGTTCACCCAGTTCCAATATATACCGATCACAAAAATCTAGAATACTTGAGATCTGCTAAGAGACTGAAACCCCGACAAGCTCGCTGGGCCTTATTCTTTACACGTTTCTGTTTCCACATCACTTACCGGCCAGGGACTAAGAACATAAAACCAGACGCACTATCACGCACGTTCGATAGCCCTAAAGACCTTTCCGTACCTGACACCATTCTGATAATTTCTTACTTCTTCAGACGGATCTCCTGTCTTTGATCAGAGAAGCATCGCCAGAACCTTCAAGTCTCCAGGGAACCACCTTAACACCTCGAAATGGATTATTGTGGAGAGGAAGTCAAATATTTGTACCAGAGAACGTCCGAGTCAAGGTGCTGACCTTGCTTCACGACCATCCACTTGCAGGACATTTTGGGGTGCATAAGACCCTTGAACTCGTGCAACGCACGTTCTGGTGGCCTAATCTGAAAGAATTCTGCAGGAAGTACGTCAGCTCTTGTCCTGTTTGCATCCAGAACAAAACCCCCAGGAACCGAGCCTGGGGACTGTTGAGGCCATTGCCCATACCAGATAAGCCCTGGAGGATGATAGCAATGGACTTTATAGTTGAGCTACCATGCTCGGAAAGATGTTCGGCGATCTTTGTGGTCGTCGACCGTCTGTCTAAGATGGCCCATTTCGTGCCCTTAAAGGGGACGCCTTCTGCTGTAGAGACGGCCCGTGTCTTCATCAAAGAGATCGTCAGGCTGCACGGAATTCCTGCAAATATAGTATCTGATAGGGGGGTGCAGTTTACTTCACGCTTCTGGAAGGCCCTGTGTGAGATCTTGAAGATTGAACTAGCCCTGTCCTCAGCATACCATCCCCAAACTAACGGGCAAACAGAAAGGACAAATCAGACGTTGGAGCAATACATTAGGTGTTTTACATCTTTTGTACAAGATGACTGGGTGTCCCTGCTGCCCCTAGTGGAATTTGCTTATAATAATGCCAGCCACTCTGCCACTGGTCAGTCTCCTTTCTTTGCCAATTATGGTTTTCATGTATCTTTCTTACCTGATTTTCTTCCAGAATCCTCAATTCCAGCGGTCCAGGACACACTACAGTTTCTCGCAATAATCAGATGTTACAGGAAGCAGTATCCAAGGCACAAGCAGACAGTAAAAGGATCTTCGATCAAAAGAGAAGAGGAGACCTAAACCTTCAGCTTGGTGATAAGGTATGGCTGTCTACCAATAACATTAAACTGACTTGTCCTTCTAAAAAGTTTGCTCCTAAGTTTATCGGGCCCTTCCCAGTGAAAAGGAAGATTGATGAAGTTTCCTATGAATTATGTTTACCTGACTCACTTAAAATCCACCCTGTATTCCATGTGTCGCTATTGAAGCCTGCCGTGACCAATCCTTTTCCTGATAGGGGCACCAGGGTCCCTGAACCTGTCTTGGTGGACGGAGATGAGGAATACGAGGTGGAGGCCATTCTTGATTGCAGGAAGAGACTGGGGCAAGTACAGTTTTAGATCAAATGGAAAGGGTATGGTCCAGAGAATAATTCATGGGAACCTGACAGCAATATCCACGCTAAACATTTGATTCATGCCTTTTTCTCTGCTCATCCTGAAAAGAAGAGTTGTCTGGGCATCCGGAGGCTGCCCGTTGAGAGGGGGCAATGTCAGGGACGTGCCGGTGCCCGTCGGGCGAACATGCGTGCGCGTGTGTGCACGAGGGGCTTTTCCAGGGCAGTTCAGCTGAATTCACCACCGGGGCCGCCTGCGCCTTCCCGCGTGCGCCCCTGCCTGTTGTTATTATTTGCTATTGACCCGGCTACGTCTGACTATTCTTCTGTCTCCATCCCGACCCGGCTTGCCTGACTCTGCTTATATCTTGTGACCCTTTGCCGAACCTCTGCCTGCCTGCCTGCCTGACCAATCTGTGATCATCCCTCCTGCCATATACCTGCCTGATCTCCTGCCAAACGGACTGTCTGACTCTGCTTTGCCTGTGTCCTGTGACTCTGTTCCAGTCTGCTCTTCCAGCTCCAGGTTCTGCTGCGGCCATATCTTCTACCTGCCTGCCTGCTACCAGCTTCTACCTGCCTGCTTGCTACCAGCTCCCACTTGCCTGCATCCGCAGCTCAGCCATTCCGGAAGGACGTCTTCCCAGCTCCTGCGTCAGCCACCGCAAGGACCCACACCAGGCACTTCTACCCACTGTGCTCAAGAGACCACTGTTCCCACTCCAGTGGCTCCTGAACCAGCGCTTAGGAGAGGTCTTCTTCTACCAGTCAGGCTCAACTACCAGGTACCTAACAGTAAGAAAACCTTCTCCTATTCCTTAGACACTGCACTGCCAATGTTCGTTTTCGTTTTCATTCGTTATTTTTTTGTTTGTTTTTTTCGGGTCATTCTTTATGATCGAAATTCGTTATTTCAAATAAATTTGTAACTTCAGAAAAATTTGGATTAATTATGTTCCATTTGTTTAGATGTGGTATTCATAAATTCAAAAATTTGTCAAGAAAATCCAAAATAATAACTAACTAACTAACTAACTAATAATAACTAAATATTAGATTATAGGTATTGGAATTTCCTTTCAAATTTGTCTGTTTATGAACGTAACGAATACAAATTTATCTGAAGTTACGAATTATCCGAAATAACGAATGCCACAGCTAAATGAATTAAACGTAACAAATTAATAATAAATAATAATATCAATAAAATGTTTTTATTATTATTTATCATTATTAATGAGTTACGTTCCATTCATTTAGATGCGGCATTCGTTATTTCGGCATTGATGCAGCATTTGGTTATTCCATTTCATAGTTAGTAAAAGTTATTATTATTAGTTAGTTAATTTTCAAATTTTCAGATTTTTGAATTTAGGAATTTAAGATATTTCAAATTTACGAATTTTCATAAAAAATTGTTAAATGGGTGTTCATTAATTCAAATATTTCTGAACTAACAAATTTGTCGAAATTTGGCGAAAAACTAATTCGGAATGAAACAAATTGCACATGTCTACTATTCCTTCTGATTCCATTATTTGCCCATTAGCTGTGGTGATTTATTCTGTTTTACTCTGGTCAAGGTGAATAAAGACATTTCTGTAATTTTGTCATGTGACTCGTAGCTCCTGAATCAACACACCATGCCTGCAAAGATGAGGTGAAACTTTTGGATTGAAAAACATTCATTATCTGAAACAAAATCAGTTTCTTCCTTCACACTTTTGGCTAGACATATGCGATTAGTTTTGGTCCGAATATAAATTCGTACAAATTTTTGGTTATTCTGAGATTCAGATGTATCTGAATCTCGGAATGAGATAGTAATGAATTTTGTTAAATATCGTTTCATAACATTGTTTTCTAACGAATCGTTTTCTAACGATTTCAACATTTTCGTAACAATTCAAATTCGGATCGTTCGAAAAGTTATTGACCGATTCAAATTTTGTGTGAAGAATAGCTGGTTATTAAGGAGTGGGCTGGGAATCTGGCCACTGCGTCCTTAACAAAAGATGATTCATCAGCTGTCAGCGGGCTTCCCCACTGAGATCGGAAATGTAAAAAAAAGATTGCCAGCAATAATTTTTTTTTTTTTTAAAACAGCATGGGGTTCCCCTAATGCATACGAGGACCTTTGGGTCTAGTATGGATTTTGAGGGGAACGCCCCCCCCCCCAAATCCATACCAGGCCCTTATCCAAGTATACAGCCTGGCAATCCAGGAAAGGGGGGTCAAGCGAGCACCCCCCCTCCTGAACCATACCAGGCCCCATGCCCTCAACATGGGGGGTGCTTTGGGGCTCTGCTCTAAGGTAGTAGACAAGAAATCTTCCAAAGGTGACACTAATTCTGGTGACCTAGGGGTCTCCAAGAGATTGCCTTAATTTGCAGAGATTTCCCCCCATTTCCTGTTTTGGCTAAGTGACGGTAAATCTCCCTAATGGGACAAAGAGGGAAAAAATAAACCTTACAGGGGTTATAACCTTCTCTTACGCTATCCAAAAATTTAAAAAAAAGTTTTGCCTACAGTTCTACTTTAATAGTGACAATGCTTCTGAACAGAATCTGTTTTAAAGACAAATAATAGGAATAAAAACAGTAACATGCAACAAGAAACATGTGGATGTTTTGTGTGCAAGAAACAAGGTCATTTAAAAGCAGATGTCAGAATCTGGAAAGCTAGAATGCAAAAACAAACTAAACTACAAAAGTAGACAGATGTGCAGAACGGAAAAATTTGTTTTATTTAGTTTCGGATAGATTCATTATGTCACTAATTTAGTTTCATTGATTCGTTTTGGAATTCATTTAGTTTTGTTTTGTTTTGTTAAATTTAATTTTGTTTATTAATTTTCTAAGGAATTCCAAATTTTCGGAACGATTCAAATCGAAACGAATTAGGGAACATTTTGGGGGAAAAAGCATGGGGGAACCCCATGACAAAAATTAAAAAATGGCATGTGGTTTCCCTCATCATTCATACTAGACCCTAATCCGAGCATGCAACCCGGCAGGCCAGGAAAGGGGTGGGGCAATGAGCCCCCCCTGGAACCATACCAGGCCACGTGTCCTGCTTTGGGGCAGGGGGGCTCTGCCCCCCCCAAAGCACCTTGTCCCCATGTTGATGGGGACAAAGGCCTCGCCCACAACCATGGGCGGTGGTTGTGGGAGTCTGTGGGTGGGGGGCTTATCGGAATCTGGAAGCACCCTTTAACATGCTTTGCCCTTTTATGTGTTCCTTGCTGCAAAGGCCAGTTATAGGTGAGGGCAGTGACCATATGTTTGTACTGTTGAAATATTAGTGAGGGGACGTACTGGACACCTTTGCTGTCATGGTGTTATATGCTGGGTGTCCAGTGCACCCCTGTGCTTTTAAGGAGGAGTGTGCTCCCTCCAGGCTCACCTGCCCTCTGCCTATCTATTATAATTGCATGTGCTTCCACAGTGGAGGCTCTCAAAATTTTGAGTTAGGACTACGGAAAACACTGGGGTGCCTTGACTGGGTTCTGTAGCCTACACGTGTGTGCAAACTAAATGCCTGTTTTTAATACATACTGCTGGACAGGACAATTCAGTTGGTTAGCAGGCTGGTCGGTAAGTTGAGCTGGAAATTTCTTTGGTTTTGTTTTGCATGTGTTGCCTTTCCATGTGCTCCTTGCTTCAAAGGCCAGTTATAGGTGAGGGCAGTGGCCATTTGTTTGTAAGAAATGGTTATAACCCCTGTAAGGTTTATTTTTGCCCTCTTTGTCCCATTAGGGAGATTTACCTTCACTTCCTGTCCCATAGCCAAAACAGGAAGTGAGAGGAAATCTCTGCAAATTAAGGGAATCTCTTGGGGATCCCTAGGTCACCAAAATTATTGCCACTTTTGGAAGATTTCCCCTCTATTACTTTTTTGGCAGCCCAAAATTTGGGATTTCCTTTTACATTCACTTTCAATTAATCTCCCCAGCGGTAATACAGACAGCAATAAAAACTGATCAGTTCTAATCCATCTCCACTCTATCCAAAATGTAAAAAAAAAGTTTTGCCTTTAGTTATACTTTAATGCTTGCTTTTTTACGCTTATATTCATCCACAAGCTTGCCACTAACATATTCAAATGTTAGTTCATCATCTGGATGTGCATCAAGTGCTGTGACAAGCGTTTCATAAGTTTAGTTATGAAAGTAATAGTGCATAATAGTGAGTAATAGTGCTGCGGCATGAAAATCTTTTATTTCTTCGCCTATAATATTTCTGGAGCCCCCACATGGGCGTGGTTATCTTACTAACTCTTCCCCTTTACAAATGTTTCTATGGCAACTACTCAAACACAGAGATGCTCCCCTAAGAAGTCTTCATTACCCTGGGATCCTCCCATGATCTTTTAACAATAAAGAAAATACAGGAAGAGAGTACACTAATGGGACCTGGATGGGGGTCTCTCTGTTGCACACAGAGAGGGATTCTGTTAGAGAGTCTGTTAGAAAGAGCCCCCAGACATACTACAGGAGCTGGTCAGAGACTGCAGACATGATAAAGAAGATGGTCAGGGACTGCAGACAAGATACAAGAGATGGTCAGAGATGGCAGACATACTACAGGAGATGGTCAGAGACGGCAGACATACTACAGGAGATGATCAGAGACTGTAGATATGATACAAGAGATGTTCAGAGACTGCAGACATGATACAGCAGATGGTCTCAGCAGACGCACTATTAACCCCAACACTGGTCTCAGTGGACGCACTATTAACCCTAACACTGGTCTCAGCAGACGCACCATTAACCACCATCACTAATTTCAGTGGACGCACCATTAACCCCCATCATTGGTCTCAGCGGATGCATCATTAACCCCCATCATTGTTCTCAGCAGATGCACTATTAACCCCCATCACTGTTCTCAGCAGACACACTATTAACCCCCAACATTACCCCCTACACTTCCCAAATCTCAACCCTAGTCACCCCACTGGACTTTGCTCAGGCTCTGTGTGATGGCTCACTCACTTCTCCCCCTGGCAGTCAGCTGGTGGCCTGATCTTCTGCCTCCCGAGTCCTCTCCTCCTGTCAGGTCCACCACAATCTCCCAACCTGAGTGGAGGCTGGATTGGGTGGCAGCAGGACCCTGGATCAAGGGCCGGGCACAGCCTCCGAGGGAGCTCATCTCTCGCTCATCAGTCCTAGGTGGTCAGGGCAGATCCTCCCTCCACTCGGTTCTCTCTATGCTCTCCTGTACTATGTGCACTGGGCTGCAGCAGCATGTGTGGGAGAGGACACAGGCAACAGAGAAAGCTCCCAGCCACTGTGTGCTACCACATGTGACCCCCCAGCCCCTAGTGGGGGGGGCACAAGCGGGGGGCAAGGGATAAACTTACCGATGCCACTGTGTGTGAAACAGACAAGGCCAAGGAGAGGAGGAGGGAGGGGAGCACTCTGGTGCTTTGGCGCCCCCACCTCTGCGGCGCCTGGGTGCAGTGCACCCTGCGCACCTGCCCAGGATCGGCCCTGGCCTGACTTAATTTATGCATGTCCACATACAGTGCCTTGCAAAAGTATTCACCCCCTTTGGAATTTTCCATGTTTTGTTGCCTCACAACCTGGAATTAACATGGATTGTTTGAGGATTTGCATCATTTAATTTACAGAACATACCCACAACTTTGAAGATTTTTCTTTTATTGTGAAGTAAACAACAAATAGGACAAAATAACAGAAAAAGTCAATGTGCATAACTATTCACACCCCCCCCCCAAAGTCAATACTGTAGAGCCACCTTTTGCGGCTATCACAGCTCCAAGTCACTTTGGATAAATCTCTATGAGCTTGCCACATCTTACCACTGGGATTTTTGCCCATTCCTCCTTGCAAAACTGCTCTGGCTCCTTCAAGTTGGATGGTTAGTGCTTATAAACAGCAATCTTTAAATCTGATCACAGATTTTTTATTGGATTGAGGTCTGGGCTTTGACCAGGCCATTCCAACACATTTACTAGTTTCCCCTTAAACCACTCAAGTGTTGCTTTAGCAGTGTGTTTGGGGTCATTGTCCTGCTGGAAGGTGAACCTCCGTCCTAGCCACATGCCTTTTCACAAACTCAAAATGTGCCATTTTGTTTTTAGCTGAAAGTAATGCTTTATTCTGGCCACTCTGCCATAAAGCCCAACTCTATGGAGCGTACGGCTTCTTGTCGTCCCATGTACAGATACTCCAGTTTCTGCTGTGGAACTCTGCAGCTCCTCCAGGGTTACCTTAGGTCTCTGTGCTGCCTCTCTGATTAATGCCCTCCTTGCCCGGTCCGTGAGTTTTGGTGTGCGGCCGTCTCTTGGCAGGTTTGCTGTAGTGCCATGTTCTTTCTATTTGGTTATGATAGATTATGATCATCAAAGATTTTGATTTTTTTTATAACCTAACCCTGACTTGTACTTCTCAACAACATTGTCCCTTACTTGTTTGGAGAGTTCTTTGGTCTTCATGGCAGTGTTTGGTTAGTGGTGCCTCTTGCTTAGGTGTTACAGCCTCTGGGGCCTTTCAAAAAGGTGTGTGTATATGTAATGACAGATCATGTGACATTTAGATTGCACACAGGTGGACATCATTTCACTAATTATGTGACTTCTGAAGGTAATTGGGTGCACCAGAGCTTTTTATGGGCTTTATAACAAAGAGGGTGCATACCCACATGCCAATTATCAATTTTTTATTTCTGTAAAATAGTTATATGTATATATTTTTCTAATTTTACTTCACTAACTTAGACTATTGTGTTATGTCCATCACATATAATTCAGATTAAAAAAACATTGAACTAAAGGCTGTAATGTAACAAAATAGGTAAAAAGCCAAGGGGGGTGAATACTTTTGCAAGGCACTGTACCTTCTCTTATTAGCAGAATTTTCATCTAGAATTTCCAAAACTGGTAGTTCTGGTTTATCAATATCAAATGAAAGCTTTGTTGCAGCTGTGTTACATTTATTCTTTTGCAGTCTTCTTTCTGTTGCTGTATCTTGTACTGTAGCTGTAGCTGGCTATGACTGGACTCACAGCTTTTCTGTTTGTGAGTGCCTGGGCTATGTCTGGGCCCATAAAATGTTAGAAATCCTGTATATAGCCCCACAGAACAGGCACTGCACAGTCCACATGGGCGTATCTGCTGCTTTCTGTCTACTGCAGACAGAAAACAGGAAGTTTATTATCAGAGAAAAGACAATGGAGTATACAGCACCATGGATGCAGCTACAAACTAATAAACACTGCCACCTGCTGGTTGATGTAGTTGTTGCACAAAGTGGGCTTGTTGGAATAACATTCCAACAAGCCCACTAGCTGTCCCTATAGCCAGCAGTTAGGGAAGGCTCAAGAGCTTTGTGGTTTAAGTTTTACCCCTGATAGGAAAAGGGCATCCTGCATTAAGTCATATTAAGAATGTGGAGAGCTAGCTAGGAAGTTAGTTAGACCAGAACAACATGCAGGCAGTTGGGTCTTATTTGTGTAGCTTCCCCTTAGTGGGGTAGCTTGGAGCAGTGTAAGAAATGTAGGCACTTTCTGGGACTACATGCATCTCTCTGAGCATTTGTGCTCCTTCCTCTGGCCATCTCCTTAGATCTGAGGAAGGCCTGAGGAAGGAGCACACATGCTCCACAGTGTGTAGCCATGCCCACACATTATCACTAGTGATGTCATGTCAGCTTCCCCAGTGTGTTCCACGCTGCCCCAGGAAGGCTCCAGTCCTTCCGCCGAGGAAACCTAGCATGACTTTCTGTGTCACTCAACTTAGACACCATGGGAATTATGGGAGCGGTTGAGTGGTTGATTCAGATAAGCACTGCCTTCACTTTTCTATGTGAGTTGCTCTAATTGCGCAATAAAATGTTTTTTTTTCTTTTATATTTGCTATACTTAGATGGCCCTTGTCTTCCTGTTAGTTTTGGAGTATGTAACATACAGCCCAGCATACAGAATGCAGTGGTAAAGGGTGTATTATATTTAGCCCAATATACAAAGAATGTGTATCATACAACCAATTGTACAGAGTGCAGCATTGAGGAGCACAATCCAGTGGCAATTTATATATAGTATATGACAGTAAGAAGTATGTAACATATAGCAAAGCATACAGATTCTATTGGTTTTGAATATGTGATGTACAAGGTGTTTTACAAATTCCTTACCACTGCACCCTACATGTTGTGTCATACATTACATACTCTTGACCACTAAACTCGCTATGCTTTGCTGTCCTTCTGTAAATTTCCCTCCTCTGGCAAAGATGGCAAGGCTGTAAGTGAAATGCTGACCACTAAAACTGGTGCACACAGAATGTGGTGCAGCTGTGCATAGTAAATAATCAGCTTCTAGGTTTTATTGTCAAACCTTAATTAAACAATCAAAAGATATATATCAGTAGTACCAGGTGTCACTGATCACAGCACTCTAATGGACAAAGACAGATCAATGCACGGTAGCAGCTATTATAAGAACACGCAATTACCAAAATGCACAAAAGATAAAAATCAAAACAGTCATCCCAGCACTAACAGCGCTAATAGAATAATTAATAATATTTGGTGCAAACTGTGGCAATGAGAAGCCACTCAAAGTCAATCAGTACGCGGTAAAAAAGGAATCGACAAAAAATTCTTATAGTATAGATCAGTGTTTCTCAACTCCAGTCCTCAAGGAGCCCCAACAGGTCATGTTTTCAAGATTTCCCTCAGATGAAACGGCTGTGGTAATTACTAAGGCAGTGAAACTGATCAAATCACCTGTGCAAATAAATGGAGAGCCTGAAAACATGACCTGTTGGGGCACCTTGAGGACTGGAGTTGAGAAACACTGGTATAGATGGTGGTCCGTATCCCCTTAACAGAAAGAAACAAACTTTCTCATCTGAATACCATCACCAGCACCTTGTGCACGGATAATCCCTGTTGGTACCACAAATAAGTGATATACGAGCCTTGTATCACCATACACTATAAGATGATCTCCAATCCTTGGACTCCTCCAAGATCGATGCAATTGCAAAAGGCACTCGATCACCTGAGACTTGAGGAAGACTCAAGAAGCACAGGATAAAGCAGCATATGAATTAAATGTCTGTGCGGCACAGCGCATGTCACTCTCACCACCTCCTAGATGGTATTGGCTGTGATGGAACCTGGGAAGACAAGCTCTGAGACAGACAGACAAGGGAGCCACGTGACGGCTGGTGATGGTATTCAGATGAGGAAGTTTGTTTCTTTCTGCTAAGGGGATACGGACCACCATCTATACTGTAAGAATTTTTTGTGGTCTTCCTTTTTTACCGCATACTGATTGACTTTAAGTGGCTTCTCATTGTCACAGTTTCCACCAAATTTTATTCCTTAATTAATTAATTTTTTTAATTAAACAAGCTGATGTTAGAAGTTGATTGGTTACTGTGCACATTTGCACCAGATTCTGTTTGCACCGGTTTTAGTAAATCTGCCCCTGTGTTTTTCTCCCTAAAGGACATTCAGTCAAGGGTTTACTTTACAACAAAATTGCCTCCAAGCCCTACTCTAATCTGTCCTTCTGCACTTTTATCAGCAGCACTTCATGTGCTTTCACAACCCAGCTAAGCACATTGTCAATATGGCTACTGGAAACCCTGCCTTTTTATAGTGAAAGGCTTGCACATAATAAAGTCCCCATTACTGGCCATTCTAAGCTATCTGACCTAAGTTCAGAGGCCAGGTTGTGCATTAGTGGTAGTTGGTTATTAAATGGCAGCTAAATGAACACATTAGTTTGCTATGTCCACAAACAGAGGGTGGGTTGGATTTGCTAAGAACACATGCTCAATCTGAACCCGAAGCTCTTCCCTAATCGTAATACTATCGCCAAGGCTTTCTTTGCTGTAGATCATGTTGAAGTGTAGCTCTGGCAAGATTTCTGGATTAATTTGTTTTTTTATGAGGGCCTGAAGACTTCTTTTGTTAAGAGATGTTATATCTTTCTCTTTCATCTGTTTTTTTTTTACTGAAGACAAGTCAAATGGGAATGTGGATGATGATTAACTCTTATCTTTGCAGGGGACTTTGTTTGTTTGAGTTGAGATGGTGGATAAGTGTAGGGGATGCCCAAACAAAGAATTAAGCATTTGAAGTGAATTGATTGGAAACATCTTACAATGCTAATTTATAACGTAATCTTACAGCTTTTCACTTGTTCAGACTAGTACAGATAGTACGTACCATTGAACACTCCAAATATGTATAAAAATGCAGCTATTTTTGGACCTGGATTTAAAAACCAGACCATTCTCCTCTTGCGTCTGAATGCAGATTTGGGAAAGTGCCACAACCCACAATTAAGGTTATACACCAAGCCCAGCACAGAGTAAATTTTATGTCTGCTTTTGTGCTAGTATATTAACTTTAAAGGGGTGCACCAGTTATACAAAAATATTGTAAAAACTTAGGGGAAGTAATATTCAACAGCAGCCTCTAGCTCTTTCATGAATTGGCTGAGAACATACCCCAGCAACCTAGAATATTCTACATCATTTAACAGATATCTGACATAGAAGCTACCTCACAAACTCCTGTTTGCTTTTAAACAAAGTGCACTTTTAATAGAATGAGTAATCAGACATATGATCAGAGAGTAACAGCAACTCGCAGTTTAGTAAACAGGTACAAAGTTGAATCAATAATGCAAAATAGATTCAGAATGGCAAAAAAAAGTACTACGCACACACACACTGCAGAATAATGAAATCTGCACAAACATGGACTCTTCACAGCAATGTCACTGTGACTCAGTCAGGGTAACATATGGCTGTATAGAAAAGTCTCCAAAAGACTCTATAACATCAAGACTAAAGCTGAAAATAAAAATTTCAGTAATGCAGTACTGGACAGAACTAGTTGCAATTATCTCTGTAGACAGTATCCCTCACAGTGATGTCTAGGGTAGGTCAGGTCACACAGGTGAACAGCTGGTGGGATCCAAGACCCAAGCATAAAGCGTCACCCCATGAAATTGGAGTACTCTGGTAGCAATCAGAGAGGGATTTCCTCTTGTAAAAATGTGGGGATTGACCTGCATGTGAGTGACTGGGAAAGACCTGGAGCTCCTGCTTGATACTCCAGCACTGCTATCCTGATTAGCCGGCAGCACTTCACATTAGCTTGCCTGCAGCTGCAGCTCTAATCGTCAGTCTGTTATGGAGTCTCCTTATCCGGTGTCACTGTTTTCTGGGCTCCGTATTAGGGCACTGCCAGGGGCTACCTTTTGGGATCCTTTGGGACACCTTTCAGATATGACCAGGTGCAACAAGGATGACCCAGGCCAGCCTGGACCATAAAGTCCAGGCTCAAGATGGTAATGATTTCTCTTTCCCCGTAGTGAAGCAGCAGTGGGACAAACAAAAGGAGCAAAAAGAAAGTGTCTGTGAGGTTTGAGCGCCTTACTCACTCCACTGCAAAGGACACTGAAAGTGCTGAGAATGCTTAAAAGACTGAGAACAAACAGAATGGGGATACTATGGCAGAGACATATACACTCGCAGAGATATAGGTCTCCACCCAGTACCTGATTGAGACCATCGTTAACAAAGCTCTGCACCCTTGGATGAAATAGAAGAGATAGTGAGGACTTACAACACTTGCATATTCCTGGGGGCTCCCCTTAACCCACACTGTCTGATGTATTGTCTGAAGTTATCTCTCCCTTTTATGTCATGATTAGGGATGAGCTTCGTGTTCGAGTCGAACCCATGTTCGACTCAAACATTGTCTGTTTGCCCATTCGCCGAATTCCGAACGATATGGGCTGTTCCCGCCAAATTCGTGTGGCGCGTCACGGCCCATAATTCACTGCGGCATCGCAGTGCATTGCTGGCTGATGATTGGCCAAGCATGCACTATGACCCGCATGCTTGGCCAACCACAGCACCGTCTGTACAGAGAGCTGTAATTGGCCAAAGCCAGGGTGGCTTTGGCCAATTATGGCTCAGGGGGTTTAGTACACACCCCACACTATATAAGGCCGCCTGCACGGCGGCCCTGTGTAGTGTGTGTTCCGTCGTTGAGAGACAGAGAGACAGTGTCATTTGATTTAACCACTTCCCTACCCACATATAGTCATATGATGTCCTGGGATGGGATCTCCCATCCTGGGTGGACGTCATATGATGTCCTGGAAATCCCCGCCGTCTAGGGGGCGCGCACGCTCGCCGCGTTGCTCGGGACCCGGTGCGTGTGCCCGGCGGCCGCGATGGCCGCCGGGCACACGCGATTGCCCGTTAACTGGGCCGGACCGTGGATCTGTGTGTGTAAACACACAGATCCACAGCCTGTCAGGTGAGAGGAGAGCGATCTGTGTTCCCAGAACGGAGGAACACTGATCGGTCTCCTCCCCTTGTACATCCCCTCCCCCTACAGTTAGAAGCATTCCCTAGGAAACATATTAACCCCTCCCCGCCCCCTAGTGGTTAACCCCTTCACTGCCTGTCACATTTACACAGTAATCAATGCAATTTTATCACTGCATAAATGTGAATGGTCCCAAAAATGTGTCAATAGTGTCCGATGTGTCCGCCATAATGTCGCAGTCACAGAAAAAAATCGCAATCGCCGTTAAAAAAAAAAATAAATATTTTTCTTTTAAAAATGCCATAAATCTATCCTGCATTTTGTAGACGCTATAACTTTTGTGCAAACCAATCAATATACGCTTATTGCGATTTTTTTTTACCAAAAATATGTAGAAGAATACGTATCGGCCGAAACTGAGGAAAAAAATTGTTTTTAAAAAAAAAAATTGAGTTAATTTATTATAGCAAAAAGTAAAAAATATTGTTTTTTTCAAAATTGACGCTCTTCTTTTGTTTATAGCGCAAAAAATAAAAACCGCAGAGGCGATCAAATACCACCAAAAGACAGCTCTATTTGTGGGGAAAAAAGGACGTCAATTTTTTTTGGGTACAACGTTGCACGACCGCGCTATTGTTGTTTAAAGTGCGACAGCGCTGAAAACTAAAACTTGGCCAGGGAAGGAAGAGGGTGAAAATGAATGCCCTGTATTGAACCGGTTAGGTTAGATAGATTAGGCAGGGCAGTCAGTCAGTTAGCTGCACGTACAGTGTATTGTGTATATATATGCATCCCAGGTGTTGTGTGTATATATATATATATATTATTATTATTATTATTATTATTATTATACAGGATTTATATAGCGCCGACAGTTTACGCAGCCCTTTACAACATTAGGGCAGACAATACAAGTACAATACAATTCAATACAGGAGGAATCAGAGGGCCCTGCTCGTTAGAGCTTACAATCTAGGAGGGAGGGTCAAGTTATACAAAAGGGTAATAGCTGTGGGGGATGAGCTAATGGAGAAAATAGTGCAGTTATTAGATGGAGGCAGGATAGGCTTCTCTGAAGAGGAAAGTTTTCAGGGATCGCCTAAAAGTGGATACATTTGGAGACAGTCTGACAGATTGGGGTAGGGAATTCCAGAGGATGGGCGAGGCTCGGGAGAAGTCCCGGAGGCGGATATGGGAGGAGGTGATGAGGGAGCTAGAGAGCAGGAGGTCTTGGGAGGAACGGAGATGGCGATTAGGTTGGTATTTTGAGACTAGGTTAGTGATGTAGCTGGGGGCAGAGTTATGGATGGCTTTGTAACTTATTGTTAGTATTTTGAATTTAATTTGTTGGGCGAGTGGCAGCCAATGGAGGGATTGGCAGAGAGGAGTAGCAGACACTGAGCGGTTTGTAAGGTGGATAAGTCTGGCAGCAGCATTCATGATGGACTGCAGGGGGGATAGTCTGTTTAAAGGTAAGCCAATGAGAAGGGAGTTGCAGTAGTCGTGGCGAGAGATGACCAGGGAGTGAATCAGGAGCTTTGTGGTTTCATTGGTTAGAAAGGGACGTAGTTTAGAGATGTTGCGGAGGTTGAAGCGGCAAACTTTGGAAAGTGATTGGATGTGGGGCTGAAAGGAGAGTTCAGAATCCAGGATAACACCTAGCACCCTGACATGTGGGGATGGGTGGATGGTTGTGCCATTGCTCTTGACAGAGAAGTCAAGGGAAGAGGCACGTGGGGGAGGAATATTATAAGCTCAGTTCTGGACAAGTTGAGTTTGAGGAAGTGGTGTGACATCCATACAGATATGTCGGTTAGTAAATTAGTGATGCGTGAAGAGACTAATGGAGTGAGTTGAGGGGTGGAGAGATAGATTTGCGTGTCATCAGCATAGAAATGATATTGAAATCCATGAGAGGCTATCAGCTGACCCAGGGAAGAGGTGTAGATTGAAAATAAAAGATGTCCAAGAACAGAACCTTGGGGGACCCCGACAGAGAAGGGAAGAGGAGTGGAGGAAGTAGAATTGTAAGTGACACTGAAGGTGCATTGGGATAGGTAGGATGAGAGCCACTGAAGAGCGCAGTCATGGAGACCGAGGGAGTAACGTTTTTTGAGGAGGAGGGGGTGGTCAACCGTGTCAAAGGCAGCTGAAAAATCCAGAAGTAGGAGTACAGAATAGTATCAATTGGTTTTTGCAGTTAGTAGGTCATTTGTGAGTTTTAAAAGAGCAGTTTCTGTGGAGTGGAATCCAGATTGAAGGGGATCAAGAAGGTTGTTTTTAATGAGGTGGTCACTCAGTTGGTTGTAAACCAGGCATTCAAGGAGTTTAGAGGAAAAGGGGAGCAAGGAGATAGGGCGTAGGTTGTTAGGATTGGTAGGGTCCAAGGACGGCTTTTTGAGTATGGGGGTGACCAGTGCATGTTTTAGAGCGTCGGGGAAGATGCCAGAGGTGAGGGAGAGATTGAAGATGTGGGTTAGAGAGTGTAGGATGGGGTCAGAGGGTGACCGTAGCATTTGAGAGGGAATAGGGTCCAGGGGACAGGTGGTTAGGTGGGCGATAGAAAGGAGTTTAGCAACTTCATCTGTAGTAGCAGATTTGAATAGGGGGAGTGTCAGTTGTACCTGTTGACATGGGGTCTTAGCTGGGGGAGATACCTGTAGAATGGAGATTTCATCACGGATTGTATCAATCTTGTTTTTGAAGTGATTAGCAATCTCCTGGGCAGTGAGTGAGTCAGTGGGTGGAGGCGGTGGAGGACAAAGTAGAGAGTTGAAGGTAGAGAAGAGTTTACGGGGATTGGATGAGAAGGTGTTAATAAGAGTTTAAAATAGGTTTGCTTGGCAGTGTGGAGGAAAGAATAGTATTTTTGGAGGGCAGATTTGTATTGATTGAAGTCTTTGAGAGACTTAGTCTTGTGCCACAGACGCTCAAGAGCACGACTACGTTTTTTGAGACTTTTGGTGTCATCTGTTTGCCAGGGTTGTAGGGGTCGAGGCCTGATTCTGCGTGTAGTGAGGGGAGCGAGCTTGTCCAGGGTGGTGGACAGAGATTTATTGTAGATGGATGTGGCTTGGTTGGGGCAGGACAGGGGAGAGATTTTGTCATAGAGGTGGTCAGTAGCAGAATAGAGGAGAGAGGAGTTGAAGTTGCGAAAGTTTCTACGGGTGATGGTTAGGCGATTGGAGGGAAAGGTGGTGGAAGACAGGGGGAGAGAGAAACTAATAAGATGGTGGTCGGAGCGAGGAAAAGGATTGTTTGAGAAGTTGCATGGAGTGCATAGGCAGGAGAATACAAGGTCAAGGGTATTGCCATCAGAGTGAGTAGAAGCCTGTACCCATTGCTTCAGGTCAAATGAAGAGGTTAGACTAAGATGTTTAGAAGTAGCAGGAGTGTTTGTATTAGCAGGGATGTTGAAATCACCGAGAATGATTGTTGGAATCTCCGAAGAGAGAAAGTAGGGTAGCCAGGCAGAAAACTCATCAAGGAAAGTTGATAATGGTCCAGGGGGCCGGTAAATCACAGCAATTCTTAGGGAAGTAGGAGATAATAGACGTATACTGTGGGCTTCGAATGATGAGAGGGAAAAAGAGGGAGGAGGGTGAATAAGCTGGAAGATGCTCTGGGGGGATAGGAGGAATCCCACTCCACCTCCCTTGCGTCCATTAGGCCTAGGGGAGTGAGTCCAGTGAAGGCCACCCTGGGAGAGGGAAGCAAGAGAAGGGGTGTCATATTCGTGGAGCCATGTTTTGGTGAGAGCAAGTAGATTGAAGGAATTAGTGACAAAGAGGTCATGAACAGCAGTGAGTTTGTTGCAGACAGAGCGGGCATTCCAGAGGGCGCAGGAGAGAGGGAGGCTGGTGTTGGGAAGAAGAGGAATGGAGACTAAATTGTGTAGATTGCGACTACTACCAGAGGATGTAGGGTGATGGTGATGGGTGTGTTGGGTACAGTTAAATAAGGGAGGCCCAGGGTTTGGGGAAATATCTCCAGCGATTAGGAGAAGCAGAAGAGTGAGGGAGGTAATATGAGAATATGATTTGTATGAGGGGACATGCTTCAGTATCCTGGGGGGTATGTTAGCAAGTGGGCTTAGAGTTAGAAAGAGGTGATGAGTGCAGTAATAGGGGGAGGGGAGAAGTGAGGGTGATATGTACAGATTGTGTGGTGGAGCAGAGGGATGTAGAAAAGAGAGCTTTAGGAGAGAGGCTGCAATTGTGAAGAGGAGGAGAGGTAAAGAGTGCATGTTTCAGAGAAGGACAGATAATATGAAAATGAGATCACCTGCAATCTGCTATGGTTTGCTTTGTGCAAATCGCTGAAGTGCAAGAGCAGAAGTGCCACTTATTTTAAGAACGCCACTTCTTTGGAAGAACCCCTGTATGTGCAGCCCCCTGTATGTTCCCCCGTAAAGAAAGCCTTGTTATATACTGTGTTGGGTGTGGATGGAATCTGGCAATTAATCAATTAGGAGGGCATATTAGGAACACAGCAAGCAGGGCATAACTTTCACACCACAATCAAACTGCAAGGGGACTAAAAGGCCAAAATTGTAAAGATAAGGAAACCCATAATTTAGGTAAGACTTAATGGCTAAATAAACATTGAAATAATGTGAGCATGGCTACAGATGTAGTTGAGACAGCGGTGACAAACAGATTACCAAAAATGTATATAAGCGGTCAGTCAGTTTTCAGTTTGCTAGACATGGGAATATAAACGCAGATTACCAAAAATGTATATAAGCGGTCAGTCAGTTTTCAGTTTGCAGGACATGGGAATATAAACGCAGATTACCTGTGAAGAGAGAAGAAAATGTTCAGCTGGATGGAGCAAGAGCAGAAATGCCACTTATTTTAAGAACGCCACTTCTTTGGAAGAACCCCTGTATGTGCAGCCCCCTATATATATATATATATATATATATATATATATATATATATATATATATATATATATATATATATATATATATACACACACTGTATTCAGTTTAGCTAGATCCGTTTCTGTTATTATCTTCCTATGACAGGCAGGCTTGTGTTGTTACAGTATTTACAGCTACCTGAAGAAAGTTGCTGGTGTTCTTCTGATCCTATTAGTACCACAGTCAGGCAGCTAGACTATTTACAGTTAGTGTAGTGCGTCCTCTTCACAGTGTTCAGCTAAAGCTACAAGTTAGTTTAGTGTGACCTCTGCACAGTGTTCAGCTAAAGCTACAAGTTAGTGTAGTGCGACCTCTGCACAGTGTTCAGCTAAAGCTACAAGTTAGTGTAGTGCGTCCTCTGAACAGTGTTACGATAAAGCTACAAGTTAGTGTAGTGTGTCCTCCTCACACTGTTCAGCTAAAGCTACAAGTTTGTGTAGTGCGTCCTCCTCACAGTGTTCAGCTAAAGCTACAAGTTAGTGTAGTGCGGCCTCTGCACAGTGTTCAGTTAAAGCTACAAGTTAGTGTAGTGCGTCCTCTGAACAGTGTTCAGCTAAAGCTACAAGTTAGTGTAATGCACAGTGTTCAGCTAAAGCTACAAGTTAGTGTAGTGCATCCTCCTCACAGTGTTCAGCTAAAGCTACAAGTTAGTGTAGTGCGTCCTCCTCACAGTGTTCAGCTAAAGCTACAAGTTAGTGTAGTGCGACCTCTGTACAGTGTTCAGCTAAAGCTACAAGTTAGTGTAGTGCATCCTCCTCACAGTGTTCAGCTAAAGCTACAAGTTAGTGTAGTGCGTCCTCCTCAGTGTTCAGCTAAAGCTACAAGTTAGTGTAGTGCGACCTCTGCACAGTGTTCAGCTAAAGCTACAAGTTAGTGTAGTGTGTCCTCTGAACAGTGTTCAGCTAAAGCTACAAGTTAGTGTAGTGCACAGTGTTCAGCTAAAGCTACAAGTTAGTGTAGTGCATCCTCCTCACAGTGTTCAGCTAAAGCTACAAGTTAGTGTAGTGCGACCTCTGCACAGTGTTCAGCTAAAGCTACAAGTTAGTGTAGTGCATCCTCTGAACAGTGTTCAGCTAAAGCTACAGGTTAGTGTAGTGCGTCCTCTTCACAGTGTTCAGCTAAAGCTACCTGTAGAAGGTTGGTGGTGTTTTCCTGATCCTATCACTACCGCAGGCAGCTACATTATTTACACGTTAGTGTAGTGTGACCTCTGCACAGTGTTCAGCTAAAGCTACCTGTAGAAGGTTGGTGGCGTTTTCCTGATCCTTTCACTACCGCAGGCAGCTAGATTATTTTAACGTTAGTGTAGTGCGTCCTCTTCACAGTGTTCAGCTAAAGCTACCTGTAGAAGGTTGGTGGTGTTTTCCTGATCCTATCACTACCGCAGGCAGCTACATTATTTACACGTTAGTGTAGTGTGACCTCTGCACAGTGTTCAGCTAAAGCTACCTGTAGAAGGTTGGTGGTGTTTTCCTGATCCTTTCACTACCGCAGGCAGCTAGATTATTTTAACGTTAGTGTAGTGCGTCCTCTTCACAGTGTTCAGCTAAAGCTACCTGTAGAAGGTTGGTGGTGTTTTCCTGATCCTATCACTACCGCAGGCAGCTATATTATTTTAACTTTAGTGTAGTGCATCCTCTTCACAGTGTTCAGCTAAAGCTACCTGTAGAAGGTTGGTGGTGTTTTCCTGATCCTATCACTACCGCAGGCAGCTACATTATTTAAACGTTAGTGTAGTGCGTCCTCTTCACAGTGTTCAGCTAAAGCTACCTGTAGAAGGTTGGCGGTGTTTTCCTGATCCTATCACTACCGCAGGCAGCTACATTATTTACATGTAGTGTAGTGCGACCTCTGCACAGTGTTCAGTTAAAGCTACCTGTAGAAAGTTGGTGGTGTTTTCCTGATCCTATCACTACGGCAGGCAGCTAGATTTTTTTAACGTTAGTGTAGTGCGTCCTCTTCACAGTGTTCAGCTAAAGCTACCTGTAGAAGGTTGGTGGTGTTTTCCTGATCCTACCACTACCGCAGGGAGCTACATTATTTTAACGTTAGTGTAGTGCGTCCTCTTCACAGTGTTCAGCTAAATCTACCTGTAGAAGGTTGGTGGTGTTTTCCTGATCCTATCACTACTGCAGGCAGCTACATTATTTACACGTTAGTGTAGTGTGACCTCTGCACAGTGTTCAGCTAAAGCTACCTGTAGAAGGCTGGTGGTGTTTTCCTGATCCAATCACTACCGCAGGCAGCTATATTATTTTAACTTTAGTGTAGTGCATCCTCTTCACAGTGTTCAGCTAAAGCTACCTGTAGAAGGTTGGTGGTGTTTTCCTGATCCTATCACTACCGCAGGCAGCTACATTATTTAAACGTTAGTGTAGTGCGTCCTCTGCACAGTGTTCAGCTAAAGCTATCTGTAGAAGGTTGGTGGTGTTTTCCTGATCCTATCACTACCGCAGGCAGCTACATTATTTTAACGTTGGTGGAGTGCGTCCTCTGCACAGTGGTCAGCTAAAGCTACAAGTTAGTGTAGTGCGACCTCTGCACAGTGTTCATCTAAAGCTACCTGTAGAAGATTGGTGGTGTTCTCATACTACAGGCAGGCAGTTGATTTTGCTAGCTGCAGTATCAGTATATATATATATATATATATATATATATATATATATATATATATATCCCAGCTTAGTGCAGCTACATCTCACTGCAGGCCATTAGTATGTCTGGAAGGCCATCAAGGAGAGGCAGACAGTCACAAGCCAATAAAAGAGGGCAAGCAGGCTCTGTGTCTAGAGGCAACAGTGCTGGTCATGGAGACGGTGCATCCTCATCAGCACGTGGCCGTGGGACACGCTTGGCCTTTTTTTCGGCAGCTGGCCGCGTTGAGCCGCAACATGCGGAAGACTTGGTCGAGTGGATGACCAAGCCGTCCTCATCCTCCTCATCCTCTCTCACCCATGCTCACGGTACTTTGTCTGGCAAAGCAGCTGCTAACGCAGCCTCTTCCCTCGGCTCAATTGCATCAGTGACTCCTTCCATAGCCCCACCATGTCCTCCTGAGAAGTCCCTCGAACTGTTTGACCACAGTGTTGGGTACATGCTCCAGGAGGATGCCCAGCGTTTAGAAGGCTCTGATGATGATACTGAGCTAGATGAAGGCAGTAATGTGAGCACGGACAGGGGGGGTGCCCAAGAAGGACAGCAATCTGGCAGTCATGCTCCCCCTGCTGCAGCATACTGCCAGGTTTGCTCCAGTGATGAGGAGGGAGGGGATGATGAGGTCACTGACTCAACGTGGGTGCCTGATAGGAGAGAGGAGGAGGAGGCACATCACCAACGAGGCAGGATGCCCTCCAGGGGCCAGCCTAAGGGCAGCACACTGACTGCATCACACCGCAAAGCTCCGCATGTGCAGGGCGCTGCTGTCTCTGCGCATTATTCCAAAAGTTCTTTGGTGTGGGCCTTTTTTGAGACGAGTGCATCAGATCGCACCGCTGCTATTTGCAACATATGTCTCAAGCGTATCTCGCATGGCCAAAACATCTCCCACTTGGGTACCACATGCTTGACCAGACATATGTTGACCTGCCATGCAGTTAGTTGGCAAGCGTATCTAAAAGACCCACACCAAAGAACAATGAGGACCTCTCCTTGCTCCTCATCAGCTGTGATCTCCAACCCCACTATACCTTCAGTTCTCTCTGAGACCTGCACTGAGAGAAATGAAGGTGTAGAATTAGGTGTGTCACAGCCAAGTACTTGTGGGCAATCTGCTTTCGGTACACCGTCGTCAGATTGCACCAAGCAAATTTCCCTGCCCCAGCTGCTGCACCGCCGAAAGAAGTTCGCTCCCAGCCATCCACATGCCCAGTGGTTGAATGCTAGCTTGGCAAAATTGCTAGCACTTCAACTGCTACCTTTTCAGTTGGTAGACACTGCCCCCTTCCGTGAGTTTGTGGAATGTACGGTTCCTTAGTGGCAGGTACCCAAACACCACTTTTTCTCACGGAAGGCGATTCCGGCTCTCTACTAGCATGTGGAAGGCAATGTCCATGCCTCGCTGGACAGGGCGGTCAGCGGTAAGGTACATATTACCGCTGACTCATGGTCCAGCAGGTATGGACAGGGACGTTACCTAAGTTTCACGGTGCATTGGGTGACTCTGCTGGCAGCTGGGATGGATGCAGGACAAGGTGCAGTAGTGTTGGAGGTTGTTCCGCCACCACGCCTCCAAAATGCCACTACTAATGATTCTGACACACTTCTCTCCTCCACCCCTCCTCTTCTTCTTCCTCCATGGCCTCTTCCTGTGCTTTGTCCTCGGAACCAGAGGTGCTCCGTAGGTGTTCAAGGGGCTACTCAAGTATGCAGGTCAAAAGATGCCATGCGGTGCTTGAGCTGGTGTGCTTGGGGGACAGGAGCCACACTGGGGCAGAGGTTCTGTCAGCTCTGCAGGGGCAGATTCAGAGGTGGTTGACGCCACGCCAACTTAAGGTAGGAATGGTGGTTTGTGACAATTGCACCAACCTCCTCTCCTCCCTCCAACAGGGACAAATGACCTATATGCCCTGTTTGGCTCACGTCCTTAACTTGGTGGTGCAGTGGTTCTTGGGCAGGTACCCGGGCTTACAGGATGTCCTGAGGCAGGCCAGGAAAGTCTGTGTGCATTTCCACTGGTCATATAATGCCAGTGCTCGGCTGGCAGACCTCCAAAAGGAATTTAACCTGCCCAAGAACCTCCTAATCTGTGACATGCCCACCAGGTGGAACTCAACGTTGGCCATGCTGCAGCGACTGCACACGCAGCAGAGGGCCATCAATGAGTACCCGTGCGACTATGGCACCAGGACAGGGTCAGGGGAGCTTGTTTTTTTTTTCCCCACGCCAGTGGGCCATGATCAGGGATGCATGCACTGTCCTGTCACCATTTGAGGAGGCCACGAGGATGGTGAGCAGTAACAGTGCATGCATCAGTGACACTGTCCCCCTTGTCCACCTGTTGGAGCACATGCTGCATGGAATAATGGACAGGGCACTTGAGGCAGAACAGAGGCAGGAAGAGGAGGACTTCCTTAGCTCTCAAGGCCCCCTTTATCCAGACAGTGTTCCTGCGTGCCCGCTGATCACACAGGAAGAGGATGAGGAGGAGGAGGATTGTGTCAGTATGGAGGTGGAGCCTGGCACTCAGTATCAGCAGCAGTCTTTAAGGGATCATTTACAGTCCCAAAAAACTCATGGACTTGTATGTGGCTGGGAGGAGGTGGCTGCGGATCATGTCGTCCTTAGTGACCCAGAGGACCCAGAGGACTCCGGACCGAATGCCTCAGCAAACCTACGCTGCATGGCCTCCCTGATCCTGCAAAGCCTGCGGAAGGATCCTCGTATTCGTGGTATCAAGGAGGGGGATCGTTACTGGCTGGCAACCCTCCTTGATCCACGTTACAAGGGTAAGGTTGCGGACCTTATCTTGCCGTCGCAGAGGGAGCAGAGGATGAAAAATCTTCGGGAGGCCTTGCAGAAAGGTCTGTGCAACGCGTTAACAGAGACTGGGAGGTTACAAACTCCTTTTTCTGGACAACGTGTTGCTGAGGCTTCGGTCAGTCAAAGAAGGAGCGGTGGAGACGGTGGCCGTCTGACCGATGCGTTCAGACAATTTTTTAGTCCGCAGCCCCAAGGTATGATCGGTTCCAGCAACCATCTCCAGCGTCTGTTTTACATGGTGCAGGAATACCTAGGGGCAAGATCTGACTTGGACACCTTTCCCACCGAAAATCCTCTGGGTTACTGGGTCTTGAGGATGGATCACTGGCCAGAGCTTGCACAGTATGCAATTGAGCTACTGGCTTGTCCTGCATCCAGCGTTCTTTCGGAATGCACATTCAGTTCTGCTGGGGGCTTTGTAACCGATCACAGGGTGCATCTGTCCACCGACTCGGTCAATCGACTGACCTTCATAAAAATGAATCAGTCTTGGATCACCACCAGCTACCAAGCACCTGATGCTGATGTAACCAAATAATTTTTTTTGAAATGTCAGATCCCTTCAAAGACTGCCGTTGCTGATGCTGAGTGACTATCCTGTTATACTGAGTAATTATCCTCTTCCTCCTCAATGATCATGATGATAGCTTGTAAGAACATTTTTGGTTCTCGGCGCCGCCAGTCCCGCCACCAGTGCCTAAGGTCCAATTTTTCAGCCCCTGTTTAACAGGGGAGTGTAATTACAATTTTTGATGCAATTCTTTGCAGCAGGGCTAGTTCCTGCGCTCCAACTAGATTATCTGTGAAGTTTTCCAGTGTTGTGGCACCAGCACCAGTGCCTAAGGCCCAAATTTTCAGCCCCTGTTTAACAGGGGCGTGTAATTACAATTTTTGATGCAATTCTTTGCAGCAGGGCTAGTTCCTGCGCTCCAACTAGATTATCTGTGAAGGTTTCCAGTGTTGTGGCACCAGCACCAGTGCCTAAGGCCCAAATTTTCAGCCCCTGTTTAAAAGGGGCATGTAATTACGATTCTTGATCTAATATTTCACAGCAGGGCCCTGTGAGGGCTTACAGTGTTGTGGCCACAACAACACCTAAGGCCCAAATTTCTGCTGAGTATATAGGGCAGGCCCCTACAACTTACAAACGACTCCTACTTGCAAACGGAATGAGACAACAGGAAGTGAGATTAAATCTACCCCTAGGAAGGGAAATTCTCTCCTGTAAGAGTTAATATGGGAAAAATGTTTTTCCTTTCCACTGATGCTTTATCACCAATCCTTGTTTCACAAAAAAAAAAAATAAATTTTCAAAAAACATTTGTCATTGGAACAAAAAGTGAGGTGAAATCTTCTGAAGAGGAGCACAGACAGCAAAACAAATGTCACACGGGTGATAACCCTTCCCTAGGTTTTAAAAAAAGCTTAAAAGAGATTTTTTGGCTGGAGCTAAACACGTTAAAAATGTACCAGTTCAAAATTACAAACAGATTCTACTTAACAACAAACTTACAGTCCCTGTCTTGTTTGCACCTCCTGTATACTGCTGTTCAGAGTATAAAGGCATAAAAAGAGAAAAGGGCGCACCAGCCATGTGCATTATCTTTTGTAAAACATTTATTAAATAAAATGATAAAGGAAATTACTCACAAGCAGTAAAAAATCATGTGCCATAAACCTTGGACATCAACTTGCAACAAGTGGTATAGATGATGAACAAAACCTTCCAAAGGTGTTTCCGAGGAATATATACACTGCCCGCTTACGCGTTTCGAAGGGCTCATCCCTTCTTCATCAGAGCTCAGCAGTGACTGCTGAGTTCTGATGAAGAAGGGATGAGCCCTTCGAAACGCGTAAGCGGGCAGTGTATATATTCCTCGGAAACACCTTTGGAAGGTTTTGTTCATCATCTATACCACTTGTTGCAAGTTGATGTCCAAGGTTTATGGCACATGATTTTTTACTGCTTGTGAGTAATTTCCTTTATCATTTTATTTAATAAATGTTTTACAAAAGATAATGCACATGGCTGGTGCGCCCTTTTCTCTTTTTATGTCTTTGTTTGCTAGGAATCCCCATCCTTGAGGGCAGCAAGGCCAGTGTGTTCCTTCTATATTGGGTCGACCACTTGTGCGCAGGAGTCATTTTCTGTTTTTATATCGGTTCAGAGTATAAAGGGCCTGGGGGCCCCACACCTTTCCTTTTTTAATTTGGGTGCAGGGTTCCCCTTAATATCCATACAAGACCCAAAGGGCCTGGTAATGGACTTGGGGGTACCCATGCCGTTTGTCTCACTGATTTTCATCCATATTGCCAAGACCCGACATTACATTAAAGCCGCCGTTTTAAATGACTTTTTTCCTTTAAAAATGACATTTTGTGCAGGGACTGTTCTAAGCATGGGAAACACGCGCCACTTTACAGGCATACTATAGACACCCCCAGGTACAATATTTAAAGGAATATTTCACTTTTTTTTTTTTTTTTTTTACTTTAAGCATCATTAAAATCACTGCTCCCGAAAAAAACGGCCGTTTTTAAAACTTTTTTTTTTTGCATTGATACATGTCCCCTGGGGCAGGACCCGGGTCCCCAAACCCTTTTTAGGACAATACCATGCAAATTAGCCTTTAAAATTAGCACTTTTGATTTCGAACGTTTGAGTCCCATAGACGTCAATGGGGTTCTAACGTTCGTGCGAATTTTCGGTCCGTTCGCAGGTTCTGGTGCGAGCCGAACCAGGGGGTGTTTGGCTCATCCCTAGTCATGATATACAAAAAATAAGATACTAATACAAATACAAATAACTACTGTACTGGAGGGCAAGGTTGGGAAGTTAAAAGAAGCCACAACACCTGTCCAATTGGATGTAGCTTACGTAATGTGTGCTACAACTTTGCATGCCACTAAATTAGATGATTTGAGAATCGTCTTAGATAAAATAATATACAAATTGTTAGCATACTGGAGAAGGCTGAGAGGAGGGATCGGGGCCAATTCATTGAAAGTTTTCTATTTAATACATTTGGAAAGGAAGCTTTATCACCCTTTTTTGTGGTGAAGCAAGCTCATTGAGTTCCCTCTCACCTACCATCTCCTGGTAAACCCCCTAGAGTTATTCCTTATTAATCTTCTTAATTATAAGGACCGAGACACTATTCTTTGTCAGGCAAGAGAAAAAAGACGATCTACAAATTGACAATTCCAAAATTTCAGTGTTTTCTTAATTTTCCACTGATGTTCAGAAACAGCGCGAACATTTTCAAGCTGTTAAATGAAGATTGCAAAGGCATCTATTATCTTATTCAATGCTATTTTTAATATATGTTTTCTGTGAGGTTACAATAGCGCTTTTGCATGCTGCATTGATATAGCAGGTTGTTTGGTCTCTGAGCTTGATTATGTATACAAAATGTTTAATTGTTGTTATAGCAACTGCTCACTTAAAGGTATTGAAATAAATAGGGGGGTGGTGGCTCCCCCCCTATTTAAATTATAAATATGTATTATCTTGTCTGTTCCTATAATTACCTAGTCTATTAAAGCTCTGATAATATTATTGTGATGATACAACAACAATATTAGCTATAAAAAATAAACACAATGCTCAAAGAAGAAAAGGTCTTATTTATTCACACAACAAAAGCAGAACACTAACATAGAAAACAAAAAGAATAATTCAGAGCATATCCAATAAAAGAGCATAGATATTACATTACATAACTCCTTCCTCAGGTTTCTGTTTGCTGGGCTCCAGGAGAAAGAGAGAAAGAGGGGACCTTCATCCTTCGCCCTTACATTTTAAAGTGGGCGGCACAGTGGTGTAGTGGTAGCACTCTCACCTAGCAGTAAGAAGGGTCACTGGTTCGAATCCCAACCATGACACTACCTGCTTGGAGTTTGCATGTTCTCCCTGTGCCTGCGTGGGTTTCCTCCGGGTACTCCGGTTTCCTCCCACACTCCAAAGACATGCTGGTAGGTTAATTGGATCCTGTCTAAATTGTCCCTAGTATGTATGAATGTGAGTTAGGGACCTTAGATTGTAAGCTCCTTGAGGGTAGGGACTGATGTGAATGTACAATGTATATGTAAAACGCTGCGTAAATTGACGGCGCTATATAAGTACCTGAAATAAAGTACTCACAGACACAACCCACACAAACATCCTCTACCCACCCTGTGTAGTCCTCTGTCCAATGAGCGACTATCCGTACATTATAAGGGGCTGTCATTTCTAATCATCAGGAAGTAACGTGTTACCCCGGATCCTCCAGGAAGTATGTTGCTGTCTCCACCAGGTGGCACTGCTATATTACCATCAAACTTCTTGACCCAGGTCAGCACTCCAGTCTACATCTGGTCTCTTTAATGTTCTGGTTGAAAGCAAGGCAATTAGGCACTGTAATCTTCACATCACCAGGAGGTCTGAGCTCATGCTCTCTTATTCCTATACTCCACCACCAGGGGGTATGCGTGAATCTTCTCCCAGATGAAGATCTGATATTCAGCCTTTTGCTATACACACCCTGCTGGGTAATCTTGCTCTACTGGCATTCCAGGCTACTCCCAGCCGTATCCAGATGGCTTTAGTATAACCGAGTCTCAACAGTCCAGAAATATCTGATATTAACACATGTTGACTTCCAACGGGTATGGTAACCTTTTTATACCCCTGGAATATCTCTGATGATACGTGGTCATTCTATGCGATTGGAGGATTGGTCTCCAATTTTGTTAGGTATGTATTACAAATTATTATAATTTTTTTTGGGGGGTGGTATTTTTTTTGTGTTTTCTTTAAATCACCATATTATAATTGTAAGCAGGTTCAGCTTTTTAGGGGGCACTAATGGTACTATAATACTTCTAAGATTAATGGGCAACTTTTTTAGTTGCTTTTTCAATATGGTATTATGTATAAAGTTTGTTATTGTCTCTTGGAATATTCGGGCCTTCAGGAGCCTTTCAAGTGTAAGGCTTTTTCATGCATAGGAGAGAGATGCTCCTATGAAAATGTGTGTTCAAGAGATTCACCTCTAGAAGCACCCCGTTGATTTGATACATACAGTAGGTCTCAACATTAATATTCATATAATGTTTTTTATACTTCACACTCTAGGGGTGTGAGCATTTTATCACACAGAAAATCTTCCTTTTGGTTGTCAATAAGTGGCAATAGATGATCTTTATGTCTTTTTATATGCTTTGATACATAATCTGCCATGTATAATAGGGAATGTTTATATCCTTCTGCCACATACACTGGAGGTACTAGATTGTTTTCTTCACTTTTGGATGGGTAAACAAAATGTGCCTATATTAATACAGGCGATCCCCTAGTTACAAACATCCGACTTACAAACGACTCCTACTTACAACAGGAAGTGAGAGGAAATCTACCCCTAGGAAGGGAAATTCAGTCCTGTAAGAGTTATTATGGGAAAAAGGTGTCTCCACTGAAGCTTTATCACCAAGGCTTATTTCCACAACAACCCAAAATGTTCAAAATCCAATTGTCATTGGGACAGAAAGTGAGGTGAAATCTTCTGAACAGGGGCACAAACAGCAAAAGAAACATTACAGGGGTGTTAACCCTTCCCTATGTTATCCAAAAAGTTTAAAAATAGTTTTTTGGCTGGAGCTACACTTAAAAAATGTACCTGTTCCGACTTACAAACACATTCAACTTAAGAACAAACCTACAGACCCTATCTTGTTTGTAACCCGGGACTGCCTGTAATGGGTGATTTCAATATTGTTATACACCCATTTGTTGATATATTTCTAGCCCCGACCAGCTCAATCTCATCAAGTTCTTCAGTGTTGACTAAATTGACTTTTGAATTCTGCCGATTCTCAATTCTCATGTTTTTCTAAAACTTTTATGACCCTATCCAGAATTGATATGGCTTTGGTGAATAGTTCTTTTGCCTCTACTCTATCGGAAAATAATCTGCTGCCACATGGTCTTTCAGATTACTCCTCTTAACAAATAACAACTGATCTAGGTAGCCAACCCAAGTTGATGGGTTGGACATTTAATTCCGTTTGGCTTATATTTTTCCCCAGCCTAATCCTGTTCTGCCTATGCTGGAGGAATTTATTATCTTAAATAGGGACTCTGCTCCAGTTACAGTTATGTGTGATTCCCTTAAAGGTACTTTATGAGGGAGGGACCTTCCTATTAAAGAAATATCTTATTTTAACGTAGCACACTACCCCCGTAGGAGCGGCAATTTGTGTGTTATATCCGTAAATTAAATTTACCACCTAGCCCATCACAGCCCATAGAAATAGAAAACAGTCCATATCATAGTTTTCTCTTGCTTTTATTAATACAACGTGAACTGGGATAGGAGAATGGTTTTTCTGAGATGCTCTTATACTGCTTTATAATTTCTTCCTTTGCCTGTTCCATGCAAAGACTTAGAACAATGCGGACTATAAGAAATCACTCTCATTGATTCCTTTGTGGGGAAGATGGAAGTAGATTTAATAGAGAATATATGGTAAAGAGTCACTCTGAATAACTACTTCACCTGCAGAACTTTTTAGAACAATCTGTATCTCTATTTGTAATTGGAGCTTTACCGCTACCTTTTTACCACTACTTCCCATCTGCATGTTACTTCCAAGTTGAGCTAAAGAAGAGATTACTCTGAATAATTCCTCCTGCCTGACTGATTGGAATCCCGGGGCATTGTTGAACCCAAAGTCACAGGCCATCACCACCTGTTTCGCAGATTTGCGTACCAACATCCCTCAGTCTCTGGTAGTACCCTTCCCCTGGGCATTCACTCACTTGATCGATAGTCCATGTTCCACTCACAAACAATCAACTGCCCAGATGTAGTCCACTTAGTTGCTACTTCTTCCATAAGTGTTTCTCTATACTTTCTCTCCAATCTGACACGCTCCCTTCCCCGTAGGGGCGTTCAGCGACACCCGCGACTACCTGCTGTCCGGTGTCATCAACTCCTTTGCGGGTCACGGTCCCTCCTCCCTCCCCATAGGGGGGGCTCCGCTTGGCTCCCCGCAGGGGAACCTCTCCCTGAAGGCTCTCCCTTGCTGCAAAAAAGGACCTCAACTCACATGTGACCCCAGCTTTTATGAGAGTCCCACCTCCTTCCAAACAAATTAATGATTGGTCAGAACTCACCTTCAAGCTGCCTGTCACTCAGATCCAAGTCCAACCTCTCTCCCAAACATCATTTCATTGGAAGCAAGAGGAGGCATCTGTGGGTCCAAGCACAGGTGGTCACACCCTACAAAATACTGACACTCCCAGTTCCCAAAATAAACAGCCAGGCCTGATATGATAGTACAAGCCTGCCTACATTTTACCTGAAGCTGTAAGCTAGAGAAAAGGTCACTTACATGAAAGTAGGTGCCCGCTATATTAAAATTAAATCTAGACAATGGGAATCTAATCTTTCAGCGCAGTTTCCCAAGCAGAAGAAAAATTTATTTTGAACCCCGGTCCATCCACTCAAGCTAAATGGTTAAAAAATCACAAACTGCGTTAAGGAATGTGTCTTTGATGAAGGTGAAGGAGAAGTTTTTTTGCCAGTCACATGCACTTTTTAGAAGGGGAACAAGTGGGACATTCATTAGCTCAGGTCATAAGTAGTCAGAGAGAATCTTCTTATGTTTGTCATCTTAAATCCTCAACTGGGGAGGATGTATTTACCTCCACAGATATATTGAGTGAATTTTATGCAAATTACCGAAAGTTGTATACATCTGTGACTTTTCTGACTGGCTTGGCTTCTTAGACACAGTTTCTTTCCTCTAGCTCATGACCCCTAATCCTTACCCACTAAAAAAGTTCCTGGGGTTGATGGTTTACCAGTGGAACTGTATAAAAAATATCATAGTGCCTTATTTCCACTGCTGTTGGAAACATTCAACATGGGTTTTACAGTAGGTCAGCTTTCAGCTTCTACTGTATTTATCAGGCTAATATTATTTTGATTCATAAATCACGTAAAGATGCAACCTTGCCAACCTCCTATAGGCCAAAATCATTATGCAATGTAGATGCTAAGTTTTTGGCGAAGGTTCTTGCCAATCACTTGCCACTATATATGAGTAAACGAATTAATGAGGATCAATCCGGGTTCATTCCAGGTTGTCTTTCCTCCATTAATGTCTATTGAGTATTTCTTAATATTCAATGTCCATCAGATGAAATGGGAAATAGAGCTATTTTATTTTTAGATGCAGCAAAGACCTCAACCCAGTCAAATGGCCCTTTTTATGGGAGGTATTGCAATGTTTTGGGATAGGGCCTAAGTTTATAAGTTGAATTAAACTTCTTTATTTTAAATCATCTGCATAACTAACTTTTAATGGTCAATGTTTTTCCTCTTTCCATCCTACTCATGGTACAAGTTAGGGGTGTCCCAGGTCACCTCTATTGTTTGCTACTGTAGCAGAGCTGTTAGCAATTGCTGTAAACAGGTCTTCTGATATTGTTGGTTACAGTGATTGGTAATCTGCATCTTAAATGTAAAAGTTGGCATCAGCTGGGAGGGGATGGAGAATTTCCTCTAGCTGGTTACAACATGAACAAGTAATGACTCAACTAGAGGCAACCATAAAATCATATTGGACTACTAACATTGATTCCTCAGCACCACCGGTGGTCTGGGACGCCTTTAAGGCGGTGATGAGAGGGGAATGTATTTCTGCCATTAAGACGGCAAGAGTAAATGGTAATGAAACATTTAATAGTCTGCAACAACAGGAGAGGGAGTATGCAAAAAAACAGGCAGAGCATCCCACTAAGGCCACCTACGAGGCCCTATTAGAAGCCAGGAGAGCGTTATCGCTGCATTTTAAAGGGATGACACAAACAGAATTAAAAAGGAATGCGCACACAATATTTGCAGAAGGGGACAAAAATGGGAAGCTTTTGGCCATGTTGGTAGCGGACTATCACCCGGCGATCCACATATCGGCCATAAAGGACAAAGGGGGAGGTTTAGTTACTGACCCGACATTAATTATGAGAGAATTCATTCAATTTTTCTCCACATTATACTCACCCATCCCTCAATATGATACAGAGGAGTTAGATTAATTACTGTCAAATTTAAATATACCTAGGCTAACTGTAGAAGTCTGAAGCATACTTGATGCCAAAATAACAATCAAAGAGGTACAAAAGGCAATCTATGCCTTCCCCCCCAAAAAGGCCCCCGGCCCTGATGGTTTCCCAACAGACTTTTACAGGTCTCACGTGGACCAACTAGCAGAGAGATTCAACTGGCTATTAGAATACAGTATTGAAAATTCTTCTTTACCAGAATCTATGTTAGAGGCATACATGATTCTTTTGCCTAAACCAGGGAAAGACCCAACAGAATGAGCATCTTATCATCCCATAGCATTATTAAACGCGGACTTAAACATTTTAACGAAAGTACTGGCTACTAGATTAGCTTTGGTCATTCAAACAGTGGTAAATATTGATCAGACGGGTTTCATGCCGGGAAAATCGACTGATACTAACCTTAAGAGACTCTTCACACACATACAACTCCCTCAGACAGGAATGGATACAAGAATAGTAGTGTCGATAGACATTGAAAAAGCTTTTGACTCTGTTGACTGGTTATTCATGTTCAAGGTACTGGAATACATGGGGTTTGGGACGGTGGATTTCCATGCTATACAAAAACCCAAAAGTGGCTATAAGAATGGGATAAAAAATATTAGATTTCTTTGCGGTAGGGAGAGGAACAAGACAGGGCTGCCCGTTGTCCCCATTCTTGTTTGCCTTGGTCATGGAACCCTTGGCAACCGCTTTGCGATCCTCCGAAGAGGTGAGGGCTATTAAAGTAGGCACAATTCATGGCACACTAGCCTTGTATGCAGATGACATGTTCCTGTTTCTCAATGACCCAGACACCTCGTTGGAGGCAGTGCTGAAGATTTTAGATGAATTTGGAAAATTCTCTGGGTTGAAGGTTAACTGGAGTAAATCATCTATTTTACCGATCGATGCCGGAGCCAGGGAGAAAGCAACTCCAGATATGCCTCTACAATGGGTTACGTCAATCAAATATTTAGGAGTAAAAATTATGGCAAGGATTCAGGATTATATTCCTCTAAATTTGCTCCCATTGCTGACCCTTTTAAAACAAAGGGTGCAAGCCTGGAGTAAATTATCTCTATTGTTAATAGGTAGAATCAGTTTACTTAAAATGAAGTTCCTGCCAGTTTTATTATATTTTTTACGTCACACACCAGTTTGGATACCCAAAACTTATTTTAAACAGATTGAAGGGATTATTAGTTCTTTTCTTTGGACCCCCAAGCCCCCTATGATAGGGACTAAAGTTTTACAGGAACCAGGAGATCAAGGGGGACTGTCATTGCCGGATTGGCATAAATATTTTCTGGCTGGTCAGCTAGTGTTTGCCAGAAGATGGTTGCTGTCAGATGAAGGTGACGCTGCCACAGTGTTAGAGGCGGCCCACTTGGGTTCATATGAAAGTTTACGACTGGCGTTGTTTCGAGGCATCAAGTCTGACCTCCCTCTGACAGAAACTATGAAAGTTACAATTAGGGCTTGGGAAATAGCAGTGAAATTAGCATCCCCAAGTTATGCTGGACTCTCCCCATCATCACTTATTTGGATTAATCACAAGTTACCTCATTTTTATAATATTCCAGACCCCGGGGTGTGGGCAGTCAGGGGTGTCAAGACGCTCAAAAACATCACTTCCTTCGGGGATCTACTGACATTTTCTCAAATGCAGGCTAGACATGAACTACCCAATACGTATCTATTCCGATTCTTTCAGATTAGGCACGCTTTTCATGACCAATTTAAGGAGACAAGAGTGGAATCGCTGCCTTCGACTCTCGAATCCTTGCTGTCAACAGAGGACTTGAAAAAAGTTCTCTCGGTGACATATAGGGAACTCTTTTAAAAAACGCCCAAAGCAATCACAAACTGTAGAAGCAACTGGGAAATTGAGGTTCCGGATCTTCAGGGGAAGGATTGGGATGACCTTTGAAATCAACCATTTAAGCACCTGGTATCAGCTAGAGACAGACTAATACAATTTAAATTTTTGCACAGGAGCTATTACACACCGGCTAGGTTGGCTAAGATATACGGAAACTCATCGGCAGAGTGTTGGAGATGCTTGGAGTCTCCAGCAAACGCTGAACACATTTTTTGGCTTTGCCCGCACATACAAGACTTCTGGACGGAGGTCAGATCTTTTAACAGTACCTATTCCAAAGACAATTAGAGTATGCCTTTTGGGACTTGTTGAGGAAGTGGTTCCAAGAAGAGCACAGAGAACGTTAATTACTATCCTACTATTTTATGGGAAAAAAGCCATATTGCTAAGGTGGAAAAATTTGAAGGCCCCTGATATAAATTTCTGGAAGGGTTTGGTGAACGCAATGATACCCTATTATAAATATACATATGAAGCGAGGGGTTGTACAAAAAAAATTGACAAAGTATGGAAAGCATGGTATGAGTCAAACACGACAGTGGGCTGATCTCTTTAATACAGTGGGGAACAAATGAATAACCGTCTCTAAGGTTGGAATGTTATATATTGGAAAAGTCAGAAATGGGGACGTAATGAGTGAATAAGTCGGGGTCAATTGAATGGTATTGAGATAATAATATTCTGGTTTGCAATGTGAGCTGCGACAGGGGGGAGGGGGGGTGGGTGGGAACAAGTTTGGGGAGGGGGAATGTTAAGGGCCCTGCGAGGCCGTCATTATACTAGAGGCTATGCTATCTTAGCATGACCTCAAGTTTTGTATGTAAAATAAAACTTCAATAAAAAGAATTAAAAAAAAAAAAAAAAAAAAAATGTAAAAGTTGGCAACGCCTTTCCCTTTCAGTGGTTGGCTGCTGTAACCTAATTAAAATGATTTAGCTCTTCAGCTGCTATACTTACTACAGAATGCACCTATTTGGATCCCCAAACATTGGTTTGGTACAGTTGATGTTTTGTTTCATGAGTTGGTGTGGAAGGGAGGTTCACAAAGAGTCAAGCTTGAGGTTTTACAGGGACATTTAGATCAAGGAGAATTGGCACTTACTAATACCTTCTTGAGGTGGGGGATTGAGATCCTACTCAAATATTCATGAAACATATTTTGGATAACATGTCCTTGGTCTCACTGCTAGAAGCTAGACAGCTGTCGCATTTGAGTTCCCCCTCCCCCATATTACTAATAATCCAAAAAATGCGGGACATGGTTAGATCCATGTTTAAGTATGAGTGATTTTCTGTACACCCCTTTGTGGGAGAACAGTACCTTGTCGGGGCTTCCGATGCCAAATAGGTACTTTAAAACAATAGAAATCTAATGGTACAAGATACAGGTACTGTATGTTAATTAACTTTTCAAGGATAATGTCTTGAAATCCTTTCAACAATTGCCAGATAAATTCCAAGTTCCTATTAAATAGCTTCTACAATATCTTCAACTTAGGCATGCTATGTATGCCAAATCAAAGCTATGTCATCTTAGTTTATACACCCAATACACAGTAGAATTGTTGAGGGTACATAATGCCTCCTCTCAAAGAGGCAATATTTCTTTTTTTTATTTAAAGCTACTTAATTTTCAGATGACTTCAGCTCCTCTACCTTGCAAGGTTAAATGAGAACAAGATGTCCCCATATTTGAAGATTAATGGTAATTTATCTTGCAGTGTCCCTACTACATCTCTATCCTTTTCTAGAAGGATGGCATAGTTACATACATAGAACAAATAGGACACCCAAATGGTTACACACAGTAAAGTAGGATATAGGGATTTCCCAATCTGCCCTAGATGTCTTTGAGACTAGCACGATTTGATCCACTTTTTGTGTTGATGTGGCCCCAAGTATCTCGTATATCTCACCTACCTGCAGATCACTTGCCCGGCTACAAACAACATCTGACGCCGTTCGTTGCATCTCTTTGCTTCCATCGCAGCATGGCGTGGATCTGACTGTAGTACCGGGAGCTTGAAGCAGCATTCAACTACAAACCTACCCGAGCTGCCCATATATATACCTGGTGTGGTGCCTCCTCATGAAGAATGGCAGGTTATGCCGTTAGAAGAGCTGACAGGAGTCTAAATAACTGCTGTGCATTATGTTCCACCTTCTGCAGTAAGGACATCATTTGTCAACTTGACTTATATACTGCCCATGCACTGTGTCTACTGGTAGATATTGCAGATACTTGCCATAAGCAACCTGCTATCTTCTTTCATTGCTCGACTTACACAGTCATCAGCACCAGCTTATAATCATCACAGCAGTATCTATGAGACTGTTTTGCAATCATGATGTTCATTTGATCCAGCCTTAGCCTTTAGCCCTCCAGATACCTGAGTTATTGCATTTATTGACTGCTACTCACTGATCACTGGATTCATAGGGCCACTTAGGGCCACTTTGCTAGCATTGGCTAGTTTACCCCAGTTTTCATTCCATATATACATGGTTCATAATTCAATGTGTGGGTATGTGGATGCAGGGATGGTGCCTAGATGGTTTTTTGACATAGACAATGTTGTCTTTTTAGATGGTGGAAGGTTGAGAATTACCTTTATTGTCTTTATTATGCTTTTTTAAAAATACATTTCCTGACGCCAACATGGCAGCATACTAGTGATAGAGCTCCATCTCTTGACCACTCCCTCAGGACCAGTGAATAGCATAAATGAAAGGCCTAGTTAGGCCCCACCCCATTCTTCTTTTTTCCTCATACCTCAACGCACTAGTGCCTCAGTGCAGCATCCGGCTGGGTTCAAGCCTCTCCCAGTGTGAAGTCCCATCGCTTAGGCTGCTAACATGCGCTATATAGTCTGGGAGCCCCTTCTGTGGGTCTTATTGAGGCCTCTGAAGTGTTTCCTCTTTAGGAACGAAATCTGCTTTTAAAATTGGTAACAACTGCAGTGCTTGTGGAATATGGGGGGGCCAGCTAATCTTTATCTCTCTCTTAGCCCCTTGTGCCATACAGGGTCGCCTGTACCTTTTACCCATGTCTCCCTCTTTTCTCTTTCATTACCTTTCCCATTCCTTGCTGTCCTCTGCAGGCGTTGCATGAGTGTGTAGGTATGTATGTATGTATGTATGTATGTATATGTGATATGGGTGTGTGTATATGTATATACACGTTTAAAAAAAAAAAACAGTATGTGGATGTGTGGGTATACATATGTGTGAGGGTGTATGTAAATACATGTATGTATTGTAGGGGATCAGAGGGGTGAAAGGCCAGTTCAGACAGTTCAGTAAAATAAAAATGGCTGTATTCAGCAAAACAAACAGAAGAAAACAACAGGCTTGTCTTGTCACACAGGTGCAGAGATAGGAAACGTTCAGTCTCTTTACCCAACAGACTGATATATAGACAAAGTACATGGCTCTAGCCAGAGCTACAGTCTCTGATATGGTTTTGCTCACCCCAGCAATGGATCCTCTCACACAGCAGGCCGCTGTGTCTCTCTTTCTCTCCAAACACACAACTCCTCTGACATCTTCAGCTCAGCTGACAATAAGCAGGGCTGAAGAAGTTCCTACCCTCTTTAATTAACCCTTTCCTAACCCACCCCAGACTGACCCTCTGTAGTATGTGTGTAGGTATGTGTGTGTGTGTGTGTGTGTGTATATATGTATGTGTGTGTATATATATATATATATATATATATATATATATATATATATATATATATATATATATATATATTGTAACATCGGGGGTTGATTTAGCTTAAAGGTAGAGCTTACCAGTGAGCCGAGTCCACGCCAGATACGCAGTTTTAAGGGCTTGTAGGCCCACTTTTATTAAAGAAAGAAAATGTCCGATAACAGAAGTGTTGCCCACACAGGGGTTTCAGCTTTCCACAGCAACAATGTAAGTTCAATCAGAAATACCAAGCCACCTGGCTCTCTTTAGCAGCACTGCTGCTCAAACTTATGCTTCAGCCCTCTCGGCTCTATAACAGATTTCCTGTACACATGCTTCAGCCCTCTCGGCTCTATAACAGATTTCCTGTACACATGCTTCAGCCCTCTCGGCTCTATAACAGATTTCCTGTACACCCAGTACCTCAGCACTCTTTTCCAGCTTCCTTTTCCAGCCTATAGGCTTGAACCCTCTGTCTACTCTGACAGACCTGTGCAGACATGCACACTTCTCCCTTGCTTGCCTGGACTCCTCGGGAGGGTGGAGCCCAGAACTATGGTCAGGTGTCTACAAATAGCCCAACACATACCTGACCAGTCAATCTGCTGGTGGATCTCAAAACCTGGAGAAAGCTGCAAAAGCAGTTTTCTCCAGTCCACATTTATGCTCTGAAGCCTTGCCTCAAGCAAATGTGCATACCCTATGTCCACTTTAACCCCATTTTTATAGCGACAGGGACTCTCACTATTACATATCCCCCCCCTTTGTTTCGATCCGGAGGGAGGAACACCAGCACCCGTCATGGTTGGGACACCTCTGTGCTGGCTGTCAGCCACGTAGGCCCAACCTTTTTTTCGGGTGCGCTTCCAGGTACGTCCCACCCTGGATCTTAACAGGGTCCTACATTTCCCTATACTCAGCCTTCTCCCTCTTCTTTTTGGGTGCCTGGGCTTATTCATCTTTCTAGGGGAAACTCTGCTTTCCCTGATCCTTTCTTTCAACTCACTGACATCAGCTTTAACCTTCACTATAGGTTCTAATATCTTTCTCTGGTTGTCTACGGCAACCACGTCATTATTAACAGCACCAATCATCAGATCACCAATTTTGAGATTCCAACTTCCGATACCACCAGTGCTTTTTTCAGAGTTTGTTAGGACCTGTCCTGAGGAGGGACCACACACAGGCGAGTGACTATGCTCCATGGAACTATCACCAAGCTCCACCTCACCTGCTGTCCAACGCTCCATGGGCGGCTGTCCTAACAAACACAGACCCAAGCACAAATCATTCCTTACTGCGATAATGCCAACTGGTGTACACATTACATTGCTACAGCAACCTTCAGCACTTTCTCCTACAGTGTCTCCGGGTACCTTAACCTGTACCTCTTGGCCAGTGACAGAAAGCATCTCGACTACTGCCGCGTCCATTCTGGGCCCTTCCTTTTTTTATGAGGTCTAGCAGGTGAGACAGTGTCTGCGCCCTCTACTGACCACTGCTCAGCCGCACCTCGGACTGCACCAGCAAAGATGTTCTCAGTCACTGCACCAGGCGGAGAGACCTCTGATATCTCCAACAGTTCCCCTGAGCGACCTCCATACCAATCAACAACTGGAAGTACTCTCACCGGGAATCGAGAGATCCTGTGCCAAATGGTTAATAAACATTGGTTCCACCAATTCCACTCTTGGGCAAGGTTTTCCAGCACCGCCTGTATCACCTGGCTCCACCCATTGGTACTACGCAGCACCACCTGGTCCGACCACGATGGAGACACCCAAGTGTACAGTGAGCGTGTTTTTGCCAACTCCAGCATTTCAAGTAAAGTTTCTGTCATTTCAATACATTCCAAGTCTAAATTTGTGACCTCTTTAGGGACCTTTCCCTCCTCCGAGACATGGAGGGGCTCATCCACTGTAGTCTGAGAGGTTGAGACCTTGGAAGAGACCTCCACCTCTTTGGAGGTACTCACCATCACTGCCTGTTGCTCCCCTGGAGCACTGTCAGCCACATGTCTCCTCTTCCCCTCCAACTCAACAATGAGCCTCTGCAGGTCAACAATAGTCACATTGTCACCTTGACACTTGCTATTACTTAGTTGCTGGGTTGTGGACAACCCATCTGCCATGCCTGCGCCCAGAACCGTTCCTTCAGACTGGAGGGCCTCAGTCTTTACAGGGGCTAGTGTACCCATGAGCATCGGCCATTCTGTGACCCCTCCAATGGGCATAGCAGGTGTTCTGTCCACACCGTTGTTACACATCATTGTTTCATAATTCTTTGTCACTTGGCCTAGCACCGCAAGTGTTTCCTTGCACCAATCATCCCAGTCCCCTGTGGTTCCATCACCAGTGCTCCACAGCGCTGCATCAACTGCTCTAGAAGGCCCCCCAGGAACCTGGGATTCACTAGCCAAAACAGCACACTTGTCACTTCTATCTACCTCACATTGTGACAATATTTTTTTACTCATATCAACTTGAGAAATTGCATCCTCAACCAAGGCAATGTGCAATGCCTTATTTTGACCACCTTGCTCTGGTGGCGCTACAAACACATCTAGCTTTGAACTCTCAGCTTTTACAGGCTGAATTAACCCCTTGCCAACTGGGCTACACTTAGGGTTGTCAGGTTGTGCCCACACACACTCACTGTGTGACTCAGTCCAACCTTGTTCCACCAGAGTAGGACCAGAACCATCCTGGACAGACTCTGGCTTCATCACATGGAGACCCCCTGAGACCTCCATGGACAATCCTATGCCTCCGCCTGTCACGTGAGATCTACTCTCATCATTGGTAGTGAACACATTACCAACCTCACTCTCAGATATGACATTACAAGAAATACATGTTTCAATGTCATTACAATCCACATCACTTTTACCCATAGTAACACTTTTGTCAAAACAATCATTAGCCTTTTCATTGCATGTAGACACAACTGCCGTTTTTATGGGTTGTCTATGAGCCACCATAACCTCTGAGTGACTCTTCACAGCGCCTGCTCTCTGTAAAGGGGCACTCTTACCTATTTGGGCAGCTCCATAGCTGACCTGGGAAACTCTCTGCCCTGTCACTGCGAGCTCCTTGGAAGTTTCCCTGGGCAACCCTGCAGCACCTGTAACTAGGGAACATGGCACCAACACTGTTTTGGTCACCCCTAGCTCAATTTTTCCAGCCATCTGCTGGATTATAGCAGGCACTTGCAGAGTCCCCATGTCCTTTCCAGTCTTTAGCCCTGCAGCTACTTGGGCTTTACGCTGTGCCTCCCCACTGCTCTGGGTAGCACACTGCAGCAAGTCTATGTCCATTTGTACTGCGGATCTCCCCACTGGACATACTCCCACTTCACCGGGTTCAGCATCATAAACTGAAACAGTCTTACCAGTTCCTGCAGCTGGTGTCATAGCCTTCACTTGAGTGCGATGTCTTTCATCTGTGGTGTCTCCACAGGCTGACACCCCCATGTGGTCACGGAGCAATACTGCAGCCTTTCTAGACCCACTGATGCCCCCTGTAGGCAACACAAGATTCCTGTTGCTAGGGGTAACAGCAGACTTGCACTCCAAAACTGGTTGGCTATACCTCATGCAGGATGTAGACTGTTGCACCCTCCTTTCTGAGCTCACCACTTTCCCTAAGCGGCCATGACACAAAACTTTGCGTTTCTCTGCATTTCCAAAATCTTGGTCTTCCGGTGACACCTCTCCCATCCTGGAGCATTGCTGGCGGCCCATGATACGCTGGAACACTCCTCTAAGAAGAATTTCCTCTTTAAACTTGCAGTAGTCATCCTGGTCCCAATCCATCAAATGGTAAACCGACCGGTACTCTATCCGTAACAAGAGTTGCAACAATTTTGGCCACCGATCCCTAGGCCATTTTCTCCTTACAGCAACTTTTTCAAATTTTTTCAGGAAGTCCCCAACCTCCTCTGTAGGTAGCATGGGTTGCACATAGTCAGAGGCCACAATCTCAGCCCCTTGCACTGCGGCCCACTTTTTGCGATTCCGCTTGAACCATTCATTCACTGTATCGCACATCACTTGGCCTTCTGGACTGGCCCTCCTAGGTGGAGACATCTTCTCAGGCCACGCTGAGCTCACTTCCACAGGTAAAATGCCTGTATGCAACACAGTTCATCAATTTAACTTCTGCGCAATGCAGTTTGCCTGGCTGCCACACACTGCTAGCAGCAATTCCTGAAATGACTCACTACTGGTGCAGAGACCCGGACTTCACCGTCTGTTTGCCCGCATTCGAACACCACTTGTAACATCGGGGGTTGATTTAGCCTAAAGGTAGAGCTTACCAGTGAGCCGAGTCCACGCCAGATACGCAGTTTTAAGGGCTTGTAGGCCCACTTTTATTAAAGAAAGAAAATGTCCGATAACAGAAGTGTTGCCCACACAGGGGTTTCAGCTTTCCACAGCAACAATGTAAGTTCAATCAGAAATACCAAGCCACCTGGCTCTCTTTAGCAGCACTGCTGCTCAAACTTATGCTTCAGCCCTCTCGGCTCTATAACAGATTTCCTGTACACATGCTTCAGCCCTCTCGGCTCTATAACAGATTTCCTGTACACATGCTTCAGCCCTCTCGGCTCTATAACAGATTTCCTGTACACCCAGTACCTCAGCACTCTTTTCCAGCTTCCTTTTCCAGCCTATAGGCTTGAACCCTCTGTCTACTCTGACAGACCTGTGCAGACATGCACACTTCTCCCTTGCTTGCCTGGACTCCTCGGGAGGGTGGAGCCCAGAACTATGGTCAGGTGTCTACAAATAGCCCAACACACACCTGACCAGTCAATCTGCTGGTGGATCTCAAAACCTGGAGAAAGCTGCAAAAGCAGTTTTCTCCAGTCCACATTTATGCTCTGAAGCCTTGCCTCAAGCAAATGTGCATACCCTATGTCCACTTTAACCCCATTTTTATAGCGACAGGGACTCTCACTATTACAATATATATATATATATATATATATATATATATATATATATATATGTATGTGTGTGTGTGTGTGTGTGTATGTAGATATGTGTGTATATGCATGTAGGTATATGCAGGGTCTGCATCCCTTTAGACATGATTTCCTATTGGAAGTATCCTGCCAAAAATGACATTTTTGTAGCAGTGGATGCCAAGGGTCTGGCTTGTTTCTTGGTGCAGACTTCTGCGGGGATCAGTGAGCCAGTCACACAAGTGCATGCCCAGACTCTTAAGGTAAGACCTAGAAGGCACGCTTCATGGGTGTCTGGACGGCATGTTGTACAGAGTCTTGGATAAAGGTATCAGACACTCATGGTCACTTCAGGAGATTCCTCACTGCTCCTCTCTTCCACAAAGCTGCCAAGTCCACCACAACAGCGGGTGGGCTGCTACATTGCTTACAGACACCTCAGACTCAAGAGGGTTTGCAAGTTTTCTACCTAATCTTGTTTGGAGTTCGCAGGAGTTGTTGGTTAGTGTCCAGTTGAACCCTGTGGGGCCCTCTTTGAGCTCTTTAAGACGGAGTCCATTAAACAGTATAACCACATGGCTGGAGGCTGTTGCTGGATCGTCAGGATGCCTATCCTATCCTCACACCTTAGAGGGAAAGCAAAGCCAACTTTCTCCATCACAATGGTTGGTGTACCCGGGGGTGCTCTGCTAGTTCCTCTGTTTTATTTTCATCAGAGGAAGTGGTGACAGTCAGGAACAGATTTCTGAGGACGAATACTTCTGCTTGTTTGATGGCTTCTCAGTGCCTCAGTCATCTGGGCACAACGTTATCATGCATATAAATGATTCCTGGGGTGCATGGGCACCTGCGCAAATTTCATCTAGAATTCTTAGTGCAAGGGAGGAAACAGGATAGAACACAGTTAAGTGTTACTCAGTATGAGTAGCGGTCCACGGTGATGGAAAGACCTGTTAGGACCTTTTAGACTGGAGAATTGTTACGAATCATGTCTGTAAGACAGCCGGGAAGATGTACTGCGAGGGACTTTCGGTCAAGGCAAACAGCTTCCCAGCCAAGGAGGATAATCTTGAACGCGCTTGGCGTTTAAACAGCCCTTTTAGCACTTTGGCCTTACTACACAGAGTCAAGGAGGATCAATCTCCTTGCAGTTTAGCAACAGGGCAGCAGTTGCCTATATTCAGCTCCAGGATGAAAACTCGCAGCAATATGCTATTAGGAGAGGTGAAACCCATAACGCCTGGGGCAGAAGATCACCAGCAAAATTTTGGAAGCAGTTTACCCCCCAGCGGATTTTTCTTTTGAACAAGTACAAGCTTCCCAGAGCACAACGAGTGGGTCTACGTCCCAGGTTTTCTCTGAACTGGTCCACAGGTGGGGCCTACCACAGACAGACCTCCTCGTTTCCCACAGTAATCACAAACTTTGGTCTGATTTTGTTTCCGTACCCCAAGGCGCAAGGGGTAGATGCTCTGGTCTCTCCCTGGGACTGTAATCTTACCAACATTTCCCGTAAATGAGATTCCTCTTGAGGCTGTCAAGGGAGAACATAGTTGTCATAGCCAGTCCTCCATATTGACCAGGAGGCCCTCAGTTTTCCCTGGCCGTTCATTTCAGGGTACAGAAGACATTTCCCCTCCATAGCATACGCAGACTGGGGCTGCAAGCAGGGGCACTAAAGGGGGAGGATGAGCAACTCTGGTTGCTCCAGTTTCACTTCAGAGTGATCTCTACTTTGTTGCCTGCAAGAAGACATTCTACTTACAACATCTAGACCTAATTCTGGAACAAGTTTGCTTTTTCTTGGTAGGGCGAGACATTGATCCTATTGGCCTTCCAGTCTCAGCTGTTTTATAGTTCCTCCAGGCCTTAGCCCACACTCGTGAGCTATGTGAGGATAGGCTATCTCGGCAGTAACACATTTAAATGGGCCACTAATCCTTCAGTTTGCACAACTTTTGAGGGTAGTCATGAGGAGTCGGTCACCAAGAAAGAAAGATCTATTGGAGTTGCTGGATCTCATATCAGTTTGTTCCGACATAGCAATGTTCAGTTCAGGCCATCACTTACAAGGCAGTATCAATTACAAGAACTTTAAGCAGAAGGTTATCAGAGATTCAAGCTCTTGGAGCTTCAAAGTAAAAAAAAAAAATACATATATTATTTTCTTTCCAGAAAGTGTAGAATTGGGTCTTGTAGATCATCCTGCATCAAACATAAAAGCAGCCTGCTATTTAACAGACAGCTGGACATAGCCTAACTTTCCACAACATCACACAGGAAAGTCACACGTACTGTTCATTTTCAGAACTTTTAAGTAGTTACTGTCCACAATTGTACCTTTTAGGTCATCTAAATAAACCTTTTGTCATTCTAGCTGAGAATCCTCAAGGGAAAGAGGTTACTGCCTGGATCCTAGCAGGCTTGGTTGTGCATATAGGACTAGGGGTCAGGAGCCTCCTTCAGTGGTGGCGGAGCACTCTACCAGAGCGGTTGAAGCCTCATAGGCAGCACATTCAAGAGAATCTATGGTGCCCATCTGTACAATTGTATCGTGGTCGTACCTACATTCCTACTCAAACCTGACGGAATAGACCCGGGGGACTTTATAGGAAGGACTATTCTGTCCTCTGTCTCATCCTAATTAGAAGATTGGTTTGACAAGTAGATCCCACCCTGTGAGCTAGTTATTTATCACTAGTATGCTGCCATGTTGGCGTCAGGAAAACGGAAAATTGTATCAAATACTTACCGTAATTTTCCTTTCCTGACGCCAAATCATGGCAGCATACGGTCCCACCCTTATACGTTTCGGTATGTAGCTAATTACAGAGAATGGGGTGGGGCCTAACTAGGCCTTTCATTTATGCTATTCACTGGTCCTGAGAGAGTGGTCAAGAGGCGGAGCTCTATCACTAGTATGCTGCCATGGTTTGGCGTCAGGAAAATTACGGTAAGTATTTGATACAATTTTCCGTTTTTGCTACTATTTTGGATTATTTTGCTTTCTATTTATTTATTTAATTACTAGATCCCTGTGGCTCATGTAGCACCCTGATGTTTAGGCAGGGTTTCTTCCTAAATTTACCTACCAGGTGTAGTTACCTTGGTCCATTGTTAGGGATCAATTGATTTCATTCTAATGCCCTGTACACACGGTCGGACATTGATCTGACATTCCGACAACAAAATCCATGGATTTTTTCCGACGGATGTTGGCTCAAACTTGTCTTGCATACACACGGTCACACAAAGTTGTCGGAAAATCCGATCATACTGAATGTGGTGACGTAAAACACGTATGTCGGGAATATAAACGGGGCAGTAGCCAATAGTTTTCGTCTCTTAATTTACTCTGAGCATGCGTGGCACTTTGTGCGTCGGATTTGTGTACACACGATCGGAATTTCTGACAACAGATTTTGTTGTCGGAAAATTTTATAGCAAGCTCTCAAACTTTGTGTGTCGGAAATTCCGATGGAAAATGTGTGATGTAGCCCACACACGGTCGGAATTTCTGACAACAAGGTCCTATCACACATTTTCCGTCGGAAAATCCGACCGTGTGTACGGGCATAAGTCTGTAATTGCTGCACTTCTCTCTTTTGCCACCAGGTGGCTAGGCACCGAATGGACACACAGAATGGAAGGGACACACAGAGCTGCGGCTCGGCTCGGGTGCCCCCATAGCAAGCTGCTTGCTGTGGGGGCACTTGACAGGAGGGTGGGGCCAAGAGAGTGGGCAAGGGACCCGAAAAGAGGAGCATCTGGGTCACTCTGTGCAAAACCACTGCATAGAGCAAGTAAGTATGACATGTTTGTTATTTTTAAAGAAAAAAAAACACAAAACTTTAGTATCACTATAAATATTATAGAACATCTGTCAGCAGACCTTAAAGTGTTTGTGAACTTAAAAAAAAAACAGATTCTGTTCCCTTAAAGCATGAATGTGTACAGTGCTTGTGCTGTGTAATTTGGCCCCTTCTATCACCTAAAAAACTTGGCTGATCTTGCCTGGTTCTGACCTCCCCCCTGTAAACTGACCACGGTTTATTATGGCCGCTGAGTCCTGACACCATGGTCAGTTTATGTTCCTCCGTCATCCGCAGCCCTGCTCTGTTCTTCTCTGTCCTCCTCTCCCCCCCTCCTCCCTGCCTGTCTGCTCATGCCAGTGCCCTCCCCCTCCCCTCCAGCTGCTTTCATAACTACCATAAAATCCTCCCATCCCTTCTGTAACATAACAATATGTGTCCCTGTGCCTGTGTTATATAAAACATATGCTGATCTATACCTATATGCGAGCATCTCCCTGCGCTCATGTGACTCCTAGGCAGTGTTAATTTTAGTCTTAGGACTAAAATGGCATTTTAGTTTTAGTCCCATTTTAGTCTTCTGCAATTGTTTTAGTTTTAGTCATATTTAGTCGACTAAATCTCCAGTACATTTTAGTCGACTAAAATCTCTAGTACATTTCAGTTAATGCAATTTAGTTTTAGTCATAGTCTTTTGACTAAAATGGCATTTTAGTTTTAGTCTCATTTTAGTCTTTTGACTAAAATGGCATTTTAGTTTTAGTCTCATTTTAGCCTTTTGACTAAAATGGCTTTTAGTTTTAGTCGTATTTTAGTCATTTCAATTGTTTTTGTTTTAGTCGTATTTTAGTCGACTAAAATAGTATTCATTTAGTCGACTAAAATGCTTTATGCATTTTAGTTGACTAAAATGCTTTAGTCGTTTTAGTCGACTAAATTAACATTGCTCCTTGGCTCTCCCTCTCCTTTCTTTCCCTCCTCAGCTGATGCCATCAGGAGTGCATGGACCCGCCCACTGGAGCTGTCAGCCGGGCAGAGGAGAGAGTTGAGGAGTCATGTGAGCGCCGGGAGCCGCTCTGATATAAGGTATAATCTGCATTTTTTTTATATAATACAACAACTTATGTTAAAAAACACTAGCTCAACAATGGGAAAAATGTATTTACACCTTTTAATGTACATTACATTTCTAGGGAATAAAATATTTATTTTGTTCAAAGAACTTCTATCAGTGTATCTAATTATTTTGTACTCTTAAATTCCATTTTTTCCCCTCAGTGTATCAGTCCCCCTCCCCTTTCTCATATCTCCTACAAATGTTGCACTCTCTTTCCTTGTGGCCTTTTCTCATATAGTACTCTTTTCTCCCCTGTATACTGTGTCCTTTATTGTGTTATCTTCCGTGTTCTGTGAATGTTCTTCCCCAAGTGATTGTCTACATCAAAAAATGTTTTATTTCAAAATGCACAAGTTATACATAAAGCATAAATCGTACACAAGTAAATAGTAGTATATGAGCAGAGGAATTGAAACTTTTAATAGCTATGACAGATAGAAACAAGAACAGAGACCTTAGGTCAGGTCCGGAACTTTGGAGATGATCAACTGTCGGTATATATTTAGAAGAACAATAAATAAACAATAAAATTGATGAAAACTCAGACTCTACCTGAAATCTTAAATGGTAGACTTCAAGACCAATATAAACTTTGGTAGAGAAAAGAATAGCATAGGGAAAGACATAGAGGCTCAGAGTGAGCAGAAAGGAGAAAGAAAGAAGAGCATAGAAGAGGAACATCACCTTAAACGCTGAGAGTGCACTATACCGGCCGTAAATGGGACCCCAAGAGAACGCCTACCTGTTGGGCCCATGGTTCCCATACTATTTCAAAGTTGTCAGTTGTGTTTAGCAATATACTAGAGAGCTTTTCCTGTGACATTATCCAAGATATTTTCTTTTTAGCCTCAGGAAATGAGACTCTCGGTTGTTTCCAGACCTTAGCCACTGTAAGCTTAGCACCTAGCAATATAAAATGGATTAACCTCTGAGAGGGTTTGGAAAGCATTGTGATCTATGCATTTAAGAGGACAATCATCTGGGTTCTGGGAATCCGACCTCCAACCAGCCTGTCAATTAGTTTAAAAATGTTCTTCCAAAAAGAGCATATTTTAGGGCATTCCCACCATATGTGGGCCATTGTGCCTATATGTCTGCAATCTCTGAAGCATAGAGGATCAGCAGCGGGGTAGATCGAGGCCAGTCTGGAGGGGGTATAGTACCACCGAGAAATCACTTTCAGGCTGGCTTCCATCAGTGTAGTGTTGAGGATACCTTTAAAAGACTTGAAATAGGCATTCTGCCAGTTATCTAGATCCCACTGGAATTGAAAGTCGGACTCCCAGGCATTCATAAAAGCTTCCTTGGAGGCCGAAGAGATAAGTGACGAGTAGATCACTGAGGTCCCCCCTTCTGGTCCATGGCTTGATCCCCAAGTGATTTTTACTACTCTACTTCTCAATGTACTCACTCTTCTGCTCTCTTTCTGTTCTTCAATCCAAATCTTAGCACCCCGTTTTCTGTTTCCCTCTTCTATACCTGCTCTGCTTTTCTGTTCCCACATCCCCAGCTTTTACTCTTTTGTGCTTGCTTTGCTTCCTTTCCAAGAAAAACAGACAAGCAGCGCCAATCTAAGTGCAGCAATATTGTAACATATTTAATTAAGTAGTAATGCACATCATGGTAAATGTAAAATGGACAGCAGGGTTCCAGAACGATCATCCAGGAAGCACTTTGGTATCTACGAACGCATGCTACGAACGTGCACGCGTTCATAGCATGTGTGCTCCTTCACCCTGATGAAGGAGCACGCATGTACAAACGGGTGCTCATCATAGCGTCCCCCCACTGAGACCAGGGACTTCCTGAGTGATGGCTTCCTCCTGCGCCCTGTACACTCTAGCCGGGACACCGGAAACCACTGGCACCGCCGAGCAAGATACCTCAGCGGCGCTGCCTGGATGATCGTTTTGGAGCCCTGCTGTCCATCTGACATTTACCATGATGTGCCTGCTTTTATAAATTTCTGAGTGAGTGCATTACTACTTAATTAAATATGTTACAATATTTCTGCACTTAGATTGACGCTGCTTGTCTGTTTTTCTTGTATCCCCCCCCCAGAGGTTCTTCTACTCCCCAGCATGCTGCCTTCCCTGTGCCAGCTATACTTCCTGTGGTAAGCACCCAGGCTATGGACTGTCCTTAAAAACCCTGCAACTCTATTAGGAGTCATTCCTAACATCATTTTTATTTATTGACTCTGCTGCTCATTTGTCAGAACTTTGGACTATATGTTAAGGATCCTCACTTTTTTAACCATTCCCTCACCATCCCAGACAACACAGCTTTGCCTGCTGGAAATACCTTAGCACAACAATCATTGTGTGTTTCCTTTGCTTCCTTTCCCATTGTTTTGTCTGTTTTATGTTTACTGTGTCCCATTTTCTGCAACCTCTGCCCTCAGTCGCAAAAAGTTCTCAATGCCTATTGTATGTCTCCTAGCACCATTGTTCTCTCCATCTTTAGTGTCACCCATAGATGAAAGTGCCACGTCTTCCAACCTGCAGCCACTGGAATTGGAATAAAAGAAAATAGCAGGACTAGTAAAACACTGTCATATACTATATGGGCAAAAGTTTGAGAACACCTGACCATAACACCTATATGAGCTTATTGGATATCCCATTCTAAAACCATGTGCATTAAAGGATAGGTTCACCTTTATCAAAAAAATAATAAATGCACATTTTTTTGCATGTAATAAATATGCATTTATTATTTTTTTTGTAGCGGACAATGTTCAGCAGAGCATGGGTGTAAAGCCATGGTCCTTCAGGCTGCCTTTGTATCTGTCTGGCCATATCTCTGATATGGCCAGGCAGTTACACTGTGACAGGAAGCATGAATGAACTACCACAGCGCTCAACAGCACCATGGTAGTTCATTGAGAACTACAAGCCAACAGCCACAAAAGCTGTCGGGAACTTGTAGTTTTCCCATTCACAGAACACTTCTTTAACATGGAAGTGGCCTGTAATTTGCAGCTTTAACAGTGCCTACCCTCTTGAGAAAGCCACAAGATTATGAAGCGTGTCTTTGGGAATTTGTGACCATTCAAATAAAAGAGCATTTTTAAGATCAGATGTTGGATAAGAAAACCCTATCTAACAATCAGCATTCCAGCTCATCCCAAAGGTGTTCCGTAGGGTTTAGGTCCGAGCTCTGTGCAGACCATTTTAAGTTGTCCACTAAACTTGTGTCTCCATGGATCTGGATTTGTGCACAGAGGCACAGGCATACTGGAACGGATAGGAGGCTTCTCTATACTGTTGCCACAAAAAATACTAGCACATTATGAGAGACTTACCTTGAAACAAAGCCCTCAAGCGGCACGCTGTCACCACTGCAGAGGTTTCCATCTTCGCCTGTTCTTCCTTCAGGGTTTGCGGGTTTGAATGGCTGAGCCGAGATGATATTGCCCATGCGCGCGGGAGTCTCAGGCATGGTGCACAGCTCTGAAGGAATAGCATAGGTATGCCATTCCTTTAGAGCACATGCCAGTGATGTCGGCTACTGCTCACTAGAATATCTCCTAAATGGTGCACATTTAGGAGATATTCATTTTACCTACAGGTAAGCTTTATTAAAAGCCTGCCTGTAGGTAAAAATAAATGACGAGTGTTTACTACCACTATAATGACCTGTACACACTGTCAGATTTTCCGACGGAAAATGTGTAATAGGACCTTGTTGTCGTAAATTCTGACCGTGTGTAGGCTCCATCACACATTTTCCATCGGAATTTCTGACACACAAAGTTTGAGAGCTTGCTATAAAATTTTCCGACAACAAAATTCGTTATGGAAATTCTGATCGTGTGTGCACAAATCCGACACAGAAAATGCCACGCATGCTCAGAATAAATTAAGAGACGAAAGCTATTGGCTACTGCCCCGTTTATAGTCCTGACGTACGTGTTTTACGTCACCGCGTTCAGAACGATTGGATTTTCCGACAACTTTGTGTGACCGTGTATATGCAAGACAAGTTTGAGCCAACATCCGTCGGACAAAATCCATGGATTTTGTTGTCGGAATGTCTGATCAATGTCCGACCGTGTGTATGGGGCATAACACCTAAACGCAATAGTTGTAGGGGTGTGCACATACTTTTGACCATATAGTAGGTGTGATGATCAGGTTTTCACAAATTTTTGACCAAATAGTGTGATTACCGGTAATATAAGCATTAGCATTTCCCCTGTATATGTTAACCAATTTTACTTTCCACTTTTTCCAGAACTCTGAACTTTTGTTGTAAAAACACTATTAAATTATGTATGGAAGTTAACATTTCATATAGTGAACTAGTGGATATATGCAATGACTGAAAATAAATCTCTCGTCTGATTTTCTGTGAAACAGAGAATCTACTTTAGCATCAGCAATAGGGTAATAAAACCAAAATGTATTTCTTTGTGCATTACTGCAAAACAAAATGCCTTAAGGTTTATGTATGCTTATGTGCAATGAGATGATCATCAATTCACACCAGTTAAAACAATGCAATGTGCTGTTAGGTATTTTATTGAACCTGGGCATACATAGTTTGAATGGTCATATTATGTGTTACTGTTAATATGTATTACATAAAGTAGAAAGTGCGAGTAGAAATGCTCATCAAGAAAAAATAACTTGCTTCAAAACAGGCCATATAATGCATTTGCATCCATCATTGCTCACTCGTCACTGATCCGTCCAGCTAAAAGAATACAAGGGTCCACAGAAGGAATCCAACAGCTTATGTTGCTGAATACAACACATCACCTTATGGCATATCATATTCACGTTATTAGTAGGTAACACTGTATGCTTTTTTTAGCACGACTTTTAGGGTTCTTTCAGAGGCAGGGTTTTGGATAGAATAGAACTTCTGTTAACACTATGGTGTGAAGGTGAGTACCACTCGCAATTTAGTTCATTGCGACCCTGTGGAATAAAAAGAAAGCCTAATGCTACATAATGTTTTAATTTGTTGCTTACAGTTATTTTGAAGTTATATAAACTCTAGAGGCCCACTATGTTTTTATCCACTACTGAGTGCTTTAAAGATGTGCAACCCAAATGGAAATGTGTCACTAATGCCTTTAAAGATTTGGAACAAAAAACAATTCAGCATTTATCCCAAAGAAGAATTAATAAACCAAGCTTATTAGACCTACTTCTGTTCTCACTTTATTAGTGGCAGTGGAATATGGAAGAAACAGATTATGCCTTGACAAATGAGTAGCCTGTGCGGAAAGCATAATATTGTAGAAAAATCCATGAGGCTGGTTTAGAAGATGGATTTCATTATAGGACTTAAAGTGTTAGTAAAGCCAAAGCTTTTTTTGGATTTGATGGGGAGGGGTTAGATAAGAGATTTGTGCTGAGGGGGGAGGGGAATAAGATCACTTTTGTAAGAAGAGAGATTTGAAGAGGATATATATGGTAAGGGGTATATGGTGGGTGAGGATTTGTGCTAAGAGTGGAGATTGGGGGGGGAGTAAGATAATTTGTGTAAGAAAAAGGGATTTGGGGAGAATTTATGCTGAAAGGGGGGATATGGGGGATCTGTGTTGGGAGGGGGATCTGTGCTGAGAGGGGGGAGATGTGGGGGATGAGATCAGATCCCTTCAATGTGAGAGGAACTTCCCCTTATGCCCTGTACACACGATCGGATTTTATGATAACAAAATCGTGGATTTTTTTCCGAAGGATGTTGGCTCAAACTTGTCTTACATACACACAGTCACACAAATGTAGTTGGAAATTCTGAACGTCAAGAACACGGTGACGTATGACGAGCTGAGAAAAAGGAAGCAATAGCCAGTTCAATAGCCTTCTGCATGATTCAGAACATCCATGAACTTTTGTGCGTTGGACTTGTGTACACACGATCGGACTTTCCGACAACAAGTTTTGTTGTCGGAAAATTTGAGAACCTGCTCTCAAACATTTGTGTGCGGAAATTCCGACAGCAAATGTTCGATGGAGCATACACACGGTCAGACTTTCCGAAAACAAGCTCACATCCAACATTTCCCGTCAGAAATTCCGATCGTATGTACGTGGCATTGGACAATGTTCACCTCCTGTTAATGTGACCATTTAAAATATTTTAATTTCCCATCATTTTATGTATCAGAGAGACAGAGACAATAGTCACCAGGACCAGAATAGTGAGGGTGAACTTTGCATACAATTTAATGTCATTCTTCTTTGAAGGAGGTCTGTATTGATTGCAATACATGGTGATACTTCTGTTGACTTCTACTTCCGAAAATCCTTGCCGTCTGACTATCATGTTCTGAGTTCAATACTTTCTGAGTCTATGACTTTATACAAATATGAAGATAAGTTCTAACTTCACATACTTGCTTAACTATCCTGTGTCGATGATTCCAAGTAATGAAGCCCTTGAATTCACAAGACAACCAGGCAACTACAATTTTGTGACAGAAATTAGCCTTGACAATATGTATATTTCTTCCTGCAGAAGATTCATTACCAAATATATTATTTTTTTCTCTGGTAAAATTGTATCTGAACTTATATTAGAATTGTAACTCACTGACTTTGAAAAAGAGTGCCTGCCAATTAACCTGTATTTCCGACACACAAAGTTTGAGAGCAGGATATAAAATTTTCCGACAACAAAATCTGATCCTTTAAATTCCGATCATGTGTAGACAAATCTGACGCACAAAGTGCCAGGCATGCTCAGAATAAATTAAGAGACAAAACCTATTGGCTATTGCCCCATTTATAGTCCAGACGTACGTGTTTTACGTCACCGCATTCATAACAATCGGATTTTCCGACAACTTTGTGCGACTGAAAAAATCCAATGGATTTTGTTGTCGGGATGTCCAATCAATGTCCGATCGTGTGTACAGGGCATTAGACTTTCCAAGCAGACATAGGGAATTTCGATATATTGTATTATTTGGGTTGGATATGGTTTATTTAATGCACCACATCCCAATAGTTTAATAATAGACCTTAGAGCAGGGGTAGGCAACCTGTGGCCCTCCAGCTGTTGCAGAACTAAAAGTTTCATCATGCCTCTGCTTTTGGGAGTGATTGTAACTGTCAGTTTTGCAAAACCTCATGGGACATGTAGAGTCATGCTTGTAACTGCTAGCCTTGCAATGCCACATGGGAAATCTAGTTCCACCACAGATGGAGGGCCATAGGTTGCCCACCCCTGCCTTAGAGTAATGCTGGACTTTTCTGGTGCTAGAACAACTCAATGGCTTGTACATATTTAGTAACCATTACCAACAAATTTTATTTAAAAAAAATCCATTAAAATCACAGCTAAAAACACATAACCATATCATGGTCTTATTGCCAGAAATTGGTTGAGATACCCTTTTATGCGCTACAGTGATGTTACATTCTCAACATGTTTCACTGAATATGCAGGTTCTTCAGGAGTTAGTGTAGCATAAGGACTATCCAGAAAAATAATATAATAAAAAATAATATATATAACTCAAACTAATTTTAAAAAGAACCAAAAAAAAGTACTAATTTAAAAAAGACCTTATATGTGAAAAACTAAATGAGGGCACCACAATGGGAGATCTTGCCTTTATTGAGGATATGTAAAATAGACAAGTGAATGCAAGCAAGTGTGGATGGCGTTCATGTGGCTCTGGCTATATATATGGTCCTTTTTCCAGGACCTTCTGTTCCTCCTGTGACCACCGTCATGCCATTTCCTTGCTGTTTTGTCTCATGGGCATAAACATCCTAACATAGAAGGCATTGGTTCTTTTTCAAATTAGGTTGAGTTATACATATTTTTTCTGGATAAACCTTATACTGCAATATCTCCCGAAGAAGCCACATATTTGGTAAAACATTTTGAGAATGTAGCATCACAGTAGCATGTAAAAGGGTATCTCAACCAGTTTCTGGCAAATAAGACCATGATATGATTTTGTGTTTTTAACTGTGATTTTAGTGGATTTTTTGAATAAAAATTGTTGGTAATTTTTACTGAATATGTGTATTCCATTGTGTTATTCTAGCACCTCAAAAGTCCTGTATTATTCTACGGTCTAAAAGGAATTCCAACCAATCATATTGGTTTATTTAAAAAAATAGATACTTGTGGGGTTGACAGATCGGGAAACAGATCGGGCAACAAAACAGGCTCAGCAACACCTACCTTGTGTACTCCTGTACATGTCACAGGGGTGACATGTCCGTAAGAGTTTGGAGATGGAAATAGCAATACTTCACATATCACTAAATATTACAGTTGGCACATTGGGACGCAAATGATACTGTTAGCTGGTTCCTAGGTACAGTATCTACTGCTTAAGAAGATATCTATTGCTGTTAGTTTTAAAACTGTTATAATAAATGCTCATGTACCTCAAGGTTGCAACCAAAGAACAGAATACACCGTACCAAGGTGAAATTCTGTTCTGTATTTTTTAAATCAGAAATAATATTATTTGCAGGTAAGGATACAATTAAAGTAACACAGAAGCTTTATCAAAATGTAAATCTCAGGAAACTGAGTAAACAGGAATTGATAGAACAAAAGGACAGAGACATTTTAGCCAAGGAAACCCCTTTGGGCAGCCATTTTTTCTAATATAAGCATATTTTTTGGCAGATACAGTGGTTATCCTTGGAAGTAACATTGAATCCAAAAGAGTTGATCCCAAAATATATTGTATTAATGTGAAATTTACTAGATTTATACACAGGAAACAGTGAAACTGGATGGCTTTAATAAAGAGGAAAATGATAAATTAAGATGTTTCCTTTTATATTAATTTCATTATATTTCCTTTGTTCATGCATGTTTTGACAGCGATGTTAGTAGTACTGTGTTTAGCTATTTACCTTATTACCTCGATTTACCTTATAAAAGAATATACCTGTTAATTTGGGATCTTTTTTAGGGTAGCAGTTACTCATTGCTTTGAGCAGATTGCCCTAATCATTGGACATAATGAGGGAGATTAAATAAAACTGGAGCACACAGAATGTAGTGCACCTGTGCATAGTAACCAATCAACGCCAATGGTTCAAGAAAGGTTGACTGCACTCCCAGGTATGAAGCAGTGATACAATGCCTTGCAAAAGTATTCACCCCCCTTGGCATTTTTCATGTTTTGATGCCTCACAATCTGGAATTAACATGGATTGATTGAGGATTTACATAATTTAATTTACAGAACAAGCCCACAACTTTTAAGATTTTTTTTTTTTTTGTGTGAAGCAAACAACAAGTAGGACAAAAAAAAACAATACTTTGTAGAGCCACATTTTGCAGCTATCACTGCTCCAAGTCACTTTGCATAAGTCTCTATGAGCTTTCCACATCTTACCATTGGGATTTTTGCCCATTCCTCCTTGCAAAACTGCTCCAGCTCCTTCATGTTGGATGGTTTGCGCTTGTGAACAGCAATCTTTAAGTCTGACCACAGATTTTCTATTGGATTGAGGTCTGGGCTTTGACCAGGCCATTCCAACACATTTACATGTTTCCCCTTAAACCACTCAAGTGTTGCTTTAGCAGTTTGTTAGGGGTCATTGTCCTGCTGGAAGGTGAACCTCCGCCCTAGCCTCAAATCACACACAGAGTGGTACAGGTTTTGCTTAAGAATTTTCCTGTATTTAGCACCATCAATCTTTCCCTCAACTCTGACCAGTTTCCCAGTCCTGACGGCTGAGAAACATCCCCACAGCATGATGCTGCCACCACCATGTATTACTGTGGGGATGGCGTTCTTTGGGTGATGTGATGTGTTGGGTTTGCGCCAGACATAGCGTTTTCTTTGATGGCCAAAAAGTTCAATTTTAGTCTCATCAGACCAGAGCACCTTCCTCCATACATTTTAGGAGTCTCCCACATGCCTTTTCACAAACTCAAAACGTGCCATTTTGTTTTTTCTGAAAGTGATGGCTTTCTTCTGGCCACTCTGCCATAAAGCCCAACTCTATGGAGCGTACGGCTTATTGTCGATCTATGTATTCCTCCAGTCTCTGCTGTGGAACTCTGCAGCTCCTCCAGGTTTACCTTAGGTCTCTGTGCTGCCTCTCTGATTAATGTCCTCCTTGCCCAGTTCGTGAGTCTTGGTGTGCGGCCGTCTCTTGGCCGGTTTGCTGTTGCGCCATGTTCTTTCCATTTGGTTATGATAGATTTTATGGTGCTCCTAGGGATCATCAAAGATTTGGATATTTTTTATAATCTAACCATGACTTTTACTTCTCAACAACATTGTCCCTTACTTGTTTGGAGAGTTCCTTGGTCTTCATGGCAGTGTTTGGTTAGTGGTCCCTCTTGCTTAGGTGTTGCAGCCTCTGGGGCCTTTCAAAAAGGTGTGTGTATTTGTAATGACAGATCATGTGACATTTAGATTGCACACAGGTGGGCATCATTTCGCTAATTATGTGATTTCTGAAGGTAATTGGGTGCACCAGAGCTTTTTATAGGCTTCATAACAAGGGGGGTGAATACTTACGCACATGCCAATTATAAGTTTTTTATTTCCGAAAAATAGTTTTATGTATATATTTTTCTAATTTTACTTCACCAACTTAAACTATTGTGTGCTGATCCATCACATATAATTCAGATTAAAAAGAAACATTGAACTAAAGGCTGTAATGTAACAAAATAGGTAAAAAGCCAAGGGGGTGAATACTTTTGCACGGTACTGTACATGAAAAACCACTCGTCACCACAAAGGGAGATCTTGCCTTTATTGATGATTTGTAAAATAGACAAGTGAATGCAGGCAAGTGTGGCTGGCGTCCACGTGGCTCCAGACATACAGTATATATGGTCTTTTTGAGACAAAACAGCAAGGAAATGACATGATGGTGGCCACAGGAGGACCAAAAGGTCCTGGAAAAAAGACCTTATATGTGAAAAAGGAAGGCACCACAAAGGGAGATCTTGCCTTTATTGAGGATATGTAAAATAGACAAGTGAATGCAGGCAAGTGTGGTTGGCGTTCATGTGTCTCTGGCAATATATATGGTCTTTTTTCCAGGACCTTTTGTTCCTCCTGTGGCCACCGTCATGCCATTTCCTTGCTGTTTTGTCTCATGGGCATAGACATCCTAACATAGGAGGCATTGGTTCTTTTTCAAATTAGGTTGAGTTATACATATTTTTTTCCGGATAGTCCTTATACTGCAATATCTCCTGAAGAATCCGCATATTTGGTGAAACATGTTGAGAATGTAACATCACTGTAGCATGTAAAAGGGTATCTCAACCAGTTTCTGGAAAATACAGTGCCTTGCAAAAGTATTCACCCCCCGGCTTTTTACCTGTTTTGTTACATTACAGCCTTTAGTTCAATGTTTTTTTAATCTGAATTATGTGCAAAAATAGCATGTTTTGATTTTGCGAAAAGGCATGTGGGAGACTCCCAAAATGTATGGAGGAAGGTGCTCTGGTCTGATGAGACTAAAATTTAACTTTTTGGCCATCAAAGAAAACGCTATGTCTGGCGCAAACCCAACACATCACATCACCCAAAGAACACCACCCCCACAGTGAAACATGGTGATGGCAGCATAATGCTGCGGGGATGTTTTTCAGCAGTCGGGACTGGGAAACTGGTCAGAGTTGAGGGAAAGATGGATGTTGCTAAATACAGGGATATTCTTGAGCAAAACTTGTACCACTCTGTGTGATATGAGGCTAGGAAGGAGGTTCACCTTCCAGCAGGACAATGACCCCAAACACACTGCTAAAGCAACACTTGAGTGGTGTAAGGGGAAACATGTAAATGTGTTGGAAAGGCCTGGTCAAAGCCCAGACCGCAATCCAATAGAAAATCTGTGGTCAGACTTAAAGATTGCTGTTCACAAGCGCAAACTATCCAACGTGAAGGAGCTGGAGCAGTTTTGCAAGAAGGAATGGGCAAAAATCCCAATGGTAAGATGTGGCAAGCTCATATGGACTTATTCAAAGCGACTTAGAGCTGTGATAGCCGCAAAAAGTGGCTCTACAAAGTATTGACTTTGGGGGAGTGAATAGTTATGCACATTGACTTTTTCTGTTATTTTGTCCTATTTGTTGTTTGCTTCACAATAAAGAAAAAAAATCTTCAAATTTGTGGCCATGTTCTGTAAATTAAATGGTGCAAATCCTCAACCAATCTATGTTAATTTGAGGTTGTGAGGCAATAAAACACGAACAATGCCAAGGGGGGTGAATACTTTTGCAAGGCACTGTAAGACCATGTTATGATTTTGTGTTTTTAACAGAGATTTTCATGGATTTTTTTTACTGAATATGTGTATGCGATTGTGTTATTCTAGCACCTCAAATGTTCTGTATTACTTTGAGGGCTAAAGGGAATTTCAACCAATCATATTGGTTTATTTTAAAAAAATAGATACTTGTGGGGTTGACAGATTGGGCAACAATTTACCAGTTCAGTGTAGCACTGCTAGACAGGCAGGTATGACACATAAACATTCAGCAACACCTACCCTGTGTACTCCTGAACATGTCACAGGGGTGACATGTCCTTAAGAGTTTGGAGATGGAAATAGCAGTACTGCACACATGAAAAAGAGGGGATAGGTATGGCGCTGCTCTTATTAAGAGGTAACCTACAACCTCTAAATACTTGAGGGGTGTGTGTCACGGGTGCATTTAGTGCAAAAAGTGACAATAAAAGTGCAGAAAATAAATATTTGTATATTCACAAAAATCCACAAAAAATCCTACTGATGTAAACTACCTAACCGCTTATATATAATGCATATCGTTATGTTCAAACGAAAACACAATCCTGTGCAAAACCTGCAATTCAAAGTGACATTTCTGTGCAAAAAAAAAACAACAAATATGACTGGTGTACATTGTTGTTGTGAAATTGGGTTCAGAAATATGCATATACCATCCTTAAACCCTGGTGTATAAAAAAGTCCAATAAAGTGACAATGTGCTCATTCAAATTGTTCTGTGCTTCTTGGAAAACAGTGCCCCATAAGAAATGCACTCACCGCTATTATTCACCCCACAAGGAGGTATTTCACCTTCACAGTATGAGCCACTGTGCAGCCTGTGGAGTGGGAGGAAACGTCCTGTCCTATGTTCTCCAAGTGCCTCCTTGTCTGCGATGTAAGTGGTCTCCTCACTGTTAACTTCTTAGATGTTGCCCACATGTAGAGAGGAAAGAGACTCCATAGTGTGATACCGTACAAATATCCAAACGTTTATTAATAATACTGATGGGTACTCACATTTATTAAAAATCATTAAAAGCGAAAACAGTATTTAAAAACAGGAAACTGGAGCAATCTGCGTTCTGCGGAAGCGATACAATGACGCTGTATAGTCCCGCCCTACGCGTTTCGTCTATGGGACATCATCTGGAGCGGTGCCATCCTGCTACACCATCCGGTTTTTATATGGTATGAGGTGTATCCTAAATTGATGGCCATGTGACCGCAGCCATTTTTGGTTAGTCCAGGCTTCAGCATGGCAGATGCTATTGCTAGTCCTTTTAAAATTATCCCTGTGGAGTAGTGTTATCTATTGGCATTTTAAATCACACTACTAGCAATAGCATCCGCCATGCTGAAGCCTGGACTAACCAAAAATGGCCGCGGTCACATGGCCATCAATTTAGGACACACCTCATACCATATAAAAACCGGATGGTGTAGCAGGATGGCACCGTTCCAGATGACGTCCCATAGATAAAACGCGTAGGGCGGGACTATACAGCGTCATTGCATCACTTCCGGTTTCAAGCCGTGGAGCGCAGATCGCTCCAGTTTTTAAATACTGTTTTTGCTTTTAATGATTTTTAATAAATGTGAGTACCCATCAGTATTATTAATAAATGTTTGGATATTTGTACCCTATCACACTATGGAGTTTCTTTCCTCTCTACATGTGGGCAACATCTAAGAGGTTAACAGTGAGGAGATCACTTACATGTAGACAAGGAGGCACTTGGAGAACACAGGACAGGAAGTTTCCTCCCATTCCACAGGCTGCATAGTGGCTCATACTGTGAAGGTGAAATACCTCCTTGTGGGGTGAATAATAGCGGTGAGTGCGTTTCTTATGGGGCACTGTTTTCCAAGAAGCACAGAACAATTTGAAGGAGCACATTGTCACTTTATTGGACTTTTTTTATACACCAGGATTTAAGGACGGTATATGCATATTTTTGAACCCAGTTTCACAGCAACAATATACACCAGTCATATATGTTGGATTTTTTTGCACAGAAATGTCACTTTGAATTGCAGGTTTTGCACGGGATTGTGTTTTCATTTGAACATAACATTATGCATTATATATAATTGGTTAGGTAGTTTTTGTGGATTTTTGTGAATATACAAATAATTATTTTCTGCACTTTTATTGTCACTTTTTGCACTAAATGCACCCGTGACACACACCCCTCAAGTTTTTAGATGTTGTAGGTCACCTCCTAATAAGAGCAGTGCCAAACCTATCCCCTCTTTTTCACATTTCTTCTAAATTCACCTTAGGGTGAATTTATTGATAGAGGCTGCAGCTCCTCATTTTTCATTTTCACCATAAGCGCGGGGGTCTAATAATTTTTTCAGTACTGCACATATCACTAAGTATTACAGTTGGCACATTGGCACACAAATGATACTGTTAGCTGGTTCCTAGGTACAGTATCTACTGCTCATGAAGATATCTATTACTGTCAGTTTTAAAACTGTTATAATAAATTCTCATGTACCTCAAGGTTTCACCTGAAGAACAGAATACACTGTACGAAGATTAAATTCTGTTCTGTATTTTTTAAATCAGAAATAATATTATTTGCAGGTAAGGATACAATTAAAGTAACACAGAAGCTTTATCAAAATGTATAATCTCTGGAAACTGAATAAACAGGAATTGGTAGAACAAAAGGACAGAGACATTTTAGCCAAGGAAACCCCTTTGGGCAGCCATTTTTTCTAATATAAGCATATTTTTTGGCAGATACAATGCTTATCCTTGGAAGTAACATTTAATCCAAAAGAGTTGATCCCAAAATATGTTGTATTAATGTGAAATTTACTAGATTTATACACAGGAAACAGTGAAACTGAATGGCTTTAATAAAGAGGAATAAGATAAATTAAGATGTTTCCTTTTATATTAATTTCATTATATTTCCTTTGTTCATGCATGTTTTAACAGTGATGTTAGTAGTACTGTGTTTAGCTTTTTAACTTATTAACTTGATTTACCTTATAAAAGAATATACCTGTTAATTTGGGATCTTTTTTAGGGTAGCGGTTACTCATTGCTTTGAGCAGATTGCCCTAAACATTGGACATAATGAGGGAGATTAAATAAAACTGGAGCACACAGAATGTAGTGCACCTGTGCATAGTAACCAATCAAAGCCAATGGTTCAAGAAAGGTTGACCACACTCCCAGGTATGAAGCAGTGATACTGTAATTACTTTATTGAAGATAAAAAATTCATCAAGATACCTAATAAGACATAATGAGACCTCTATGCAGGCATGGCAAGATTAACGCATTTCACGAATCAAGGTTCACTTAGTCATAATCTGTTCATGAAGTGTGACTTTGAAGCGACTTTAATGTGACTTTACACCCTCTGGCACTCAAGTAGCATCAAAGTTGCATCACAGCAGTGCAGAAATCTTTATGTGTCCATGTTGGAATTAGGGGCTAGGGTTAGAGTTACATGTTAGGGTTAAGGGTTAGGGGTATGGGCTGGGGCTAGGGTTAAGGGCTAGGTTTAGGGTTAAGGGCTAGGGTTAGGGTTAAATGTTAGTGTTAGGGTTAAGGGCTAGGGTTAAGGTTAAGGATTAGGGTTAAAGGCTAGAGTTAGGTTTAAGGGCTAGGTTTAGGGTTAAGGGCTATGGTTAGGGTTAAGGGCTAGGGTTAAGGTTAAGGACTAGGGTTAGGATTAAATGTTAGGGTTAGGGTTAAAGTGGATGTAAACCCAATGTCATCCTTTCTAAACTACTGTCATAGGGGTTATCTATAAGGATATACATGCCTCCTGCATGTATCTTTATCTGTCAAATGTCTCCCCTCTGTCTGTTATTAGACCCGAAAAACTGCATATTCTGTGGGGGGGTCTGTTGTCTGGAGCTCGGTGGGTGGAGTCATGATGTCAGTAGACTCCCCGCCCACCTCTACACTCCCCTGTGTATTTCTAACACTGAACTTCTACTATAATCTCTAACATCCAGTGAAAAGACAGGAAAGTAACCACATGACTTCAGCATGCCAAATCATGCTGAGGTGTGGAACAGCCAATCCTTGCAGAGCTGCTGAAGAAAGGAGTGGGGGAGGGAATTAAAAAATACTGCCTGTGTCTTAGGCTGTCACTCACAGCAAGGGGGAGTATTTGACAACGTTTTTCTCAGTTTGTCAAGAATTATCTCACTGAACAATAAAAGAGGATTGCTCAGAGATGGATTAATTCTGTGTGGCAAGACTGGGCTCATATGATAGGAAATCTTATACGCTAGAGTATAATATCAAAAAAAAAAAAAAAAAAAATTTCGGGTCTACATCCACTTTAAGGGCTAGGGTTAAGGTTAAGGATTAGGATCAATGTCACACACCATGAACAGAACTGTCACAAGTGGTGAGAAATTGGCGCAAAGTAAAAACCAAAGTGTCACAGGAATGCTGTAAATATCAATGGCTACTAAGATAAAAACAAGAAGGCTAATAAGATAAAAACAAGAAATTGTTCATGAAGTCCATTAAATCCATTGGCTATTTACTCTGTGGCAGGTCTGTAAGCAAGCAAGAAGCAACTTGAGGTATGCTAGGGAGAGAACACAAGCGCCAATCTGAGTGTAGAGTTTTTATGACTTAATAGAATTCGTACAGAAATATACTCACAAAGGTGAAGTATAAAATGGCATGTAGCACTGCAAGAATTCCCCATCCATGGAGCGGCATGTGCAGAGTGTCCTATGCGGCTGTAGGCTCTGAGGGATGCGGTTGGAAGATTCCGGCGCTTTCTTGGGCTGTAGAAGGCAAGGGCGACTGTTCCTGACGTCACTACCGGGATGTGGGGGGTTACCAAGGCGACGCAGAATTAAAATTAAGGACACTTTGAAACAATTAAAAACAATGAATTTAAATCAGTTAAAATAATAAATGCCAGTATCATGTGAGAGCTGGAAACAATGTGTGTTATAACAAGTGTATATACTAAATGGACATATGCGGACAATTTTATAACAAAAAAAAAATTGCTTGGAAGGAATATTTTGAAGAAGTAAAAAATGTGAGTAAGCTACTTACATTGGGTGTTTCACTTATAGACATTATGGGTCCCAGATCTTTATGGAGAATTAAACCTAAATCAAAGAAACAAAAGTAAATGGAGAATATGAGAATTGCTATGCTAAGTGGCTGGAGGTAGAGAATGCAAACAATGGTAAGGTTACACTAAAATACATTAGATGTTACAAACCATGTTTGGTGGATGATGGTTTCTGGTTGAGGGTTCAAATAAGGGTGTTGGTCTCTATTGTTAGGTGCAATTGTCAACTCAATTGCTCTCTAGTTTATATTGCTTTGCCAAATTTAAAGCTCTCAAAGAAGTAAGACACAGAGTCAAAAGTATCTGTATATCAGTTCCGAGCATAAAAGGTCCCGTACTGTTTGCTGCCCTCTTTATTGAAGCATTTATAGGGCTGGTTACACAAACATAGGTTTCAGCAAAATTTTCATATAGGGTAACAAGCAGTATATTTCAACATATAATATAACAAGCAGTTTATTTCAGCATACATCACGCGCTGGACACTCATTTAGGCGAAAACCTCAAGCTACGTCTTGCAACATATATTGACACGTACACATAATGAAGAGAAATGACAAACAACTTAATCAGAACTCTAATCCATTATTTCCAACCTTATCAATTTCCCCCTTTGACATCATCCCCTCCACGATTCTGGGTCCTTGCAAACAAGTGAACAGCCGATACTTCAAAGAGTACTATCCCTGACCGCGGGTTGTCAGAGGAGGATAAGTCTTCTCTATTTACCCTCATTCCTCAAATCCATACCTGCATCTTATAAGCAAAGAGAATAGAAAAGGGGTGATGTCAAGTTACCCTTTTTGTCATTAGAGTTCCTAATACCTTTCTCTTTCTATTCTGTCTGTTCGTGCCTTAATCTTCCTATATAAGCAACAGTTTATCACGGTAAGCAGTACAAAAGCTAAAATTAGAATAAGTATCGGATTGAGCATCCAGTTAAGAATTGCCGTAGCAGTGGGTGACCATCCAGCAAATACATCATACCAATGATGTGTTGTTTCATCTCTTATTTGTGAGGATAAATGTATTAATTTCCCTTTATCTATAACCGCAGATATTAGATTATTTTGAAGGGTATGTTCTTGTGTCTCTATGTGTTTTCTAAGTATTTCGGACTCATTTAAGACTTGCCGTAAGGGCTCTAATGATATTATAAAAGGTGTAGTATCAGTAAGATTATCTACCATCCATTCTAGATTAAATATTCTATGTGCATCTGGTTCAAAAAGGAAAGTGTCATTCTGCCATTTAAGCATTTTAACATTCTTTACGCATCCTGAAAAAGGGGCCGTTTTATTTAAACTTTCCATAGTTTCCTGATCATTTGTGACTAAACAAATATGTTGTGGTCCTATCTCCATAAATCTGTTTCCTACACCTACTGGTAATCTCTGAAACTTACATATGTTAGATTGATGTTTCAATAAGCAAGGTTCATAGACTGGAGAACTTCTTCCACAGACTATTCCCTTATTAGTTTTAGCACATAGACTTAGATCATGAGTCATGTTTTGTGTATCTACATAGTGTCCATAAATCTCAGGGTACCAAAATTCAGGTAGATCCTTTCCTATCAGGAGTGGCATCACTATTAACTTACACATTACCTGGACCTCCTCCACTTTGTATACATCAAACCTTCCAGCACACCATCTTTCCTCACATTCAACTTCTTTTCCTGGTACTTCAAACCATGCACTTTCTAAATTTAAACCCTTGAAATAGTTCATCCAAGTGCGATAATTCCCTAATCGTAGCTCATCTCGAGCTCTATTAATTTGAATGTGATAAGATAGTGTAGAAAAAGCACATTGAGTAATGTTTATGAACTTCTGATTTGCTTTCCACAACTCCAGACTGGCTAGTGCTGTGTGATTAACCATAATATTGAGATATTTAGTTAATTGTACCTGGCTAATTTGTGTTTCGAATGTTGTAGGTAACCATTTGCTTGTGATTATTAAACTATTAGCTATGTGACTTCCTGCACGTTTCCACTTATTTTGTATCATTTCCATCTGTATCCCATTCATTATTCCCATTCCGGTTCCTGCAGCCCCGAGAACTGTATCATACCATTTTCGGCGATACCTACATTCTGGTAGCTGGGGAAAAGTTACATTAAATTTGATTTTTGTTTTCTGTTGTGATACCGAAACATTTATGCAAGATCTAGGAATAGGAGTTAATACAGAGGATTCGAAGATGGTGGGTAGAGCGTCCTCTATCTTTATATTGAAACCATAATGTTGCCATTGTATATATCCTCCTGTTGTGTTTTCCCATTTCCTTACTGGTACAAAATACCATGCTGTACAAATATAAGTTGCAGATTGATTGGTACTAAGAGGACCTATTAGATTGAATTGCCCACTTCCCCTTGCTGGTCTAGGACCTTTTCCCTTCTGTGCTGTCTCGTATTCTTTTGAATTCGGAGTTCTAAGTAACTGTAGTAATTTGTCTTTTACTTCTCTCCATGTTTCAGATGGACCTAACTTATGACATTTATGCGGTGTGTTATTAAAGGGCCATGTTAAATTGTCCCTCCAATGGAAAGTTATGTTTACTTGTGCTTGTGATTTGGCTTTTATCCACACTACTGGTGAATCCATATTCTGCATCATGTAAAAAGGACCCTCCTGCCCTGACACCGTGAAATTTCCTACCGTATACCATTCATAGTAAGGATATTGCGTTATACTCTTATCCTGATTTACCCATCTAAGATCAGTACTATTTTCATGAACTGTTACATTGATACCGGGAGTCCATGTATAAACAAACATTTGAAAACATTCAAGCACTATTATTATAATTAGAAGGATCGTCATTCTGTTTCTCTCGGTTCAGGACTCTTTTTGCAGTGTGATGCGTGGATCCAGGCTGCTTTTCCTTCCAATTTCACTGAGGTGGCTGTGGTCAAAAGCACTTGATAAGGACCTTCAAATCTAGGTTCCAATGTCTTTCTGGTGTGTTTCTTAACATATACATAATCTCCTGGTAGCAGTGTATGTGTACCTGCTATTGAGTTAGGGTCTGGAAGAGAAGAATACACACTTTTGTGGATCTTAGTTAGACGTTGTTGTAACTGAATCACATATGCAGTCAAACTATCACATTGCAATTGCATACTCTGTGGAAAGTATAAACCTAATCTAGGTGCATTCCCAAAAAATATTTCATATGGGGACAATCCTGTTTTCCCTGTTGGAGTGTATCTTATGGAGAACAAAGCCAAAGGCAGGCATTCAGGCCATGGATTGTTTAACTCTTGCATGGCTTTCTGTATTTTTAGCTTTATTGTCCCATTTACTCTCTCCACTGACCCTGAACTCTGTGGGTGATAAGGGGTGTGGAAACTTTGTTGAACCCCTAACATGGTCATCACATTCTGCATGATTTCTCCTGTAAAGTGTGTCCCCCTATCTGATTCTATAGTTTCAGGAAGACCAAACCTAGGTATTAACTCAGTGATCAGTTTCTTGGCTGTGGCTTTTGCTGTAGCTGATTTTACTGGATAGCTTTCGGGCCAACCTGAAAATAAATCGATACACACGAGGACAAATTCAAAGGGGCCGCTCTTAGGCATTTGTATGTAGTCAATTTGCAGTCTCTGGAAGGGGTATTGGGCCCGGACCTAGTGTTTTCGTGGGGTTTTTACTCTCTGTCCTGGGTTATTCAGGAGACAGATTTGGCAGGCTGCACAGTAGTTTCTCGCAGTACTACTGAATCCAGGGGCGAGCCATCCTTGGTTCACAATCCTATACATGGAATTGGAACTGACGTGTGTGGGTAGGTGAACTGCCGCTGCCATTGCTGGGTACAGAGAGGCAGGTAGGCATACTTTGCCTCCTTCCCTCCATACATTGTCAAGGTCTGGTGCTGCTCCCATCCTGACCCACTTATCTTTCTCGCTCTCCCCTGCTTGCTCCTGTAATTTACTCAGCTGCTGCCATGTTGGTTCTGGGATACTCACCTCTACCGCTGCTAAGGTCTCAGGGCTTCCTTCCCCTAGAGCTGCCTGTTTTGCAGTCAAGTCTGCAAATGCATTTCCTTTTGCCTCAATTGTTTTTGCGCTCGTGTGTGCCGCTATCTTCATGATGGCCACTCGTTTAACCTTTTGAAGATTGTTCATGACTCTCTTAATCCCTTCTCCATGTTTTACAGGTGTACCTGCTGCTGTCAGATAACCTCTAGCCCTCCATATGTGGCCATAATCGTGCGCTACACCATAAGCGTAGGCAGAGTCAGTGTAAATATTCCCTTCTCGTCCTTTTAAGTATTCTAGGGCTTGTTCTAAAACTTTTAATTCTGCTTCCTGTGCTGACATGTGGGCTGGTAAGGGCTGTGCTTCAATCACCTGTGTATCAGTCACTACAGCATACCCTGTGTGATATTTACCCTTGTCATCAGCAAACCTGCTGCCATCTATGTACAACGTGTGCTCAGCGTTTAAGATTGGTGTATCTGTAACATGTGGGAATCCCATTGTCTCCTGTTCCATGAGCTGAAAACAATCGTGCTCATCTATCTCTTTAAACAGAAGGGTGTCAGTTTCCTCATCTCCTTCCTTATTAGCACTATTATTCCCCCTTGCCGAATCTGGTGACTGAAGAGGCAAAAAGGTTGTACAGCGCTGAAAAGTGACATTTGGAGGTAAAAGTAAAGTACACTGTAACCTTAATTGCCTAGCCATGGAAATGTGTTTGGGCTGAACTTGAGACAAGATTGCATGTATGTCATGTGTGGTGTGCACTACAACTGGATTGTCTAGAACAATCTCTGATGACTTATCTATGATTATTGACACTGCTGCTACCGCCCGTACACAGGACGGTGAACCTCTGGACACTGGATCTAATGCTGCTGAAAAGTAAGCGACGGGTCTTTGTTTTACATGTGCCTGTGTCAAAACACCTGTGGCGTGTCCAGTGATCTCAGCAATGTACAGATGAAATGTCTTGGTGTAATCTGGTATACCGATAGCCGAGGCAGAAATCAACAACTTTTTAAAAGTGACAAATGACTCATAAGCTACTTCTGTAAGCATATATGGTACAATTTTCAAACAATCGTATAATGGCTGCATCAAAGCGCTAGCGTGTGGTATCCATTGTCTACAATATGACACAATACCTAAAAACATACGCAATTGTTTGAAATTTCGTGGGGGTAACATTCCCTTTATCACTTGAACCCTCTCCTCAGTGAGGTGTCTTGTACCCTGTGATACACAATGTCCCAAAAAGATAACTTTTTCCTGACACACCTGCAACTTTTTCTTATTAACCTTGCAACCTTTTTCTGCCAAAAATCGCAACAAATTAATTAAACAAAGTCAGAGTCATCTTATGCCTGCATAAATCCTCCCCATCCTGCCAGGTTGCTTCATGTGTATTCATTAACTGTGTCACAAATCTACAGAAAGCAGCTGGCTTTGCTACCGGGTCTGGGGCGCTCTGTATTAATGCCATAAGGGTGTCTGCTGACCATGGTGCCCAAGTCCTTATTTGCATCCTACGAGTAATAGTAGGTGGGGCATCTGGATGGGCTGCTTGTCCAAATTCTGGATTATTTACCTGTACAATACGTGTATCAGTGCATACGGGGGCTACAGTTTCTGAATGAGGTTTTTGTGCCCCACAATGCACACATTCTATTGCCCATTCTGGGTTCTGTGCTCCACAAACCTGACAAACCCATCCTCTCCCCTCAAGTACAGGATATATCTTGTGTGGTTTACGTTCTATGTCAGTATATGGGGGTGGGATGGCTGAGCTGGGGTCAATCAGAGCCTCAACATTTTTTGTTCTTCTATCTTTCATATCCCAACCATCACAATCTGGATTATATTTCCACCCCTCTTCTTTCGCTCTATTTGAGACCTTAATTAAGCATTGAATCTGACGCATCCATTGCTTCTCTAACACCTCTCCTTGTCTGTCCCTTTTTATTTCACTCCATACATCCGGGTCTAAGCCCGCTGCTCCTTTCACCTTAAATTTACGAAAGACATCCTTTAAGTCCTGTGCTTCGTCTTTCCCATAGATGTTCTTAATTATCTGTGGCACCGTATAATGCGCCACAATTCCCTGACGGGGTTTCGTGTTCTGCTGGCCCATTCTGACAGTCCGTGCCTAGGTAGCGTGTGGGACACTTAGTGTACAATATAAAACACTGAAAAAGCTACACTAGTTCCTCGTTGCCTTCCTCCTAGGGTGCCAGAATACTAAAAACCTCTCCGGGATGAGATTTCTGAAATAGAATTACTTTATATGCTAGCCAACTGACAAATATTATGACCAGACTGATGGCTACAACATATACAAGCATTCCTTTAAGTGACCAGGTATCCGACTAGATCTCCGGACTTTATGGAGACCTTATTCCCCCCCGTATCTGGGATCCCTCTCATACACTCTTATCCCTGCTTTATGGAGCAGACAGGGCTTATACTCTCAACCCGCCTATGGTTTATGAATTAGATGTGAGGTTAAGCATAAGCGTCAGACCCCCCCGAAAGGGCGCATTCCGTTGCTTAGTTCGGCAATCCCCTTCTAACTCATACCATCCTTGACAAGGCTCATTCACTTTCTCAACAAGACAGACAGACAACAAACAACAAATAATTCCAGCAATATAAACCAAAATGTGCAGTAATTCTAGACTCACCACTACAGAGGCTGGTGTTTTAAACCAGGAGAACCGTAACTGACAGAACGAATAGGCACAAATCAGGGGAGCACAGAATATAAGAAAAATAAAGCTTTTTCTTACCTGGTCAGGTTTTCAATCTGTGGTTCCCGGAGTGCCTGTTCTTTTTGTTCCGTCAGCCTCGTTCGTCCACCTCTTGTAGTATCATCGGTGAGTCCCTGTGTTCGGGCGCCAGAATGTTAGGTGCAATTGTCAACTCAATTGCTCTCTAGTTTATATTGCTTTGCCAAATTTAAAGCTCTCAAAGAAGTAAGACACAGAGTCAAAAGTATCTGTATATCAGTTCCGAGCATAAAAGGTCCCGTACTGTTTGCTGCCCTCTTTATTGAAGCATTTATAGGGCTGGTTACACAAACATAGGTTTCAGCAAAATTTCCATATAGGGTAACAAGCAGTATATTTCAACATATAATGTAACAAGCAGTTTATTTCAGCATACATCACGCGCTGGACACTCATTTCGGGAAAACCTCAAGCTACGTCTTGCAACATATATTGACACGTACACATAATGCAGAGAAATGACAAACAACTTAATCAGAACTCTAATCCATTATTTCCAACCTTATCATTATCTCCTCATTAAGGCCTGCAGGCACCAAATTATCTAGGGTGTATATCCTGTCAGGGGTAAGCTCAAAGGAGTTCACCTTCCCTGGGAAAAAAGGTAGTACAAACGGCAGGTTTCTTAAAATCTGACTTGTAGCCAGCTTTATTTTTAAGAGGTTGCATGTAAATAACACAAACAAAACAGAAAATACATCCTTGCCATCCAGGCACTAACTGAACATTGCAGGTTCCTAACTCAACAGGTGAAGGGGGTTCTCCCAGTCATCCATAAAACAAAGATAATGCAAACCTTTTCTCTTACAAAGCAAATTTCACATAAGCAGCTCTCTCAAGTTTTTGCTTCCTGAGTCCCAGGCCTAGAGCAATCCTTTGCTCTAGTTCTGCTTAATTTATACCACCTATTGGTGGACACAAGTGGACTGCAAAATCTGGTCCGGAACCAACCCTGCCAAGGTGGCTGGTAAAACCCGGACCGGATTCCACCTTAGTTCTCGGCAAATGAACACATGCGAGGTGAAACATAACGTCCATCAATAACTTCACCATTTAATAATGTCACAATCCAAAACGTTTCCCTCTGGCAGAGACGTTTGAAATGCTCTGCTGCTGGGAAAGAATCGGAAATGGCTTCAATCACCCACACCCCAAGGCCCGCGGAAGATTTTCTATGATATTCAAGAAGTGCTGGGGGAACACTGTGCTTGTCATCACCACCTTCAACAAAGCAACGGTGTTCTCCGAATCTCTTCTGTAGGGTAAGAATAGTCCTTCCTACATAATGTAGGCCACAGGGACAGATGAGGCAGTAAATCACAAATTCTGTGGAACAGTTGAAGAAGTTTTTAATGGGATATGTTTTGCCATGGGCCATAAACTCTTTTTGACCATGGGTGATGTGTTTACATGTTAGGCATAACGCCTGAAACATACCTATTAGTGGAATGAGAAACAAGTTTTTTAGCTTAGAGATTATTGCCAGATTTTAATTTACTGGGAGCCAATAGAATTTTCTGGCCCTCCTATAGGCAAACTTGGATTTAGGTAACATGTTATTACATTTTGAATGGAATTCGGTTATGAACCGGGGTTGTTGACTCTCTTCTCTCGATGCTTGGTCTGTACTGGTCAGATACATATTGAATGCTAGTTCAATTAGTGGCTGGGGAAAATCCTTTTCAACAAATTTTTGTTTGAGTAGAGCCCCTTCCTTGTTCATCATAATCTTTGTCACTGGTACAATTCCTATGTAACCTGCAAAACTGACTTTTGGAGATGTTGTTAATCCATGTGGGGTGATGGCAGCTGTTGTAATTCGAGAAGGAGTTGCCAGCCATGGGTTTTGTATAGTTCCTGACCTGTATTTTACCTTCATGATGATAAAGCATGAGATCCAAGAATGCTAGTTCTATGGAATCATGTACAGAAATGAAGGATAAGCCGTATGAATTGGTTTTGCAAGGACTAACAAACTCTAAAAAAGTGGGCTCTGGGCCATCCCAGATGACAATGACAATGTCATCGATATAGCTCCCATAAAAAATAATATGGGAGATATAGGGAAACCACTTCAAAATATTCCTTCCAAGCAATTAGATTTTTTTTTTTATAAAACTGTCCGCATATGTCCATCCAGTATATGCGCTTGTTATATAACACATTGTTTCCAGCTCTCACACGATGCTGCCATTTATTATTTTAACTGATTTCAATTAATTGTTTTTAATTTTTAATTGTTTCCAAGTGTCCTTCATGTTAAATTCTTTTATGCCATTTTTTGGATAATTAATAATAGTTAAGTACATACATATGTTTCTTTTAGTATCTGTCCCTATATATGACTGTGAAATGTATCTGTGTAATCCCGGGCCATTGCATAGGCTGCATCATGGTTGGGGTTACCAACACGTCACCTTGGTAACCCTGTACATCCCGGTAGTGACATCAGGAACTGTCGCCGTTGGGTTCCACAGCCCCAGGAAGTGCCAGAATCCACTGGCCACATCCCTCAGAGCCTACAGCCACATAGGACTTTCTGCACACACCGCTCCACAGATGGGGAATTCCTGCAGTGATACATGCCATTTTATACTTCACTTTTGTGAGTAAATTTCTGTACGAATTCTATTAAATCATAAAAATGATACATTTAGATTGGCGCTTGTGTTTTCTCCCGAGCATTAACAGAACTGTCATACTTTCCTATTAGCCAAAAGAAAATGCAAAGCACATCAAAGACGCATGTTAAAAAACACAAAACGCACTAGAAAATGCATCAACCGCAACCTGCATAGATGTGAACCTAACCAAAATGGAAAAGTATTGGAAAATGGTGAAAGTCCAGGATTTTTCATTTTTTATTTATGGATCAAGATGTATACAGGCCCCTGTGATCTAGAAAAAAAATCCTGATGACGAATCCTTATCTATAAACTAGTACCAGAGACATCATGACTGTTTTAGCATATATGGCAAATCTAATGACCAACAATCCTCTCTTGGCAGCTTTAAGCTGCCCATAGAGCGTTAAAAACTAGCAGATTCCTCCATTCACACAAACGAGATTGAGGCATCTCCCTCAGCTGGGACATTGTCAGAATATATTGATCAGCAGCTGCAGCCACTGATCAACAAAGCTTTTACAGAATGTCCCTTCAACAGAAGTTATTTAACCACTTCAGGCCCAGAAGAATTTACCCCCTTCCTGACCAGAGCACTTTTTGCGATTCGGCACTGCGTCGCTTTAACTGACATTTGCGTGGTCATGCGATGTGGCTCCCAAACAAAATTGACATCCTTTTTTTCCCACAAATAGAACTTTCTTTTGGTGGTATTTGATCACCCCTGCGCTTTTTATTTTTTGCGCTATAAACAAAAAAAGAGTGACAATTTAAAAAAAATGCATTATTTTTTACTTTTGCTATAATAAATATCCCCCAAAAATATATAAAAATTTTTTTTTTTCCCCAGTTTAGGCCGATATGTATTCTTCTACATATTTTTGGCACAAAAAAAATTGCAATAAGCTATTATTGATTGGTTTGCGCAAAAGTTATAGCGTTTACAAAATAGGGGATAGTTTTATGGCATTTTTATTAATATTTTTTTTTTTTTTAAATGGCGGCGATCAGCGATTTTTATTGTGACTGCGACATTGTGGTGGACACATCGGACATTTTTGACACATTTTTGGGACCATTGTCATTTATACAGCAATCAGTGCTGTATAAATACACTAATTACTGTGTAAATGACACTGGCAGTGAAGGGGTTAACCACTAGGTGCCAGTGTAAGGGTTAAGTGTGTCCTAGGGGCGTGTTTCTAACTGTGAGGGGCATGGCTGTGTGTGACACATCACTGATCTCTGCTTCGATGACAGGCAGCAGAGATCAGTGCTTGTTTACATTAGCATCTCCCTGTTCTTCCTCCCCGTGAGGCGATCGTGAGTATGGCCACTGGCCGCCTCTTACAGGAAAACATACAAGTACTTGATTCTGCCTGTACGAGCCCTTCTGCTGCAGTATATCTGCGTGAGGCGGTCGGCAAGCGGTTAAACAATCGACTTCTGTTAAGTGGGGACGGCCACACACTGATCAAAATTTGGCCGTACCCTGCTTTATCGCTTTTTTTTAAGGATTATATTCTTATTCCCAGGTAGCAGATAGATTGTAGTCAATAAAAAATTCACAACTGCCAAGGGCAATGAATATCCCTCATCTATAGGTTAACAGTTTACAGTAAAGCCCTGTAGCCACAGGCCAAAACACCGGCCAACATTCGGCCCATGTGTATGGCGGTTTTGTCGGATAAGCATGGTGGAAATCCAGCAGCCAACCGACTCCTGATCAGCGCTCTCAGCCAATGGCCAATGGCTGAGAGCGCTAATCAGAGTGTTCTGGAGGGGGGCATCCCCCTGTCAGAACACAACAGCTCACTGTACTAACGTTGGATCATTAGTACAACAGCTCCGATCCGAGCCAACAGTTTTTTTCTGTTCAACCCACTGGGTTGAGCAGAAAAAATGAATAGTGTGTACAAGGCTTAAGTTTGAAAGGCCGATCTTTGTGATTAGAGAAGAATAGTGAGGATTGATTCAAAGCATAGTACTGTGAAAAAGAACTTTATGTGAGATGTGCTGTAATGCTTTTGCTACAGAATTAGTTGTGATCGATTGAGTTCTTCTTTAAATATATATCTATATTGATATTGGGGGTTAACAATATCCACCAGAAATCTAATTACATAAAAAAAAGAAAAAAAATGCAATTGTTTAAAGCATCACTCTAGCCAAAAATAACAAGATGAAAATGAATAGCCCCAGCAATAATAACCTTATTCCTCAGTCTGACTAACATTATTCAACCCACTTCCTATGATCACAGATCATCTTGAAGCCACCCCAGCCTGTGACTGAACAGTGAAAGGAGAAGCAGTACAGTGATGTGTTCATCTCCCAGTCTCCCTGCTTCCTCTTCCTATCAGCATGCTTCTTGCCCTGGCTCCATATACTGCTTCTTCCTCTCACATTCCAGCCCTGTTGTTCAGGGATTGCAAGTTGCTAATATCAGGTCAAAGTCAGGTAAGTACACTACTTGCATTTCGGGAATAAATGTACTGATCTATTAATAATAACAGCTGCATTAATCTGTGTCTTTCATATCTGCCTAGAGTTCAGTTTTAAGAGTACAAGGCGAGTTTGCATCTGTTTTTAACATTTTTGCCACTTAAATTACCTACTTAGTGTTCCTGATGAAAAGTCCACAGCAATTATCCTAAATTCTGCAGTTTGTCAAGCATACTTGCTGACTAAATCCAGGTTAAATGTGATAATGATACAATTTTTATTTGAAATATAGACTTTACCATTCAAATGTAGCGTGACTGCATGCTTCTGGAGCTGTGGGATAGCTGAAAAATGAGTGGACTGGAACTAATTGACATGTATATGACATCATGATGTACTGGAGGAGCATGTGCACCAAAAGATTTTGTGTTTGTACATATATGTCAAAGAACCGCTTTTACTATGAAAATGAGCTGCACAAGAAGTTAGTTATCAGAAATGTTTTCAAGCAATGCCTGGGAAAACAAAATGACACATTTCGTTAAGGGGAAACGTTTGCAGACTAAGTAGTGGGATTTGTCTCTTTGATAAATGTGCAGTACAGTAGCACAGCACGCTCTCCATCCAAGTCTGACAGCTGTGAGAGGTTTTTAAATGACTTCCATAAAACCTGGAGAGACTAATATTATTCATAATTCTAGTGATCGCTTTATCTTCCAACAAACCCACCTGCTTTTCTGCAGTTCTCCATAAATTTCACTGATATTCATATACAAATAATGTTCAAGAAATAGAGAAAGCTTGCTTTCTCATCATTAAAGTTGAACTCCAGGCTAACAGCTATATACAAATAAATATAGTAGAGCTGTCTCACCTGCCAAATGATTTGTGAATCTGTCCTTCCAATCCTCTGATTTAAACAATTCCTACATGCAGCGCAGATAGGCTGCTGACCTAAATTTTCTCTGCTGCAGGTAAGCAACACAGTAAGGTCACCTCTCTGCACCCCACCTGTTATTGGACAGTGAAGGATCAGCAACAAAATGATGAGGTCATCTCTTTTCACTCTCCTCTTGTCTTTGTATGCCTCATCAGTACATGGGAAGGCAGTACAACTGACGGCTTCAAGAACTGCCCCTCCTTCTCCTAGTTTGAGTGCTGCTGTGCGAGGGGATTATAGGAGGCAGAAATGTTATTGATTTCAGGTTTGTATACTAGCTGCATTTGAAATGCATGTAAAGATTTTTAATACACATATACAATGGTTATAGAAAATAATCAGCCCCTTTAAAATAATAACATTTTGTTGCTTTGCAGCCTGAAATTAAGACAGACACAATTTTTGTTTTATCCAGCTGTATTTACTCAGTGCAACTTATAACATCCAAGTCAAAGATATAACATCAACATAAAAAACTGGATCACTGAGTTGGAAAAAAGGATCAACCCCCGTCCTAAAAATGAATTGTAAACTCAATCAGGTATAGCTAATCACCTTCTTAATGGCACACAAAGCCATTTGACTTGCAACTGTTTTCAGCTGTGGTCATTTTGATTAGCTAAACATGAAAAGAGCTTTTCTGCAGCATTTTTGTCCCTGGTAGTGCAACTGAAGCAAACACTCAACTATGGATGGCAAGGCACTGTCAAAGGATCTCTGGGATAAAGTTATGAACAGGCATGAGACAGGAGATGGATACAAAAAAAAGGAAAGGCTTTATCAATGCCTAGAAGCAGAGTGTCTGTTATTAAGAAATGGAAGGTATTTGGTACAACATAGACCCTCCCTGAATCAGGTTGTCGCTCCAAACTGGATTAAAGAGTCAAGAGGAAACTGGTCAGAAAGGCTACCAAAAGCCCTACAGCAACTCTGAAGCAGTTGCAGGAATTTATGACAAAGAGTGGTCATTGTGTGCATGTGACAACAATATCAAAAATTCTCCACAAATGTGGCTTGTATGCGAGGGTTGCAAGAAAAAAGCCACTCCCCGAGGAAAGGCCACATGCAGTATGAGCTTTGCCAAAACACACCTTGAAGATTCTGAGGCCACATGGAAAAAGGTGTTATGGTCAGATGAGACTAAAATTGAATCATTTGGCCTCAACACCAAACGATATGTCTGGTGGAAATCCAATACAGCTCACCATTCAAATTACACCATTCCTACAGTAAAGCATGGAGGTGGTAATATCCTGTCATAGGGCTGTTTTTCTGCAGCAGGGACTGGGGCACTTTTCAGGATAAAATAGAAATGGAATGGGGCAATATACCATCAAATTCTTGAGGACAATCTGCTTCCCTCTGCCAGAATTTTGTCAATAGGAAGAAGGTTTACCTCCCAACATGGCAATGACCCAAAGCACAGAGCAAAAATGACCACACAGTGAAGGAGAAAAAGGTGAACATTCTTATATGGCCTAGTCAGGACCCAGACTTTAACACCATTGAAAATCTGTGGGATAATTTTGGATATAAAATGTTGGGGGTGATGAAGCAAGGGGAGAAATTCAGGTAAACCAAATGGTAGTAATAGGAGTTTGTGATTCAAAGACATATGCCTTTAGAAAGAGTTGTCTACATTTCCTACCAATACAAACCCAAGTTAAAAAATTTTAGTTTGTAAAGAAACATTGTATATATACCCCCCTATTGATATTTTGGTGCTGCAGAGGTTTATATGAGCAGCTGAAACTGTGACAGGCAATCTTCAAGTGCTGACCATGCCCGTGCTTTCCTGCTCCATTCATAGAAGCTGTACTGTTGGTTCCCACAATAAAAAGCGCTCTATAAATGAAAGACGGGCAGATGAATAAAAGGTCCAGAAGATCGCCACTGCAGGGGCAGAGGATTTCAATTTTCAACCTAACACAGCAGCCATCTGCACAAGGGACAGACTTCTTTCATGGTAAGTACCATTCCTGGTATTGTTTTTTCTTTTTTAATAAAGTTTACTACACGTTACCTTTAACATACAATGTAGAAGCACAGCTTCTAAATCTTTAACCCCCTGTAAGTACAGATAGTGTTCAAGTCTAGTTTACTGATAATAAGATCTGCAAGCACAATACAATCAACGGAACTTTATTCTCTCAATCAACACTAACTATTGTTAAGCATTAGTAAATGGAAGTAAGTTCCAGCTGAAAAAAAGCCCTGTAAATATATATATATATATATATATATATATATATATATATATATACACACACTCTGCATCCAGTGTAGCCTATATCTACAGTGCATTATGTCGTGTACTGTTTCTAATACACTTCAGGCGGTGTATTTATATATATATATATATATATATATATATATATATATATATATATACACAGTCTCGTGGAGGATTGCTGCACAAAAAGTAAGAATTTATTTGTAAAAAATTACATCAAGTTTTAGGCATATTCAGGTGACGTTTCGGGCTAACAGTGATAACGCCCTTCTTCACGACCACAATTCACCACGGTATACACAGTATCTAATACAGTGTGTACAGTGTCTACTACACTTCTGGTGGTGTACACAGTACAAAGTACAGTGCAGCAGTAGTACAGTTGCTAATACAGTTCAGGAGATGTACACAGTATCTAATACAGTGTGTACAGTGTCTACTACACTTCTGGTGGGGTACACAGTATAAAGTACAGTGCAGCCGTAGTACAGTTGCTAATACAGTGCAGGCGGTGTACACAGTATCTAGTACAGTGTGTACAGTTTCTACTACACTTCTTGTGGCGTGCACAGTACACAATATAGTGCAGCCATAGTACAGTTGCTAATACAGTGCAGGCGGTGTACACAGTATCTAATACAATGTGTACAGTTTCTACTACACTTCTGGTGGTGTACACAGTACACAATACAGTGCAGCCATAGTAAAGTTGCTAATACAGTGCAGGAGGTGTACACAGTATCTAATACGGTGTGTACAGTTTCTACTACACTTCTGGTGGTGTACACAGTTCACAATACAGTGCAGCCATAGTAAAGTTGCTAATACAGTGCAGGCGGTGTACACAGTATCTAATACAGTGTGTACAGTTTCTACTACACTTCTGGTGGTGTACACAGTACACAATACAGTGCAGCCATAGTACAGTTGCTAATACAGTGCAGGTGGTGTACACAATATTTAATACAGTGTGTACAGTTTCTATTACACTTCTGGTGGTGTAAACAGTACACAATACAGTGCAGGCGGTGCACACAGTATCTAATACAGTGTGTACAGTTTCTATTACACTTCTAGTGGTGTACACAGTACACAATACAGCGCGTGCCCCCTAGACGGCCGGGAAGCCCAGGACGTCATATGACGGCCACCCAGGATGGGAGATCCCATCTGTGGCCGTCATTTGACTATGGGCCGGTATTGAAGTGGTTAAAAGTTCCTTGGTGTGGGCCTTTTTCGACACGTTTGCAGCAGATCCCACCATTGCTGTTTGCAACCTATGTCTGAAGCGCATCAAGCGTGGCCAGAACAGCAGCCGCTTGAGCACCACATGCTTGACCAGACATATGATGACCTTCCATGCAGTCCGTTGGCAACAGTACTTAAAAGACCCACATCAAAGAAAAAGGTGGACTTCTCCTTACTCCTCATCTGGGATCTCCAACCCTACTATACCTCCAGTCCTCTAAAAAACCTGCACTGAGAGGAATGAAGGTATAGCAATAGGTGTCCCAAGTACTTGCAGCCAATCTGCTAGCAGTACACCACCATCTGATTTTAGCAGGCAAATTTCCCTACCGCAGTTGCTGAACCATAAAAAGAAATCAGGTCCCAGGCATCCACATGCTCAGCGTCTAAATGCTAGCTTGGCCAAATTGCTAGCACTGCAACTGCTGCCTTTTCAGCTGTTAGACTCTGCCCCCTTTCGTGAATTTGTGGAATGTGCTGTACCTCAGTGGCAGGTTCCAAAACGCCATTTCTTTTCAGGGAAGGCCATTCGGGCTCTCTAGCGGTATGTGGAAGGCAATGTTTTGGCCTCGTTGCACAGGGTGGTCAGCTGACTCATGGTCCAGCAGGCATGGGCAGGGACGTTAACTTTCCTTCACGGCACATTGGGCAACTCTGCTGGCAGCTAGGAAGGATGCAGGACAGGGTTCAATATTGTCGGAACTTGTTCAGCCACCACGTCTCCAAAATGCTAGTGGTGATTTAGCCACAGCTCTCTTCTCCACCCCCTCCACTTCTTCATCCTCTACGGCAGTGGTTCTCAACTCCTGTCCTCAGGACCCACTAACAGGCCAGATTTTAAGTATTACCTTGGGGAGATTCAGATTAGAATACTGCAATCACTGAGCGGCAAATGTGATGTATTTCAGTTATGTTGCAAACCTGGCCTGTTGGTAGGTCCTGAGGACAGGAGTTGAGAACCACTGCTCTACGGCCTCTTCTGCAGATTTTTACTCTGAACCAGTGGTGCTCTGCAAGCGTTCCAGGGGCTACGCAAGCAGTCAGGCAAAAAGATGCTATGCGGTGCTTGATTTGATCTGTTTAGGGGACAGGAGCCACACTGGGGCAGAGATTCTGTCAGCTCTGCAGGGGCAGGCTCAGAGGTAGTTGCTGCCACCCCAGCTTCAGACAGGAATGGTTGTATCCGACAATGGCACCAACCTTCTCTCTGCCCTCCGACAGGGACACTTGGCCCATGTTCCATGTTTGGCACACATCCTGAATTTGGTGGTACAGTGGTTCTTGAGCAGGTACCCAGGCTTACAGGATCTCTTGAGGCAGGCCAGAAAAGTCTGTGGTCATTTCCGCTGGTCATACAATGCCAGTGCTCGGCTGGCTGACATTCAAAGGAAATGCAACCTGCCCACCAACTGCCTCATTTATGACATGCCCACCAGGTGAAACTCAATGTTGGCAATGCTGCAGCAGGTGTACACACAGCAGAGGGCAATCAATGAGTACCTGTGCGAGTATGGCACCAGGACAGGGTCAGGGGAGCTTGGCTTTTTTTTTCGCCACGCCAGTGGCTACTGATCAAGGATGCATGCACTGTCCTGTCACCATTTGAGGAGGCCACAAGGATGGTGAGCAATGACAATGCATGCATCAGTGACATTGTCCCTCTAGTCTCCCTGTTGGAGCACACGCTTCGTGGAATCATGGACATAGTAAGAGGAGGACTTCCTTACCTCTCAAGGTCCCCTTTATCCAAATAGCATTCCTGCAGGCCCGCCAAGCACACAGGAAGAAGAGGAGGAGGAGGAAGAGGAGGAGGATTGTGTCAGCATGGATGTAGAGGATAACACTCAGCAGTAGTCTTCAAGGAATGGTTTTCAGTCCCCAGAAACCCAAGGAGTTGTACGTGGCTGGGAGGAAGTTAGCTACGGATCATGTGATCCTTAGTGACCCATAGGGATGAGCCAAACACCCTCCTGTTCGGTTTGCAGCAAAACATGCGCAGGCAAAAAATTTGGCAGAACACGCGAACACCGTTAAAGTCTATGGGACACGAACATGAATAATCAAAAGTGCTAATTTTAAAGGCTTATATGCAAGTTATTGTCATAAAAAGTGTTTGGGGACCTGGGTTTTTTTTAAAAACTGCTGTTTTTTCGGGAGCAGTGATTATTTTAATGCTTAAAGTGAAACAAAAAAATGAACTATTCCTTTAAATATAGTTCCGGGGGAGTGTCTATAGTATGCCTGCAAAGTGGTGCATTTTTCCCATGTTTAGAACAGTACCACAGCAAAATTACGTTTCTAAAGGAAAAATAGTCATTCAAAACTGATCGCGGCTCTAATGAATTGTCGGGTCTCGGCAATATAGATAAAACTAATTGTAAAAAAGAGCATGGGATCCCCCCCAGTCCATTACCAGTTCCTTTGGGTCTGGTATAAATATTAAGGGGAACCCTGAACCAACATTTTTTTTAAAAATTGTGTGGGGGTCCCCCTAAAATCCATACCAGGCCCTTCGGGTCTGATATAAGAAATTAAGGGGAACCCTGGGCCAATTTTTTTTTTTTTAATGGCGTAGGGGTCCCCCCAAAATCCATACCAGGCCCTTCAGGTCTGTTATGAATTTTAAGGGGAACCCTGTGCCAAAATTTTAAAAAATGACATGGTGTCCCCCCAAAATCCATACCAGACCCTTAATCTGAGCACTCAACCTGGCAGGCCACAGTAAAAGGGGGGATGAGAGAGCATCCCCCCTCCTGAACTGTACCAGTCCATATGCCCTAAACATGGGGAGGGTGCTTTGGGGTAGCCCCTCAAAGCACCTTGTCTCCATGTTGTTGGGGACAAGGGCCTCATCCCCACAACCCTTGCCCAGTGGTTGTGGGGGTCTGTGGGTGGGGGGCTTATCAGAATCTGGAATCCCCCTTTAACAAGGGGACCCCCAGATCCCAGCCTTCCCCCCTGTGTGAATTGGTAACAGGGTACAAGTAGCCCTACCATTTCACAAAAAAAGTGTCAAAATGGTAAAAAAGACAAAAGACGGCTTGGGACATGTCCTTAATTAAAAAAAAATAGTCCCACGATGTAAGTTCACACCGCCCAATGGAAAAAGAAGAAAAAGCCGCAACCGATCTGCCTCCATGGGCAGTCATTTTTAAAAAAGATTTTTGCATTGATACATGTCCCCTGGGGCTGGAGCCAGTTCCCCAAAACTTTTTATGACAATAACTTGCATATAAGCCTTTAAAATTAGCACTTTTGATTTTTCATGTTAGTGTCCCATAGACTTTAACGGTGTTCTGGCAGCTTTCGAATTTGGCCCGAACACTGCATATTGTTCGCTGTTCGGCAAACAGGCGAACATCCGATGTTCAAGTCGAACTTGCGTCCGACTCGAACATCGGGCTCATCCCTAGTGACCCGGAGGACTCAGAATCGAATGCCTCTGCAAACTTAGGCTGCATTGCCTCCCTGATTCTGAAAAGCCTGCGAAAGGACCCTAGGATTCATGGTATCAAGGAGAGGGATCATTACTGGCTGGCAACCCTTCTTGATCCACGTTACAAGGGTAAGGTTGCAGAACTCAACCTGCCTTTGCATAGGATGAAACATCTTCAGGAGGCCTTGAAGAAAGGTTTGTGCAATGCATTTCCAGACCCTGGGAGGTTGCAATTTCCTGGTTCTGGACAACGTGTTGCTGAGTCTTCGCTCAGTTAGAGGAAGAGCAGTGGAGAAGGTGGCCGGCTGACTGATGCCTTTAAACAATTTTTCAATCCTCAGCACCAAGGTCTGATTGGTTGAAGCAGCCATCGCCAGCGTCTGCATTACATGGTAAAGGAATATGGTAATAAGGGCAAGGGCAGACTTGGAGACCTTTCCAACACAGCATCCACTGGGTTACTGGGTCTTGAGGATGGAACACTGGCCAGAACTTGCTTAATAGGCAATTGAGCTACTGGCCTGTCCTGCAACCAGCATGCTTTCTGAACGCACATTCAGTGCTGCTGGAGGGTGTCAGGGAAACAGGCGCATCCCTATGCACAGTTCCACAAGGTTAGCTAACCAGTACAGGCAAGGTCGCGCTAACGCGCATCAGCGCACACGGATTCGCAATATTGCTAATAGACGAACGCCTGGCACCGCGATCGGGCGAATGCGCGTGCATGACAATGCCGCAATCGTGCGAACGAATGTACGCAACGGTGCACGCACGACGTGACACAGGCGCCTTGTTTATTTAAACGTTCCACTGACAGTGCCACATCGCTGGATTATCATCAGCTCTTCCTGTGTTCCTGTAATCGTTATTCCTGTTTACCTGACCTCCTGTGTACTGACCCGGCTTGTTGATCCACTCTTCTTGACCTCCTGGCTCTACCTACCGGCTTGCTTTTGACTCCTCCTGCCTGCTTCCTGCATCTGACCCCAGCTTGGCTAACGGACTCCGCATACCTCTGTCTCCTGTACCTGGATTGTTGATTTGGTTCTTGGACTGTCTTACTGTGTTTGAGCCCCTGGCCTGGCTTCTGATTTGCTATTGGACTTCTATTGGTCCTCTTATCTGGACCTTAAGCACATTGCCTCAGTGACTTTGCTCTATCAAGCTCCCAACACCGGCTTCTACTTCCAGGCAACCCGTGCTTCTGTGGGCACCGCATCCCTGTGTTATCTACAGGGTTGTGCTGCACTCGGCCGCAAGGGGAACCCTCTCAGCATCTCGGCCTCCTACTAAGACCCTGACAGAGGGTTTGTAATGGATCAAAGAGTGCACCTGTCCACAGACTCTGTTGATAGGCTCATATTCATAAAAATGAATCAGTCTTGGATCAACAGCTATCAAGAACCTGATGCTGATGTAATTGATTAAATTTGCTATGGATGTGGGATCCCTTGAAGACTGCCTATGCTAACTATCCTATTCCTCCTCAATCTTGATGATGCTAGCTTTCAACAATATTTTTGGTTTAAGGTACCACCACCACCACCCAAGGCCCAATTTTTCTGCCCCTGTTTAACAGGGGGAATGTAATTACACATTTTTGATATAGTATTTCATAGCAGGGCCTGTTCCTGTGCTCACCAAGAGTAACTGTGAGGGCTTACAGTGTTCTGGCACCAACAACACCTAAGGCCCAATTTTCTGCAGAGTATATAGGGCAGGCATATAGTATATTATATACTGTTGTTCAGAGCATATAGTGCCTCTGGGACTCCCACGCCATTTGTTTTTTTAATTTGGGTGCAGGGTTCCCCTTAATATCCATACCAGACCCAAAGGGCCTGGTAATAGACTGGGGGGAACCCATGCCTTTTTCTTAATGATTTTCATCTATATTGCCGGGACCCGACAATACATTACAGCAGCTAGTAGTTTTAAATGACATTTTTTCCTGTCATTTTGCTGTGGTATTGTTCTAAATACGGGAAAAATGCGCTACTTTGCAGGCATACTAAGGACACCCCCCCAGGCATGATATTTAAATGAATATTTCATTATTATTGTTTAACTTTAAGCATTATTAAAAGCACTGCTCCCAAAAAAACGGCCGTTTTTAAAACTTTTTTTTGCATTGATACATGTCCCCTGGGGCAGGACCCGGGTCCCCAAACACTTTTTATGGCAATAACCTGCATATAAGCCTTTAAAATTAGCACTTTGGATTATTCATGTTTGTGTCCCATAGACTTTAACGGTGTTCACGTGTTCGAACAAATTTTTTGCCTGTTCGCATGTTCTGCTGCGAACCGAGCCGGGGGGTGTTCGGCTCATCCCCAGCTATAAGCAGCAAACAAATACGGGAAAGATAAAACCACCTAACTTTAAGAGAGCACATTTTCCAAGGATGAGGGCTGCTCTCCAGGACTTAGACTGGGAGGGAATATTAGCATCAATAGACACAGAACAGAAATGGGAATTCTTCAAAAAGACTGTATGCGAACTCACTGCAAAGTATATTTCCATGGGCAATAAGTTTAAAATAAAACCTATGTGGCTCACGGCCAACTTTAAAATGGCTATAAATAATAAGAAAAGAACTTTTAAAAAATATAGCAACACTATCATTGTTTAAATGCTACAAAGAATATAGCAGAATATGTAAAAAGGAAATCAAGGATGCAAAAATTCAAAACGAACGATTGACAAAGATAGTAGGACAAACCCCGAAAAATTCTTCAAATATATTAATAGTAAAAAGGCCAGGTCCGAGCATGTAGGCCCTTTGTAAAATAATCTAGAATGGGTGACTGGGGACAAAGAAAAGGCTAATTTATTTAATACTTTCTTCAGCTTTGTGTATACAAAGGAGCATGGGGGAGCTCATGTCCATAATGGGGGTGGTATTGGCACAGCCCCAAATGATCCACAATGGGTCAAAAGTGATATGGTCCAGAAATATTTAGACAGAATAAAGGTGGATAAAGCACCTGGACCAGATGGCATCCACCCACGGATCGTAAAAGAATTGAGCTCTGTCATTTCAAAGCCATTGTTTCTAATTTTTAGGGACTCGTTAATGACTGGAATGATACCACTGGATTGCCGTAGGGCCAATGTGGTTCCCATATTTAAAAAGGGATCAAAGTCTTTACCAAGTAAGTATAGACATGTTAATTTAACTTCTATAGTCAGGAAGATACTGGAGAGTTTAATAAAAGACCACATAGACAAGTTCTTGCTGGAAAAAATATTTTAAGCAACAGACAGCATGGATTCACGAAAGACAGAAGTTGTCAAACAAATCTGATTTCTTTTTATGAGGAGGTAAGCAAAACCTTGGACAGAGGGGTGGCTGTGGATGTGGTATACTTGGATTTTGCAAAAGTGCTTGACACAGTTCCCCACACACGGCTAATGTGTAAGGTTAAGTCTACAGGCTTGCAAATATCAATTTGTAAATGGATAGAAAACTGTGTAAAAAACAAATTCAGAGAGTAGTGGTTAATGATTCTTACTCTGAATGGTCTAAGGTTATCAGTGGTGTACCCCAAAGTTTGATGTTAGGACCCTTACTTTTAAATACCTTTATAAATAATATAGGGTCTGGGATTAAAAGTGTTATATCTGTCTTTGCAGATGACACCAAGCTATGCAGTGGATTACTGTCCTTACAGGATGTCTCCAATTTACAAGCCAACCTCACTCCACTGTCTAATTGGGCAACTAAGTGGCAAATGAGGTTTAATATTGATAAATGTAAAGTTATGCACTTGGCTAAGAATATGAATGCATCATACATACTAGGGTGAGTACAACTGGGGGAATCCATAGTGGAGAAGGATCTGGGGGTTTTGGTAGATCATAAGCTCAATAATAGCATGCACTGCCTAGCTGCAGTTTCCAAAGCAAGCAAAGTCCTTTCTTGTATTAAGAGAGGTAAGGACTCCCGAGAGAGAGATATTATTATACCCCTGTACAAATCATTAGTAAGACCTCATCTGGAATATGCAGTTCAATTTTGGGCACCAGTTTTTAAAAAGGATATCAGGAAACTGGAGAAAGTGCAGAGAGGGGCAACTAAACTGATAAGAGGCATGGAGGAGCTCAGCTATAAGGAAAGATTAGAGGAATTGAATTTATTCTTTCTTGAAAAGAGGAGATTAAGGGAGGATATGATCAACATGTACAAATACATAAGTGGTCCACATAGTGAACTTGGTGTTGAGTTATCCACTTTAAGGTCGTCACAGAGGATAAGGGGGCACTCTTTACGTCTGGAGGAAAAAAGATTTTGGGGTTGATTTACTAAAGGCAAAAAGACTGTGCACTTTGAAAAATGCAGTTGTTCTCTGCAAGTGCAGTTGCTCCAGAGCTTAGTAAATGAGGTAAAGCTTCACTTTGCAAAGAATACCCAATCACGTGCAAGGAAAATAAAAAAACTGCATTTTTGCTTGCACGTGATTGGATGATGAAAGTCAGTAGAGCTTTTGCTCATTTACCAAGCTCTGGAGCAACTGTTCTTGCAGACAGCAACTGCACTTTGCAAAGTGCACAGTGTTTTGCCTTTAGTAAATCAACCCCATTATGAGTCTGTTAAGCACCGATTCACAGCGGTCCAAATTGCCCCTCTGGTATACCTACATGTCCCCCTATACTCAACGTCCAGAGGCCCAAGATTTCTGATCCCTACCTGCAACATCCTCTTTAGCAATGGATTCAATTAAATATTCTAGTAACCTAGTTTCACCCCACCTGCCTCTAACAAAAATTCTTGATACCTCACTGATCATCCCTTCCTTTGAAAACCCCTTCACCTTCCGATGGTGGCGTAAAAAGGGGGTCAGGTGCATAGATGATCTGCTGACTATTGAGGGCATTAAATCCTTTCAATATCTTGCTTACTAGGGAAATCTTTTACTACACTCAAATACAGGAATTAACTCCAGACGCCATTCAAAAACCTAATGAATAAAATAGTGTAGCGCTACCCAAACAACTAAATCATGTAGGCAAATCAAAATTACTATGAAAACAAATATACATATACAATCCAGTCATGGGTTGAACTGGATGGTCTTTTTTCAACCAGACTAACTATGTAACTATGTAACTGTAGTCAGTTTCTCCGCATATTCAGAGGCAGATGTGATAAAAGTCCAAATACATCATTTAATTTGATCAATACAGAAATAGTCCAACAAAAATCTCCAATTACAAACAGTGCCAACAATTTTCTGTGAACGTGGAATAACTGAAGATTTTTGTTGGATGCTCCCATTAATTTTATCAGTAGCATGTGCAGTGGGAGTTTGGTAGTTGTCTGTGATCCAGTTCTGATTTGTAAAATTAACTTACAAACCACAAATCGCCCCTGCTGCGCTAAAGGCCCTTTCTGATGACACATGCAGCAGGCCAGGCAAGTACCGCAGATGCAATAGTCCACCATGGATATGGTAGCTTTAAATTGTTTTAGTTACATCTTTGCCATTCCTGCTTGTATTTGCTTTACCAAGGCAGGGACAGCTTTATGAGTAAAAAAAATATATATAAAAAAAAGATATATTTCTAAATAATGTTTAAAAATACATAAAATAATAATGATGGCAGGTGGAAGTGATTGCAACTGATTATATTGTAAAACAACCCATTCAGTTTAATATAGTAATTAAAGACAAAACGTTTGTGTATAGATATAAAAAAAGACCAGGCAGGGGCCACGGTCATGTGAGAGTTAAACATTATGGCGGTTCCCCAACTTAGAGATGAGCTATACACAGTGTGCCAGAATAAAGTAATAATAATAATAATTATAAGTACAGAGTTCCTCTGAAAAGTGCTGTCCCATGTCACTACATACTATGCGTAATGTATGTTGCAATTCAGAGGGACACCGCTGAGCCTGTGCCTTCTCCACCAGTCCAGCGTACCACTGCCACCTAAATCCCAATGACAGAAGGGGGTTCCATCATGCACCTAGTGCGGACCTCAAACATGAACTTGTTAACTCTTTTCTTCCCAACAACCGCTGGGGAGGCACTCAGGACACAGACCTTCTCGTTACTTGTCACAGACATAAGGTACCATGCTTATGACTGACTGCAATGTACCTTGCACTAGTTACTGGTAACCATGGCAGCTGGATTCCTCCTCTGACTTACCCCATAATATACAAGAAGGGGGCTTGCATCATAACAAGTATAGAGCATGGTGGTTCCATCCCTTACATAATAGAACATAGAAAAAAGAAGAGTCCCCCGTTAATTAGGACTTTGACAGACCACCAGCTCTTGAGGTAAAAATATATATTTTATTGATATATTTAAAAAGGACGTGAAAGCGTCTATAACACACAAGATAAAACCATTCCATTCAAAATGAATACAAAATCAAAACAGAAAATATATGCAAGGTGAAAATGGTAGATGTACTTTCATGGGGGTAGTGTGCCCGAATACCTGACGCGTTTACGATATTCTGGTACCTTCATCAGGGGTTTAAGAGTTGTAAGTGTTTTGTATATGTATGGATTCCAATGGAATGACTTTGTGTTCAGGTAGCACCCATGGCCCCAAAGATCAGATAGCGTATTTTCGTATGTGCCAGACCAAAACCATATAAGAGTGGTGCGTGTATAATGTTGACGGTATCGAAGAATCATAAGTGAGCCAACTGGAGAGGAGCATTCGTTAGGACCTGTAAAATGCCTGCTGCATGCCTGAAGGATAAATATCCAAATACAGTCCCATGGTGGTTAGTTCCTAAGTATAGCCCTTCAAATATGCGGGTCCAGTAGAGGGTGCCTTACCCTGCTAGTGCTCACATAAAGTCGCAACATAATAAGGATGGAGTTGCAACTTTATTTTAATATATTGCAGGCATCGCAGCATTCTCAACAGATTTCATAACTATACAAACTACATACCTCCCTACGGGTGATCTGACAAATTGTGGACTGAGTTTGGATGCAGGTTATGGGGCCGTCTTGGGATCCTCCCAAATATGCTTACTCCAAGACCCATTGAGGTGTGGAGGTTGGGCTACTTTAGGGTTTGTGTGGGTGGGATGTGGGGTTGGTTCGTTTTGTTTTTTTTTTTCTTTTTTTCTTGGGGGTGGGTGGTGATTCCCATTGGTTTATGAAAGATATGGGGTCATGCATATGCAATGTTATTTAAATAAATTTTGGTGTATTGTACTGTATTAATTTTTTTTTCTTTTTTCTTTTCTATACACTTAAGGTTGTGAATAGATTGATGTCTTATATATATTTTTTTAATTGAATATCCCCGTCCTTTTCCTGATGAAGCCATTCCGGCGAAACATGTTGAAACTTTAGGTCGCGAGAACACATTGTCTGTGACTTCAGTTGTCTTACTGGTCAGGGTTAGGATGTGTGTGCTTACCCAGGACTATGTTTGTAACTGCAGTCCTTATTTTTATCTTGTCTTCTTTGAATAAATGATTTATATTTTTTATATTATTGCATTTGTCTTGCTTTGTATATAATGTACCTATAAGGTCCCATACTTTCACCTTTTTCTGTACTATAAAAAAATCTATAATAAAATGTGTAAAAAACAATGGTAATATAATACTGTGGTGCAGTGCAAGCCAGGATCTTCACAATGAACATAGGCAGCCCTGCAGTGAATGTTTTCATATTAAAACCTTTGTGATAGATTTTCTGCAGTAGTTCTTTGCCAGGATCAATTCAGGTGCATGTTAATCCCTTCTGACAGTGTATCACAAGCACTATTGCTATTCTCTTTGTTTACTCAGCATGCTTTGCCAGTTATGCCCAACAACGTATCCGATACAATGGACTACAAGTGGTTCAATTCCTCTGCAACCTGCCACTGACAGAATACAATCTGTAGCCCAAGATAGTGGATGTCAGCCTCCAGACTGCCTCTTTCATATGTTTGGGTGTTGAAAAGAGATTTGTGGACAAAAAGGGATGTTCTAAATAAAGTGGAGCGCAAGATTGGTCTTGTTGGCAGATGTATGATGGAATTTGGGGAGAAAGAGATGGAAGTATTAGAGGGAATGAAGAATGAGGAGGTGGAGTAGGAGAAGATGGACCTACCTACCTCCACACGCAGCACCTCTACCTTTCCTTTTACATCTGCTTTTCACGTTTTTCGGGGACAGTCCTGATTTAAGGAAGAACAGTCAGTCTATGAGTGTAGGTTTCTGTTTAATCTTTGCAGCTACCTGCCCTTCCTCCGGCTATAGAATTTCACTCTCCATTTGATGCTGCATGCTCTTTCCCCTGCAATGTAGAAGGACAGGCAGACTATGGCCATAGGTTTTCCCCCAGCAGCTATGCATCCAGTGCTCTGACTATGATAAAATAAACAAAAAAAATGAATTCCTATTTCTTTTGTTTATCGGTGCATTGCTGGATAATTCAATGACTTTGCTAGGTCCTAGCTTTCCCCGGGGCCATGGCTTGGGCGGGCCATCGGATTGGCGGCTCTCTATCTTTTTCTATCTCTATTCTAGCTATTAGGTTGCTAAAAGCCTTTGTTTAAGGGGCTATCTTTGTTAATTAGTCGATTGGTCTATTATGTTCAGTTGTTGTTTGTTTTGACATGGTAATGGCACGTGATAATGTATCACTCCTTGCATGGAAGCATTCTTTATTTATAATAGCTGTAATGTTACATGTGATGGCTTTTGTGATATTTGATTTAATAAAATATTTGAATATGAAAAAAGAAATACAACTGTCTGCTGAAACCAGGAGGAAGGTAAAGATTATGCTGGCAAAGCAGAGGAATGTCAGATGCGTTTGGCTTCAGCTTTGTGCAGCCCAACCACAACACCAATACCAAAAAATACAGAAGAAAAATTATAATGAAAAAATATATAGAGCGTGGACAAAGTGGGGTTCTGACATCTGAACTTGAGTGCAGAGCAGCTTTTTTTGCAGCTTCAGCTGGAAGCTGATGCCCGCTATCATCTGGAGCTGCACTGTCTAGCCACTGTGCAATATTTGTTGCTATTGTCTTCAATATAATGCACACTCTAATTCTTTTCAAGATAAACCCATTCTCACCTCTTTCTCTAATTTTATGACCTAACAAGCTGCTAAAATACTGTCCAGCCACTGAACAATATTTATGGCTATTGTCTCTTGGATAATACACTGTCATATTTATTGCAAGAGAAAACCTGCCCTGTCTTTTTTTTTTATTTGCTGTCTATTTAAGTGCCGTTGAGGACATAGGGATTGGAGGGGGTTCAGGGAATGTGCAGTCATGATTTTAAAACCTTGTTTGCAGTGTTTTGACATTTTATTACATATTAAGACAATGATTATACAAATAAAAGAAGTTTACAAAGTATACTATCAAGTGTCCCACTGGTCAATTTATGCAAAGTTGAGGGCTTTAGCTTTTTGTCTTTTTTTACCTTCCTGGGTTTTTCAGATCTGTTGTCACTGCTACATGCTCCATTCAATTTAGCCCCAATACTGCTGGATTAAAAAAATCAGGTTTCATGGTCAAAACAACCTAAAAAATGTTTCTTGCAAGGTAAAATTAATCAGATTGGGATGCTGATGCTGTTTTTCAGACACGCTAAATGTAAGCATTAAAATAATCGATTACACATCCAAAATATGTGATGTCAGAAAATGATGATGCTGACGCTATCCGTGAAAGATGTACTGTTCAGTAACACCATATACAGCTTAAAGTCATCTCCCAAGCATGCCATTTAAAGGATTGGTGTTTTTTTCCATGTCACCCTCGAAGTCACCGGCAGTACAGTATTTTTTAAAATGTAGAATTTTTCTGCTCATAAATATCCCTCATGGCAGTGCCCAGCTCCTCATACACGTATCTGACAAGAGCTTGCCTATCGGCCTTAAAAATAGGCAGAATTTGGTATCAAGATTTATAGATTAAGTATAGGATTTAAAGCAGAATGGAAATTTTAAGCAGCAACCAACCCCCTGCAAATTGAACCTGGGTAAATTCACTCATCCTTACTGATTGATAAAACAAACACTACTGTTGCATGTCATGACACTTGCAACTTTTACAAGGCAGAATTTTATACATGTTTGTTTACAATTTTACCTGATAAACAAATTTTTTCAGCTTCTCATTTATTTATACTCCCTCTGCTACACTACTACACAATGAGGAACATCACTTCACATCACTGATTTTTCCAGTTTCAGCTTTATTGCCTCCTAGATCCCCTCCTTGCTAACTGGATAGAGCGAATGCTAATGATATATTCAGTGTGCAAATTGACACAGTGAAGCAACATAAGAAGTTGCATTGCTGACCCTTACAAATTGATCTACAGCTCATCCGCCGTCACACAGACAGGATATTGTGGCCTACCTCTTATCCACCTCCATTCAAACTGTAAGGGTGTCCATCAAAGGACAGGTTGCACCCAGGTGGACTTTTTTTGGACATTGGATTGGTGAGCAGGCTTTGGCAACCCTGTTATTTGTTAAAACTTGCTAACACCTTAAAGGGGATGTCTGCACCTTTTTACTGTGGATAGTTGGAACATTTTGTGAAGATACACTCTTCTGTATACCTTCTTAGCAAGTTCAGCACTCCACCATTCAATTCAAGGGGCCCCACTGCCAACAGACTTTGCAACAGATTTGCTCACTGGAGAGAGGTTAGTCAGAGCCTGAACAATGTAGTTAGGCCCCAATAGTTAGTCCTATTGCCTTATTGAGTCCATATTGGGAATGTTAATTGCATTGTGCATTGTTTATTATTGCCTACAGTTTATCTCTCTATTCGCATTTTAATCAAGACTTTTCACTGGCTCTAAGGAGAGCAAATACCAGACCTGGGTCCAATGCCAAGCAGCTGCTCTCCAGCTTTGTGAACATAGGAGGTCAGCCATTCGGCACAGGCACTACTCAGAGAATACTTTGCATGTTCTGACTAAATGCAAAGCATTCTCTGAGTGGATGAGATGGAGAGACAGGCTGATGAGATCACACTCATCACACCTCTTGTGTTCACATGGCATTAGGCCAGCCACTCACAGCAGAACTCAAAAGCAAGTGGAAATCACTGGAGTAGCGGTGTCTAATTCAGTGATTAGCAGCTTCCAGCGGCATCAATCAAATATGTCATATACATAGGTACAGTGATCCAACTAGACCAATGTAACTATGTACAGTGCCTTGCAAAAGTATTCACCCCCTTGGCTTTTTACCTATTTTGTTACATTACAGCCTTTAGTTCAATGTTATTTTAATCTGAATTATATGTGATGGATCAAAACATAATAGTCTAAGTTGGTGAAGTAAAATGAGAAAAATATATACATAAAACTATTTTAAAGAAATAAAAAACTGATAATTGGCATGTGCGTATGTATTCACCCCCTTTGTTATGAAGCCCATAAAAAGCTCTGGTGCAACCAATTACCTTCAGAAGTCACATAATTAGTGAAATGATGTCCACCTGTGTGCAATCTAAGTGTCACATGATCTGTCATTACATATACACACCTTTTTAAAGACCCCAGAGGCTGCAACACCTAAGCAAGAGGCACCACTAACCAAACACTGCCATAAAGACCAAGGAACTCTCCAAACAAGTAAGGGACAATGTTGTTGAGAAGTAGAAGTCAGGGTTAGGTTATAAAAAAATATCCAAATCTTTAATGATCCCTAGGAGCACCATCAAATCTATCATAACCAAATGGAAAGAACATGGCACAACAGCAAACCTGCCAAGAGACGGCCGCACACCAAAACTCACGGACCGGGCAAGGAGGGCATTAATCAGAGGCAGCACAGAGACCTAAGGTAACCCTGGAGGAGCTGCAGAGTTCCACAGCAGAGACTGGAGTATCTGTACATAGGATGACAATAAGCCGTAGGCTCCATAGAGTTGGGCTTTATGGCAGAGTGGCCAGAAGAAAGCCATTACTTTCAGCAAAAAACAAAATGGCAAGTTTTGAGTTTGCGAAAAGGCATGTGGGAGACTTCCAAAATACATGGAGGAAGGTGCTCTGGTCTGATGAGACTAAAATTGAACTTTTTGGCCATCAAAGAAAATGCTATGTCTGGCGCAAACTCAATACCTCACATCACCCAAAGAACACACAGTGAAACATGGTGGTGGCAGCATCATGCTGTGGGGATGTTTTTCGGCAGTAGGGACTCAGAGTTGAGGGAAAGATGGATGGTGCTAAATACAGGGTTATTCTTGAGCAAAACCTGCACCACTCTGTGTGTGATATGAGGCTAGGACGGAGGTTCACCTTCCAACAGGACAATGACCCCAAACACACTGCTAAAGCAACACTTGAGTGGTTTAAGGGGAAACATGTAAATATGTTGGAATGGCCCAGTCAAAGCCCAGACCTCAATCCAATAGAAAATCTGTGGTCAGCGGGGAGCATTGATAGCTTCAAGAAACTATTAGATAAGCACCTGAATGACCGCAACATACAGGGATATATAATGTAATACTGACACATAATCACACACATAGTTTGGACTTGATGGACTTGTGTCTTTTTTCAACCTCACCTACTGTGTATGTAACTTAAAAATTGCTGTTCACAAGCACAAACCATCCAATTTGAAGGAGCTGGGGCAGTTTTGCAAGGAGGAATGGGCAAAAATCCCAGTGGTAAGATGTGGCAAGCTCATAGAGACTTATCCAAAGTGACTTGGAGATGTGATAGCCGCAAAAGGTGGCTCTAGAAAGTATTGACTTTGGGGGGTGAATAGTTATGCATAGGGTTGCACCGATACTAGTATCGATATCAGTATCGGTGCTGATACCGAGTATTTGCACAAGTATCGGTACTCCTGCAAATTCACAGATACCTGAAACCGATACTTTCAGACTCGGTTCTTTGAACTGTCAGTGGATCTCCCCTGCTGACAGCTGAAGTGTTAAAGAAGTCCGATAATTGGAGCTGTCAAAAAAAAGCAGCCGGCAATGTTTATCAACAACATTGCTCAACCGCTGAAACACTAAAATAAAAAGAAACATTGTTTCTTTTTGAATCTTTCTGTTTCTTCATCTGCAGATCAAAGGGATGAACAAACGTTCCCCTGTTTAACCCCTTATTAACCCTTAATTTCTGCTCCATTTAATTATTTTCCTGCTTTTTTTTTGTTCTATTTTATAAATGATACACAATTAAAACTTTTTTTGTTTGCTTTGTTAGTGAATATTTTACACATATATATTAACATATATTTACACATTTCACAGTGGAAAAAGTGCAGAATTAAAAAAAATCTATTAATTTCATTTGTAAATAACTTTTCAATGCTTTGTATCATTGCTGACAGCTGAAGTGAAAAAAAAACAGTTGCGGTAGGTATCAGTAATTGGTATCGACGAATACTAAAAAAAAGTATCGGTACTCGTACTCATTGTAAAGAAAATGGTATCGGTGCATCCCTAGTTATGCACATTGACTTTTTCTGTTATTTTGTCCTATTTGTTGTTTGCTTCACAATAAAAAAAAATCTTCAAAGTTGTGGGCATGTTCTGTAAATTAAATGATGTAAATCCTCAAACAATCCACAATTCCAGTTTGTAAGGCAACAAAACACGAAACATGCCAAGGGGGGTGAATACTTTTGCAAGGCACTGTATAATGTGTCGTTACCTGGAACTATCATTTAACAACCTCCTGTCCACACTTGGACATCCTCCCATGATCGTGCTTCCCGTGCGTCCCCTGTGGTGTGCATCGGCACAGATCTGTGATCGTTGTATCCTACGAACACATCTGATCAAAGATTGGGGTAAAGAGCCAATCGACTCTTTAACATGTAACCAGCTGTGTCCAATCACAGCTGATCACAGTATAAACAGCATTTGCCGGTTATCAGCAGTCCTCTCCTTATGCTGACAGCGTATGAGAAGAGGAGAGCCGATAACCAGTAAATCCCCACAGGGGACATCTACACTGATATTTAGGGCGCTGATCATCAGTGTCCTGGTTATCAGTACAGCCCCAACAGTGCCCACAAGTGCTGCCAATCTATGCCCACAAGTGCTGCCAATCAGTGCTGCCAATCAGCCCATCAGTGATGCCTGTCAGTGGCCACCAGTGATGCCTGTCAGTGCCCATCAGTGATGCCTGTCAGTGCCACTTATCAGTGCTCATCAGTGTTGCCTATCAGTGCCTATAAGTGCTGCCTCATCAGTGCTTATCAGTGGCACTTCAGTGCAGCCTGTCAGTGCCCATTAGTGCAGCCTATCATTGCAGCCTCATCAGCACACATCAGTTAAAGAGAAAAATTACTTAGAAAACTTTATAACAGAAACGTTTTTAGAAAAGTTTTCAGTCTTTTTTCATTTGTTTAGCAAAAAATAAAAAACACAGTGGTGATTAAGTACCACCGGAAGAAAGCTCTCTGTCTCCAAAAAAAAATGGTAAAAATGTTGTTTGGGTACAGTGTTTCATGACCGTGAATACAATAAGAAACAGCCGCTCACAGGTGATGTTTGCTGGCCATAATGCTCAGACTGCACAGCAATTGAGATGTCTACAAACGATTAGATGGCTGCACACTCAATACTCCCAGAAAACAGCTTTGTTGTAGAACAAAGTCCATAAAAAACAGCCACAACTGATCAGGCGGGGGGGGGGGGGGGAGTAGGTAGTGTTACATGACTGTGTAATTGTCATTCAAAGTGCAACAGCGCTGAAATCTGAAAATTGGCCTGGGCAGGAAGGGGGAGAATGTGCCCAGTAGGCAAGTGGTTAAAAAGTCAGGCCCATAGTAAATGATCAGAATATTCCAAATGTCCTGTATATAATACACCATCGTATCACTTTCAATATTTTATTTTGAATTCTTGTGAGTATCTAAAACATATACATATATTTTTGTGAATGTTTTGATAGTTTTTTTATAATAGTCGACCTTTATATTTTCTGCTTCTTTAAATTCAGGAATCATTTTATTAAGGTAAATTTACCACATATTGCATGTGACTTCAAATAAGTGAGCTAACCTAATCCTGCTGTCTATCATCCAATCTTCCAACTGCCACAAGTTAAAAAGTACGGGACGATAATGTAATCATGAGTTCCTTTTCAATAGTATACAAAGATAATCTGCACTGATTCTTACCCCAGATGCAGGATCTGGACAGCTCAATTTTTGTTGATTTTTCATTTGTACTGCCCAGGCCCATATTGGAAATTCATCCTTTCATTCTTTTTTCTTTTCATACAGCATTAGCACAATTCTCAATCACAGCAGCATAGAACAGCAATTACATCATGTTTTAGGATAACCAACCAATTTTCCACTCACGTGTAAGTTAAGTGAATTCACATGTTTGCTAATTGACTATTACTACAATCAAATGTGTCTGGGGTTTCATACAAGTATAAACTGATTACAATGTTATGTGGACTTATAACACTTCATTTTTTCAGTCCTGTTAGTGAATTCCAAAAACCGTATGCATATTTCAATCTATACTGGTTGAGATTCATGAATGTTATGCTTTCAACATTAGTTATAGTGGACATGCAAGGCAATGGAAAAAAAAAAGTATACCAAATCACTGAAAAAGTTCTTCACCTGGAAGGAAGGCCAAAGCCTTCCATTAAGCTCCAGCAGAATTATTATTTTGGTTAGCTTGGTGGTGTTTTTCTTAATACCTTAAAGGGGTTGTAAACCCTAGAAAAACAAAAAACAAAAAACCTGCAAGACAAAGGCATAATGAGCTAGTATGCATAGCATACTAGCTCATTGTGAATTACTTACCTGAGATCGAAGCCCCTGAAGCCATCCTTGTACCCAGCTCTGGCAGCCAACATCGCTCCCGGAGTTACTTCCGGGTATCGAGGGCTCCAGCACTGTGATTGGCCGGAGCCGTGATGACGTCATGCATGCAGTCGTACGTGCCACTGCTTCAGTGTGCATGTGCCGATGACGCACAAGTGGTTTACAACCACTTTAATAGTTAGTAGAGTATAGTACTATTTCATAAAATAATTATGATAACCAAACCTGAATTACGTGGGGCTTGTGATTCAGGGCATGACCTTCTGGTTTCAGCTGTAGAATATAAAACGTCACAAAATCTTTTTCTGTACTGCACATCAAGTCTATGTATGACAGGGAAAACTTCAGCATGATGAAAGCATCATCATTATGAAGTGGACTGTTGTGCTTTTAATCAGACAATGCGGCTTTTCAAAAAGAAGCTGTTTTATTTCATTATATTATCCAGTTTAAAATACATCTTGTAAACATAGTGTTAATGGAGTGATGGTCTGCGGAGCTCACAAAGGAGTCGTGCTGAAGTGTTATCAGAAGGGGCAGCCCAGGGGAGGTTCAGTAGTTAATGTGCTGGGTGGTGAGAGAAGAATATCTTCCATATCACGTCAGTGACTTCCTGAAGGATCTGTTTATATACCGGAGCTCATCCGATACTTGACCAGGAGGACAGAGATATTGTACTAGAGAGCCAAGCCTGAAAACTCTTCTTCTGCAATTATTTCCTCATTTTTGGTTACTGGTCTGTTTCAAGTGAATTGCCACTATACTGCTGCATAAGCATAATGATGTTTAACAGGTAGAAATGAACTGTGGAATCAGTAGCAGGAAATAAGAGTTTATGAGTGAATCATGTAATATCACCTGTTTACATATGTTCATAGACTACACATTATATGTAAAATAGCCCCTATCCAATGCAAATTTACAAATACTTCTAATATAATTAAGTGAAAGGAAATTGTGGGTAGTCCCACGCGAATGGCTGAAATTGATTAGTTGTTAAATGGAACTGCTGCCTCTACTAATACAACCACCTAAGTGGAGTATACAATATATGATAGTTTAAACAGTAGGAGTGGCGCTGTTCTTAAACAATACCAGGAGTCTGATTGCTCCAATGATGCACTCCAACCAATGTCTGTTGTCTGGAGCTTGTAGCGTCTATGCGTCACTTCCAGTTTAGAGCCGTGGAACGCGAATCATCCCGGCTTCCTGATTTTTACATTTTTATGTGTATAGAGATAATGTGAGTATATTTTCCAACTGTATACATCTAAACAACCTTTGGGAAAACATTATCATGCTATGGGAGCATCTTTTTTCTGTATGAGGGTGAAACGGATGATTATCTAAAAGACCAAAGCAAGGAGAGATCTTTAATGGTGCCGATCTGGAAACTGCCACACAGTGGCAAACACTGTGAATGTGAAATACCCCTTTGTGGGGTGAATATTTCTGGTGAGTGCAATACCTATAGGGGAGCACCATAGGAAGCACCAGCACAAAGGCACGATCAAGAAACACCTGTCACTTTTTATAAAAGACTGAGGGGGTTATTTACGAAAGGTAAATCCACTTTGCACTGAAAGTCCACTTGGAAGTGCAGTCGCTCTAAATCTAAGGGGTAGATCTGAAATGAGGGGAAGCTCTGCTGATTTTAGCATCCAATCATGTTCAAGCTAAAATGCTGTTTTTTTATTTTCCTTGCATGTCCCCCTCGGATCTACTGTGACTTTACTTCCAAGTGCACTTGCAGTGCAAAGTGGATTTGCCTTTAGTAAATAACACCCTTTGTGTTCACTTAAAAGAACTGGGTTACATCAACTTGCTCACTGAAGCACCAGTCACTTTATTCAAGATTGCACTTATGTCATGATTTGTACATGCTTATAATTATTTGTCATAGCACTAGCCGCATTTATAAAGCACCAGTCACTTAATTTATTCAGGATTGCACTTATGCCCCGTTATGCATATGAACTAACTGCATCTTTTGCATCAGTCACTTTATTTATATGTTTACATGTCACATCTTTTTTGCACCAATGATTGTTTATTTATCTAATCAACAACAGACATTGGTTGGATTGCATCATTGGAGCAATCAGACTCTTGGTATTGTTTAAGAACAGCGCCACACCTACTGTTTAATCTATTATAATATATTATAAATATAAGTGTTAATGTTTTTTCCTAAACAAAAATGTCACAAATATGCTCATTCTAATGAAATTCTTTCTCTAGTCCCATTATCTTATAAACAAGTTGAGCTGTATTTTCCATATTAAGCCAATGGGGATAGGGTGCCTTCTTCTGTGACAATTTCAGCATCTTTCATACCTCTAATGCCGCGTACACATGAGCGGACTTTCCGGCATACTTGGTCCGGCGGACCAGAGTCCACCGGACAATCCGACCGTGTGTAGGCTCCGGCGGACTTTTCCGCAAAAGTCCGCCGGACCTAGATTTGAAACATGTTTTAAATCTTTCCGTCGGACTCAGTTTCTGACGGAAAGTCCGCTCGTCTGTGTGCTGGTCCGACGGAAAGCCCGCTCGTCTGTATGCTGGTCCAACGGACCAGATACGACGCAAGGGCAGGGTATTGCATTTCATGCTCGCTGCAATAGGAAAAACAAATGGCATAACAAAGGGCATACCAGGCCCTTAGGTCTGGTATGGATTTTAAATTGAACCCCCTACGCCGAAAAAACGTCGTGGGGTCCCCCCTAAAATCCATACCAGACCCCGATCCGAGCACGCAGCCCGACCGGTCAGGAAAGGGGGTGGGAACGAGCGAGCGCCCCCCCTCCTAAACCATACCAGGCTGCATGCCCTCAACATGGGGGTGGGTACTTTGGGGGAGGGGGCGCCCTGCGGCCCCCCACCCCAAAGCACCTTGTCTCCATGTTAATGAGGACAAGGGCCTCTTCCCGACAACCCTGGCCATTGGTTGTTGGGGTCTGCGGGCGGGGGGCTTATCGGAATCCAGGAGCCCCCTATAATAAGAGGGCCCCCAGATCCCGGCCCCCCACCCTATGTGAATGAGTATGGGGTACATGGTACCCCTACCCATTCACCTAGGGAAAAAGTGTCAATAATAAAACACACTACACAGGTTTTTAAAATAATTTATTAAACAGTTCAGGGGGGTCTTCCTCTGGCTTTGGGGGTCTTCTACTGGCTTTGGGGGTCCCTCCGGCTCCTCTTCTCCCGGCGTCAGGTTGGTTCTTCTCCGCTCTCTCTGGCCTCTTCTCCCGGTGTTCCAGTTCTTCCCCCGGCTCCTCCACTGTCTTCATGCCGCTCTTTTGCCAGCGGAGGTCTAGACTTCTGGGCTTCTTGTCTTCTTTCCTCTTCTCTTCTCCAGATGTTGACACAACGCTCTCTCTGGCTGGACTGCTCTCTGAGCGCTCCGTTGTGACTTAAATAGGCGGAGACGCCACGCCCCCTTATGCCGTCACAGTCCCTGGGCATGCTGGGACTGTGACGTTTTAGGGGGCGTGGCCAACATCACCCGGTGACCACTCCCCCTAAAACGTCACAGTCCCAGCATGCCCAAGGACTGTGACGTCATAAGGGACGGGGTCTCCGCCTATATAAGTCACAGCGGAGCGCTCAGAGAGCAGTCCAGCTGGAGAGAGCGTCGTCTCAACATCTGGAGAAGAGAAGAGGGAAGAAGACAAGAAGCCCAGAAGTCCGGACCTTCGCTGGCAAAAGAGCGGCATGAAGACAGTTGAGGAGCCGGCAGAAGAACTGGAACACCGGGAGAAGAGGCCAGAGAGAGCGGAGAAGAACCAACCCGACGCCCAGAGAAGAGGAACCGGAGGGACCCCCGAAGCCGGAAGAAGACCCCTGAAGCCGGAGGAAGACCCCCCGGAGCTGTTTAATAAATTATTTTTAAAAAATGTGTAGTGTGTTTTAATATTGACACTTTTTCCCTAGGTGAATGGGTAGGGTACCATGTACCCCATACTCATTCACATAGGTTGGGGGTCGGGATCTGGGGGCCCTCTTATTATAGGGGGCTCCCGGATTCCGATAAGCTCCCCGCGCGCAGACCCCGACAACCCGGCTTGTCGGGAAGAGGCCTTTGTCCTCATCAACATGGGGACAAGGTGCTTTGGGGTGGGGGGGCCCCGCAGGGCGCCCCCTCCCCCAAAGCACCCACCCCCCATGTTGAGGGCATGCGGCCTGGTACGGTTTAGGAGGGGGGGGCGCTCGCTCGTCCCCACCCCCTTTCCTGACCGGCTGGGCTGTGTGCTCGGATCGGGGTCTGGTATGGATTTTAGGGGGGACCCCACGCCGTTTTTTCGGCGTAGGGGCTTCCCTTTATAATCCATACCAGACCTAAGGACCTGGTATGACCCGCGACGGGGCTCGCAAGGTGTCAATCTCGCCGATAAAAGCGGCAAGATTGACTTCCTTTTCTAGTCCCGTCGTACCTGAGTCACGTTCAAAATGTGTGTGGGCAAGTCCGTTCATTCTGAAAGTCCACCGTAACTCCGGCGAAAGTCCGTCGGAAAGACGGGCGGACCTAGCCCGCCGAAAAGTCCGGTCATGTGTGGGCAAGTCCGTCCATTTTTAAGTCCGGCGCACCCGTCGGAAAGTCTGCCGGACCAAGTATGCCAGAAAGTCCGATCTTGTGTACGCGGCATAAGTTATGCTCTTCACTGCTTCAGTTGTTTTATTACTTATACATAAAATGCCAAACTAGTAAACACTCTTACCGTATTAATGCAGCAATAGATGAGGTGTTCTTGTGAACACAAACATTACAGTATATTATGGTACCTTGTTGGTACATCTTCTAATAGGTAGCCAGCCAGTGCTTGTTTGCCCAAAATTCGTTGGCTCGACGTATTTGTTTTTATTTTCAATAAACACCTTCTAACTCACCTTTTAGTTTGCATAATATTGGACACTGGGTGCTCCTTTCATGTGGAAACAACCTTAATGCTGCACTAAAAGGAAGCAGCCCAAGCCCCAAGAAGGCTCACTGCCACCATCCACAAACTGGGCATAAACCACTGTAAGAGACTCCTTCCTGCCCGCTCACACTATCACCCACCCATGACCAGTGACTGATCAAGTCAGTCCAGTGTGGTCTCCAGCACTAACAAGTAACCACATACTATTGTCATTCTGGTATTGAAGAAAGAGATATGTGCTTAAGAGGTAGCAGGCTCCATCACAAATCGCCCAGTGGCTCTTTTCCTTACATAGGTGTTCAGAGAGGACACAATAGTCCAGAGGGGGCACGACAATGGAGGAGAAGCAGACAGTAGCAGATACATTATGCACAAAGGCAAAAAGGAAACAGAGTACAGGTACAATGATAGTGGAGGGTGATACAATTATGGGGTGAGGGCAAAGAATGGCTACACTATTACAAAAGGGACATGAATGTGGAGAGATGGCACAGAAGGAGTACAGCAGCGGAGAAAGAGAGCAAAACTGGAGAAAGGAAAAACTTCTGTCTAATACCATCACCCTAATTTGACACTAAATCTGGTTCTTATAACATGGGAGTGGTATGTGTTATGTATAAGTGGTAAGTGGCGTGATATTTTAAACGTTTACGTTTAATGCCTTACATGCTGCCATTTACATGTGTAAATTTGAGAAATTTGCTCAAGATAATGTTGTCTTAATATAAATATATACTGTACATAATCTGTAATTCTGAGATCACACCCTTCTACCTACAAACTTAATTTTCTGTGATTTAGTCCACTGGTAAATGCATTTATTTCTGCACATGTTTGTGCCTGTGTTGTTATCAGCAGAACAGATGGGTTTCAGATAGGTGTCGCAAATACTGTAGATTTAAGGTGACCCTTTCCCTATAGAAAAAAATCTTAATTCGAGCCATACTGAGTCTGTGAATACTTACCTATCTTGCTGCATGCCCAACTCACCTCCAATTCTGAGGTTTCTGATCAAAACCAACATTTCTGGAAGTATTGATCCCCTGGGTTCCAAACAGCTCTCACATGTTCCGCTCTCTGACCTCCGCTAATTAAGTCCCTTTTACACTGCTCCATTCAAAAAACACAGTAAAAATGCATATGCGTTATAATGTATTTTGGGTTTTTATAATGCATTTTTGGTGCTTTTCTGGTTGCCCTATTCCAATTATGCACCTGTAAAACATAGACATTTTATAATCATTTCAATGGGGAGGTGCGTTTTGGTGTCCTTTTAAACATACACTGAAAATGCAGCATACAGGACTTTTAAAAATGCACCGCATCCTCAGTACATTGGTGCGGACAGTTTCCCAGGTTTTAAAGGGATACATTTTTCGTGCATTTTCCAAAAGCGTATCAAAAACTGATGAGTGTGAAAGAACCCTTAGACAGTTGTGCCTGGAACACAGGTCCACACTAAAAGGTTTCCTTATACCATGGGTGCTCAACCTGTGGCCCTCCAGCTGTTGCAGAACTTCAAGTCCCATCATGCCTCTCTCTTTGGGAGTCATGCTTGTAACTGTAAGCCTTGCAATGCATCATGGGACTTGTAGTTCTGCAACAGCTGGAGGGACACAGGTTGAGCACCCATGCCTTATACCCTTTCTTCTGGGGACAAAATTTTGGATTCCCCTCATTTTCTTTCTGGGTAAACCTCCCTAATAGGCACACAGACAGCAATAAAAATATTAAAGGGTCTTACCCTTCTCTATTATTTTGACAAACTAGTATAATACTAAAAAAGACTGAGATGTTCCAATCAAAAATGGGATTAAAGAGAAATTGTATGGGGAAACTATTAGTTTGAAAGTCCATTCTTCCACACTGCACTGGTTCAAGCAATGCTGCTGGCTAGCAAGGCTGACTGCAGTAGAAACCATCCTATTTATTGCATCTGCATCTCCTGTACACACCTCCTATGCTAGTTAATAAAATTGACAAAGCAAGTTCCATTCTTTCTTTGCTCTGCTTAATGCTAGGTAAATCTGGGAATCACATGTGTACTGCAACTTAAACATGGACCAATGCTCAAATAATAATTTTAAACTATGCCCTATAAATTCTCTCTTAAAAAGATTGGCTAATCCTTGCCCATCAGTAGAAATCATCTAACCAAATACCTAGGCTTTTAGACTTGTGATTACCAGTGAAGGCACCTGAAGCAGCATTTTTTCCAAAAAAAAAGTCAGAACTCTGAGAAATATTCTGTTGAAGTCTAATGCCGCGTACACACGAGCGGACTTTACGGCGGACTTTGCCCGGCGGACTGGATTTCGTCGGACAATTCGATGTGTGTGGGCTCCAGCGGACTTTGTTTTCTCAAAAGTTGGACGGACTTAGATTTTAAACTTGTTTAAAATTTATCCGTTGAAATCGAGTCCGGTCGAAAAGTCCGCTCGTCTGTATGCTAGTTCGACGGACAAAAAGGCACGCTAGGGCAGCTATTGGCTACTGGCTATGAACTTCCTTGTTTTAGTCCGGTCGTACGTCATCACGTACGAATTCGACGGACTTTGGTGGATTGTGTGTAGGCAAGTCCGTTCATTCACAAAGTCCGTCGGAAAGTACGTCGAAAAATCCGCCGGGCAAAGTCCGCCGTAAAGTCCGACCGTGTGTACGCGGCATAAGGCTCCATTCACACTAGCGCGTTTTTTGATGCATTTTGCTATTTGCAGAAATGCATGGGAATTTTTTAACATGGGTTCCTATGGAACATGTTCACATCAATGCTTTTTTGTATCTCTGCGTTTTTGGAAAGGGTCGGGGACTTTTTTTCATGCAAAAAGCAGCGTTTTGCATGTAATGGATTTCAATGGACAAGCATCAAAAACGCAAGTGCACCGTTTTTGCAGCGTTTTTGCAGCGTTTTTGGTGCGTTTTTGGTGCGTTTTTGCCATTTTTTTTTTTTTTTTTTGTAATTTTTTTTTTAAGACTGTAAAAAAAAATGAAAAAAAAAAAAAAAAAAAACGCAAAACGCAAATCGCGGCAAAAACGCAGCAAAAACGCAGCAAAAACGCTACAAAAACGCTGCTCAAAAACGTGACAAGCATGAAAAAAAAACCTCCAAAAACGCTCAAAAGCAACATGCATAGGTGTGAATCGAGCCTTAGGCTCGATTCACACCTATGCACTTTTAGTGCTTTTTGCATTTTGCAGATTTGCACTACAGAAAGTGTTCCATAGGAAACCATGTTGAATGGACTGTAGTGCAAATCTACAAAAAGCACTAAAAATGCATAAGTGTGAATCCAGCCTAAGGCTCAGTTCACACTGGATGCTGATGCGGCTCCCAGCAGGGGTCCTGTGTGCCCTGGTTCACCGTTTCAGGTCTGATTTCAGCCCCAATTTTGGTCTGAATTTGGACCTGAAACAGACAAAAAGACAAACAGGGCATCTGTGCAAATTTGCACCGGAGCTGCATCGGAGATATGTGAACCGGCTCCATAGAGAGCTGGTCACATTCTCCTGCTATTGCAAATTGGATGTGGGGATCCCGCATCCAATTCGCAATAGTGTGAACCCGGCCTAAGAGGAGAATACCCCTCACTTTTGGAAATTTCCTCTAATATTCTTGGGATCTGGGACAGGGTGTGAAGGTAAATTTCCCCAATGGAAAAAAAAGTGACAAAAAAAAGCTAAACATACATACTTAAGCTTAACATCATCTAATTTTTTTTTTTTTTTTTTTACATTTTGGATAGTTTTTAGTTTCTATCTGTGACCACATGGATAACATTTTTATTCACTTCTGTGACATCCATGTAAGGAACCGTCACTGGTCATAAAAAGTTTTAACCTTTTCTCATTCTACTAAAATGTGTTCTTTTTGCCTGTGTCACAATTGAATAGATTACCCATAATTTCCTGTTCTGACAGCAAAGAAGAAAACATTTCCCCAGATGGGAGGCAGAAGGGTTAAAGCCTCTACATGGTAGAGGCTTTAACCCTTCCTCCTTAGAGTGGAAATATGCTTTAAAGTGATTGTAAAGTCTCTGTTTTTTTCTATAAAAATAACAAACTTAATATACTTACCTGCTCTGTGCAGTGGATTTGCACAGAGCAGCCCGGATCATCCTCTTCTTGGGTCCCTCTTCGGCACTCCTGGCCCCTCCCTACTGTCGTTACCCCAAAGCAAGCAACTTGCTATGGGGGCACCTGAGCCAAGTCATAGCTCCCTGTGTCCATTCAGACACGGTTCGGGCCTGTCCTCTCTCTCTCCTGATTGGCTAACTAACTTTGATTGACAGCAGCAGGAGCCAATGGCGCTGCTGCTGTGTCTCAGCCAATCAGGAGGAGAGTCCAGGATGGCTGAGACACTTGTGGACATCGCTGCAGAGAGATGGGGCTCAGGTAAGTATTAGGGGGTTATTAATGCATAGGTCCTGGCCCCTCCCCTACACGTGTTCGACACAGGGTCACGTGTCTTCATCAGGGGGGTGACATTCATCAGGGAATCACATCCCCCTGATGAAGACACGTGACCCTGTGTCGAACACGTGTAGGAGAGGGGCCAGGACGAAGCACGGAGCCTTTCACTCCACTGAGATGCGATGCACAGCTTATCCCTCCTGTCAGGCAAACTTTGAGGCAAACTTTGGAGACTGTTATCAGATTGGTGCACTCACACACCTTGCAAATGTGAGTACCCTAATGTGGGGAGCTGTTATCCTAATAAACATTTATAAACGATATCACACTATCCAGTTTTTCTTTTCCTTTATTCCTAACTGTGGAGTTGCTGCTGAAAACTGTGTATCTGGATTCCATCACTGAGCTGTGGGATGGCTCATAAGCGTGTTTAGACTCAGTCTCACAGCTGAGTCGCATGCTCTGAGGTGAGCGGCTGTCCCCGGGGGGTCACTGGATGGCACTTGAGCATGGAATTCTGAGCACTAAGCACTAAGATTAATGCAAGCACGTTGGATTTTTTATGAACTGTTTTTATGGACTTTATGTGCATTTCTTTCATAAATTGGACTTTAATAACCACGTATCACATCTTGGATTTGATATTCACACTCATTGTGTGGCACTTGGCACTTTGTTGTATTTTTGCACTTATCACTGCGATATATTTATATATTTTTTTACACGGTAAATTTCAGATTATATAAATAATTTTTCATTCATTATATATACCGTTAGTAGTTTAGTCATCGCTACTCTCATTCTAATTGTATACATTTAGTATATTATTTACACATTGCACCTTTAAATCACTTGTTTTTTTATATACATCCTTTGTGCCTTGCTGTGGCTGGATAAGCCGCTTATGCGGTATTTTCAGTATACCTCATATGCATTAATAATCTCCAGATTGATATTTTCACCTTAGCGCAGCGTATCTTTTGTATACATTGTATTGCACGGCATATGAAATGTGTTCTGCGCGGGCAGCAAGGTGATTTCCACATTTGAGGCAATATACCATTGTGGCTCGCAATATCCCCTTTTATCTGTCTAGTATTAGGGGGTGCTGGGGCAGCTGCTGCACACGGAAGGTTTTTTTTATCTTAATGCAAAGAAAACATCATGATAAAAGACCTTCTGACTCTACAACCCCTTTAATACATTGAGATTTTTCCTTTTTTTCTGTTGCTGATTGGACTGCATTATTTTTAATAGTCCCGCTCCAGCTGAAACTTTTTTTAGTTTTCATAGACTTGGGAAATGTAAATACTTATAAGGTTTTTATCTTGCTTTTATTGCTGTCTGTGACCCTGTTGGGGAGATTTCATCCTACCGTTTCCTGGGGTAGCCTGTAACAGAAAGGATAAGAAATGAGGGAGCAGTTGTCACCAGGGCAGTAAGAGTAACCCGACAGAGGTTTAAAGTCTTCTGCATTTATTGGAAAAAAAATGCATCGCTGAAGTGTGTTTTCATGAAAATAAAAAATAAAAAGCAGCATCGCTCACAAGCTCCTATCAGATATACCGACCGATTCAAACACTGTGGCTGGGTGCTGCGTCATTGATAAGAGCATGTCAAGCCCCTCCTTATAGCCCACTTAACATACCCTGTACAAAACTATCAACACTCTCCTCTTTTGACCTTGCTACTACCAAAGAGGTCGCTAAAGTTTTCTCTGAACCCTGCATTACCACCTGTCCATTGGACCCTGTTCTCTCACAACTACTACAGTCAACCTCTTCTTCTATCCTAAGCTCTCTCACTCACATCTTCAATCTCTCCCTCTCTACTGGCACCTTCCCCTCCCCTCTAAAACATGCGTTGATCACCCCTATACTTAAAAAGCCCTTACTGGACCCCACCAGCGTGAACAACTTTAGACCCATCTCCTTGCTCCCATTTACCTCTAAACTTCTAGAACGCTTAGTCTACAACCATCTGAGCTCCTACCTCACTGACAACAACCTTCTTGACCCCTTACAGTCTGGCTTTCACTTACTACACTCTACTGAAACTGCCCTATTAAAACTCACTAATGATTTACTAACTGCTAAAACCAATAGCCACTACTTTATACTCATACTACTAGACCTCTCTGCAGCCTTTCGATACTGTTGACCACCCCCTCCTCCTCAAAAAACTCCACTCTCTTGGCCTTCAAGACTCTGCTCTCTCCTGATTCTCCTCCTACCTATCACAGCGCTCCTTCAGTGTTACCTACAACTCTGTCTCCTCCTCCCCACTTCCTCTTTCTGTGGCGGTCCCCCAAGGTTCTGTCCTCCTCTGACCCCTCCTCTTCTCCATCTACACCTCCCCCTTGATCACTTCATAAACTCCCATGGGTTCCAGTACCATCTCTGTTTCTGATGACACCCACATCTATCTCTCTACTCCTCACCTCACTTCAGTCTCCTCTTGCATTACTAACTTACTAACTGGCAAATCAACATGGACGTCGCACCACTTCCTCAAACTCAATCTTTCTAAAACTGAGCTCATAATATTCCCTCCTGCTTGTCCCCCCTTCCCTGACTTCTCCATTAAAGATCAATAATACAACTATCAGTCCCTTCCCTTATGTCAGGATGCTAGATGTTATCCTGGACTCTGACCTGTCCTTTCAGCCCCAAATCCAATCACTGTTCAAATCATGCAGACTATATCTCCAAAATATGCCTCTTTTTAACCGTTAAAAACCACTAAGCATCTTATTCACTTACTTGTTATCTCTCGCCTTGACTATTGTAACTCCTTCCTCATTGGCCTACCTCTTTGCAGGCTATCATGAATGCTGCTGCCAGACTCACCACCTTACCAACCATTCAGTGTCTGTCATCCCTGTCTACCAATCCCTCCACTGGCTTCCCATTGCCCAACAAATAAAATTCAAAACGTTAACAATTACATAGAAAGCCATTTACAACTCTGCCCTGAGCTACATCTCCAAACTTCAGGGAAGCCTATCCTGCCTTCAGCTAATAACCAAATCTTCTATTTATCCCATCAGTTCATCCCTCACAGTTATTACCTTTTATTCCACCAGCCCCTCCCTATTAGGTTATAAACTCCCAGGAGCAGGCTCACCTAACCCTCTTGTATTAAATTGTATTGTTGCTGTATTATCTCCCTCTATATTGTAAAGCACTGCATAAACTGTTGGCACTATATAAATCCTGTATATTAATAATAATATAGCCACAAATGTTTCTCAGGATAGCTCACCAATATAGTAAATCACAAAACAAATGAACACATAATGGCTTCAGCTGGCTTTCCACCCATCAGTAAAGTCCCTCTACTGGTGCTGATGTGTGTTTTCCCAATGCTGGGGTTCCCTTTTACTTTCTGCCCAAGGCAGAAGTGAGGGGAAATCTTATCAGTGGAGATCCAGAGCACTCTCAAAGCCTTATACTGATCCTATCCCTTTCACTCATCTTTTTTTAAGGAAGGCCTCATAATGACCCTTGCGAAAGAAAGTGCATGTTGCTGGGTACATGATTTGAAAAACCTGTATCCAAAAATGTTTCCCTGCTGCCCCCCCGTGCTGATGTCAGTCCTCTTTTCTCTCCTGAGAGGACTCGGCTGGCAGCCATCCAATAGGAAGTTTCCACATCACACAGGTAGTGACCTGGACATCAAAAGAAGAACCCCAAGCAGGTAGTGAACAGAATAGGAGAAGCAAGTGAAAATGGGCATTTAGATACATTGATCACAGTGTCAGGCTTTAAAGGATATATTTTTAACATAGGTTTGAAATTCCTTCACCCTGACGAAATATCCATTCATTATATATTAATAGGCAAGGAGCTCCAGTTATGTTCTGTTTGTGAAGCAACAGCTGAGATGTGTTCAGTGTAATGACTGTATTTAGTTGAGATAATCTTGTTTCTTCTAGACTGCTGCCCTTATGAGTCACAATGTCACTGGCTTTGCTGTTCGTTTTAGCTAACCAATGTACATTGTCCATCCCACTCGGGAAGAATATCTCATAACAGCTAAAAGCCGAAGCTGACATACAGCTATCAGACTATCAGGTAATTGGTCCTTCTGGGACCTTTTGAAGGATGTGGCCCCTCCCTCCACCCCCATTGTCTTCGTGGCACATTGTGATGTCACAGTCATTACCAAGGAGAGGTCAAGCAAGACATTTATGTTTTTCTCTCTGTTTATTTTTGCTGGGCAAAAATCCACGCAGTCCTCAGGGACTTTAAATCAGTGCTCCCTCACAGCAGGCCAAGTAAATACATCCTGAAAATGGCCACTGGGGTTAGAACTATGATCTAACAGTACTAGTCTTGTTGGCATAGAATAATACATTTCGGAATTCCAGAGTCATTTATTTTTTTAATTTTGAAATGAAACAATTAATGGTTAAATTCTAATTATCTAAAAATGGTTAAATCATAATAATCACTCTGAAGATAAACACAGGTTACCAAGCCAAATAAAAAATTCCAGACACATTAATCATATTGCTGTAGCTTTGTTTTACTTACAAGCTTCCTTATAGCACTTTTATGCAGGAATTACAGATTTTTTTTCATGCCTTAAACGAAAGCTTTGTACAAACATAGCAGCATACTTCTTCCAACTTGATCAAATATCAGTCATGAGACTTTTCAGCCATTCTGATTCGTCTTGTGGTTTTCCCTTTGAATTACCTGTATCAGGAACAGATTGTTTTAGAATCTTGTCCAATTATCATTTACACAGTGCTTAATGTTTGCAAGTTCCCAGCTTCAGATAATTTATCAGAATCCTAAAATTACACCTCCATTTTAGTTGAAAAGAGGATAGTGGGGGAACGAAGGAAAGAAACAGAGGAGTGATGGTAGAAAAAGGACTAAGATAGAATAAATATCATTCAACTGCATGGCCTTGGACGCTACTTATTCGTTGCCTGCAAGTCCCATTACAATGCATTTATAGGACATACTTCAGGGAATCTCATGATACTGGAAGACTCTTCCTAGACATATATAAATTCAACAGTTGAATGTGAAAAGGACCTGCTAAAAATGATTGAAACCAAATTGGTGTGTTATAGTTACACAATGGTTGGATTTACTGGGGAAGGACTTAGGTGTACTGTGAAGTGAATCTGCCCACTACCAAAATAAATAATAAGTAAAAATATGAGTACCTTTATAATCAATTTCATCAACTCTTTCAAACTCTTTCCCCAAAACTTGCCATCGAAGCATTGTCACTCACATGCACATTTTAACTTTTTGTCAAAGTCCACAGTTAAGCCCTTATGTCAATGTCTAACCACTTCCCCTGGCTACTGATGTATGCAGAGGACAGAGATCCATGACAGAAGGGCATAAGTCATTGTGTATAGCAATATTTCTGCCCTGTGCAATAGGCAAGATGTTGGCAAGAAATGCAGAAATAAATAAGTCACATGGGACAGATTAACGAAAAGTTTTCTGTTCGCTTATTAGACACAATGGAGTTATTTATAAGTTGAATAGTCAACATCTGAAAGGTGTCTCTGCATTTATAGCCTTAATAAAGAGTTGCTTTAATAGTGTTCTGGTTTTAGTTTTTAAAATATTTGATATGATTTAATAAATGATTTATTGTAACTATGTCTACATGTATATTAACTATAGCTTCCAGCAAGCTCAAATGAAGAAACAAAAGACAGATGTCAGCATGCTGCCTTCAAGCCTAAAGCTGTCCATACACAAGTAGAATATCATTTGTACAGAAAACATTTGTCAAAGCATGGATAAAATAGATAAAGATAGATTAAAAAGACTTGACAAATTTTGTATGAAAATTTTGAAAATCGTTTTGAATTCTTTATTTGATTAGGGGATGCACATGCAGATAACAATAAGTACAATTTTCCAAGAACGAAAACATTCAAAGTTAAAATTTAGTTTTTTTTTTGAGAAAAAAAAAAATCATCTTTCTCCTTCAATTTTCCTCGTTATGATTGTTGATTTGACCTTGTTAACTATTTGAAAATCAAATGAATGTTTGAAAAGTAATTCTTTCGAACAAATTTCTACAAGTGCATTACCATCTTAAAGTGGATAAAAACTGTATCTGAGGATCACAAACTGAAAAAAACTGTTTAATTAATTTTTATTTTTCAAAGCAAACTCACCAATCCATCCATGTATCTATGCTTTATTTTGTTTAGAAATCACTTTGAGAAACACCCCCCTAGCATTTCTAGCCACTGCCATGGTAAGTAAAGGCAGATGATTCATGTAGAATTTATTTCCATCTGCTCTTAGCTCAGGCATACAGGCAGGAGGGTGTGCTTAGCTGAGAAAACCCCTCCATCACTCCTCCAGATGAAAGAGAAAAAACATTGCCCATGAAGACTCATAGGATGTATGACATTATTTTAGCATTTGCTTAAGAAGCAACTGAAGACATATAGAAAAAGGTTAAAACAAGTAAATATAATATACTTTCCTATCTATTTACTAATGCTAGCATATAAGGATTAAAAATAGTTAATGTTGATTAAAGAAGTTTAGTTCCACTTTAAAAGACATTGTCAGTAATGCAGCACAGCAAAATACAGTGTAACTATTGGTAAACCTGCATCTTCTAGTTGTCAAGGGTCTACTAGACCAAACTTGTTCTACCAGTGTGGTGTGATGGAACTTGAAATTTCCTTGAAATTTACAGGATTGTATATACAGTAACATGGTCTTTATCATAAGAGTGCTAAATGATACTCCTACATGCCTGAAGCTGTGGTCTTATTTAATCGCCAAGTTTAGTTTCATGCTTCCTCAGATTGTATTTTGTTTTGAAAAACCTATGGTTAAATTACTAATTCACATTAGAAGTGCTGATGGGACTAAGAATAACACAAACACACTAAGGGCAAAAATGATTTGTAGACAAAATGCAAATATTATTGTTAGAGTTAACTTTGGCTGTGGTGTTTTTAGCAAAAGAAAATATGAATAAAGGCAAGTAGATGTGTATTTGATTAGATATCTCTTCTAAAAACAACATATTGCAGTTTAGACTGGTTATGCATTTATTGTTATTGCGATCTCTTGCTTTCTTATCAGCATTGTTTTGGCTACTTTGCTGTTTCTTGAAAGCAATGACTCCTTATGTAGACTGAACTGGCAAGCTTCACAAAATGAGGTTGACTTGTAGCCAGCGTTTTAATACCAACCATGTGTACTTTCACAGGTAGTCATGTACCAATTAAAGTTCAACTCAAAACTTAATCTATTTTTGGGCAACAGCAGTATTCCTAATACTGATAAGGGGTTCTTAAAGAAGAACTGTCAAAGAAGAAAAAAAGCTGGTTACATTTTCCAGGGGTCCTTGTACACCTAGCATTTGTCCAGAGGCAGCTGGTGTTTTTTTTGGGGGGGGGCAGCAGCAAACAACCCCCCCTGGGCAGCCGGTGGTAAGGGCCCCCCCATCCCGGGGGTCTCGCAGTCGGTCGGACATCCAGCCTCTCAGTTACCCCATCTAGGTTCTGGGCAGACAGCACTACCACAGGCAGTGGGCAGCCGCCTCCTCCTACTCTGCATCATGGCTGCTTCCGCCATGCGTCTCCTCCCTCCTCCTTCTAGGCATCCAATAGGATCGCATGTCCTTTCAGCCAATCGGGGATGGGTCTCAGAGCAACTTCCTGATTGACCGGGAGGAGGATCAGTGTCTGAATAGCGAATATTCATTCGCTATTTTCACATAACTGAGTGGGCTCAGAGTGCAGTGCTCTGCACCCTGAGCCCACCCTTTTTTGAAGCCTATTAGAGCCTATTAAAGCATTAATAAATATGCAATAAAAATGTAAAAAAATAAATGTATTCATCATGGTAGGTCTATATGTATTCTTCTATATATTTTTGGTAAAAAATCGCAATAAGCGTATATTGATTGGTTTGCACAAAAGTTATAGTGTCTACAAAAAAGGGGATAGATTTATGGCATTTTAATTTTTTTTACTAGTAATGGCAGTGATCAGCATTTTTTAGTGGGACTGCGACATTGTGGCGGACAGATCGGACACTTTTGGCACTTTTTTGGGACCAGTGACATTATTACAGTGATCAGAGCTAAAAACATGCACTGATCACTGTATAAATGACACTGGCAGGGAACGAGTTAACACTAGGGGGCGATCAAGGGGTTAAGTGTGTCCTAGGGAGGTGCTTCCTAACTGTGGGGGGAATGGTCTGATCACTAGGAACAGACAATCTTTCTGTACTCCCCTGTCAGAACAGGGATCTGCTTTGTTTACGTAGGCAGATCCCCGTTCTGCCTCTCTGAGGAGCGATCGAGAGTGGCCGGCAGACATCGTGGCCACTGTACCCACGCATCGGCTCCCCCGCTGTGCAGCCGGTATCCATGCACCCGCAGTGGCTCATGCACAATACAACGTACGTGTATGACGTTTTGGGCAATAGGGCCGCCCTGCCTCAGTATTGATGCGGTGGACGGTCCTTAAGTGGTGAAAATAAGAAAAATCGTCCTTTTCTGTCAATGCTGGCTGAAGCTCGACCCCCCCCACACAAAGATTAAAAACATGGGCGTTCCCATGTGGAGAGTTACAGCCAGCACTGATCCCCGCTCCTACTCTATACTACAATGCCCTGTCTCCTCATCTCTTCTCTTTAATATACAAAGAGTCTGGACTTGCAGCTTGCTACTAAGGTGAACAAAAAAAAAATGATTGCAGCTGGACAAAAGAGCTTTCATTAACAAAAACACAAGCTGACAACAGCGCACACCAACTACTACACTAGTCAAAGACAGCATGGTATAGTACCTGACTTGTGCTGTTGTCAGCTTGTGTTTTTGTGAAATTCTTTGGACTAAAATATTCGCCCGATTTTATAGTGCATACGAGCCTTCTGCACAGGTGCAGTATTAATAAAACTCTAATTTATTAAAAACAAGACAAATGGCAACTCACATCTTAGTAGATCAGTAAAGCATATATAAAATCATTATGGTCAGTTTTTGGGCTCTCCTTGGTGGTCCTGGTGAGATGGCGGAATCAGATGATGGAACTGTGTTGCTGGAGGGCAGTACGAAACGGATACTGCACTTAGTCTGGCAACCTTCTGTGTTTACGTTTCTACACCTACAGAGCTGCCTGCTTCACTCTAGGGGCGCTGGTGCTAACTACAGTTAAATTCACTTCATGGACTTATGAACTATGGACCTTTATATTACTATACATATATAACTTTGTGATCATCATTATATCGTTTGTTTACGTTACATCCGTCTATGCTTTCTTTTTACCCTGGATAACTTTAGGTTGGGTTCCTTACCCTAACAGTTCTGATGCTATAACTCAGTGAACCCTAAATTAAGCACAGTAACAATTCTCTTAAATGTCACAACAGAACTGTGAGCAAGAGAACAAAATTTGCATATACTGTATGTATGCCCTAGGTCTTTTTCAGTCTGTATGTTTAGATGTTTTTGCACTTCTTTCCTGCTCTTGCTGGTCCTTAACAAAGAGTGCTGCTGGACACTTCCTCATCATGTTCTAGAAACCTTTTTAAACCTGCTCTTGGCACTTAGGAGTTGCCTGAGGAAAGAACTCTCTGGGTGTCTGTTCCTGCACTCCTGTCCCAGAGATTTCTGTTCTAGTTTTGATACAAGTTTATGACCTCTGCTTGTTTCTCGACAATCCTGGTTATTCATCTGCCTTGACTTTTTGCCTGTTTCTCAATGATCCATGTAAGCCTCCCTACTTGCCTTAACCTTTTGTCTGTTTGTCCATGACCTTACTAGCTGATTTTGTACCATGCTTTGCTTCTGCCTCCTTTGAGCTGTTGCCACTCCTAGGGTAACCAAGGGCCACAGTTTGGGAGCGAACAACAATAAAGCCAATCATTGCATCCTAGCAGGGTTCTTTGGTGGACACCAGGTGTTCAATACAGAGAAGGAGTTTCCTTTTTCTATACATGTCAAGCAATATCTGTTTGGCCAATATCAATAAATCAAATTGTCAAGAGAGGATGTGTCTATGAAGTAAAATGTATCTTTTGGTCTTCTGAAGAAAGAAATTATGTTAAACAGAAATGAAACAACCTCTACTTTTTTATTTACAAATTGGTCTCAAAGTACAATGATCCCATGTAATATAATTCTGCCCTGCTCTATGGGAGTGGTTTACTACTAGATTTTTCACTACTGCGGCAAAATTCTGCTTCTTTGGGCCCAGCCTGGGGCAGTTTGAAAAGGATAGGAGCTTTTAGGTTTTTTTCTTAAAAGCAACCATAATCATTGGTAGGGATGACTGTGCATGAACTATGTCAACCTTCTCATTTCTATGTTAAAGGAATTGCTGACATTGATAAAGTTAAGCAAGGGAGAAGATCATCTGCAATGCCTGAATAACATCAAAAAAATTGTCTGCTCTATTTCTCTGACTTCAAAATTAATCTCTCCACTTCTCTGACAAAGCGCCAAGATGTGTGAGCAAAGACAACCTTCATGGACTATATCACTCCTCTCATCATTGTAATAAATAAATCACTGACACTAAAGTAAACCTTTCTTAAACATAGGCTATTCAGATGTATGACAAAATGCATAAACAGAGATTACTTATCCAAAGATACAGGCAGCTTAAATTCTGCTATGTTGAGCATGTCTCCACCTTATCAGCTTCCCCATTGGTCAATAAGGCCACCTGTTACATTAGGAGACCAATAAGATGGTATAGGGGGCAAGAAAGGGGGGACACAGCTGTTTCTTTGCTTTGGGTACAGCTTCCACATATATTTGCAATGTGCACAAAATCCCGTTTTTAAGCTAGAAATTGATTGGATTGTGTGATATTTTTCTTCTGGGGTTGGAAAGCATAGCTTGATTTATTTTAAAAAAATTAAAAAACCTCCAAAGTATTTTTTCTGAGGCTAGTAAAAACAGTAATTGAGTGTCTCAGTCCTGTTATGTGCCATCTGTTAGTTTTAAATGTTTGCAGTGTTTATGTCCTTTTCAAAAGTTGTGGTTTTCAAGATTTTTATCCTTTAACTTGGCCTACCTTTCTAATTGGTCCAGTGTTCGTATCAGTGGCAGATTATAATGAGGACAGAATGGACAGATGTTCAGGGCTTCAGACTCTGGGGGGGGGGGGGGATTGGGGAATTATGGAGATATTATAAGGTTTTTGCACTTTAGTGCACTTCATAGAAAGTTTATTTCATTTTGCAAAAAGTTTAGACTTTTTTTCAAAAAGTGATCAAAGATGAAAGAAAGATCAAATGAACATATACATTACAAATGCATCACTCCTTTAGCTGGAATCTTTATTTCAATACTATTTGCCACTATCATGTGAGTAATTTGAAAACAGTATAACGCTGTCTAAGATCCAATTGATAATGAAAATACTGCGTTCCAAATCCTGCAGAAATGTTTCACAAAACAATGTCAGAAGCGAAACACAAATGTCTGTGTACACTACCCCTTTTGCATGATCCAGTTAAATTGGCAGGGGGCCCATGAATTGAAAACTGCCTAGGGCCCAATATGCTGATGATGCTGTTGTTGCTTATTGGCCAAGTATTCCTTTTAACCCAATGCACACCACAAGACACTCTTGCTGCTGTAATAGGTTCATATTTATAGGAGTGAGTTCACATAAACAAGGAATAAAATGTGTGGAAGTTTTTGTTTCATTTAAACCTGTGAAATATGGTTATGCATTATCTGGTTATGGTTATGCATATATGGTTATGCATATATGGTCATATATGGTCATGCATTACACTGCACAGCAATGCATAATCTGCTGTGCAGTGGTGTGTGGTGGTACAATTCATTTAGCATGGCACCCCCAGTGCTCAACTACAGTAGAAGCTCAGTACACTTCACAGCTACACGAGGAGCATTGAACACTGCAGCCCAACAGAATGCACATGCTCTCTCTAATGAGGACACTGACACAATAAGGCTAGGTTCACAAAAGAGCTTGAGCCTCTTCAAGCATTTAGGGAGTGTTTTTTATGCACTTTGTACATATAATTTTGCAAACAAATAATCTTTCTTCATAAATTTAGGCCAAAATGTATACTGTTACATTTCTTTAGTGAAAATAACTCAAATTCATGTATATTATTTAGTCTGTAGGAAAGTTATAGAGTCCACAAACTATAATGTATATATATACAGTATCTCACAACAGTGAGTACACCCCTCACATTTTTGTAAATATTTTATTATATCTTTTCATGTGACAACACTGAAGAAATGACACTTTGCTACAATGTAAAGTAGTGGGTGTACAGCTTGTATAACAGTGTACATTTGTTGTCCCCTCAAAATAACTCAACATACAACCATTCGTGTCTAAACTGCTGGCAACAAAAGTGAGTACACCCCTAAGTGAAAATGTCCAAATTGGGCCCAATTAGCCATTTTCCCTCCCCTGTGTCATGTGATTTGTTAGTGTTACAAGGTCTCAGGTGTGAATGGGTAGCAGGTGTGTTAAATTTGGTGTTATTGTCCTCACTCTCTCATACTGGTCACTGGAAGTTCAACATGGCACATCATGGCAAAGAACTCTCTGAGGGTCTGAAAAAAAAGAATTGTTGCTCTACATAAAGATGGCCTAGGCTATAATGATGTGGAAATTTTATGAAGATGTATTTTAATATGTATTGTCATAGTGTGTCCAAGTGTTAGTACTCCCGCAGCCCGCTCTAAAGAGCTGACTGGGGCAGACTGATGCTGGTTGAGATCTGTTTGGTAATGGAAAGCTCCCTGGGGATGTAGAGAAGTGTTTGCGGAGTGGGGATATGTCCGCCAGCGAAGGGCCCCTGTGCGATGCACAGAATGATCCTCTGGAGGGGATGTGTTCGCTCTGGAAAGACATTATCGGTTTAGTGGATGTGCACTCGTGTCCCCCCTGTATGCCTGATCAACATATTTGGGGTGCCATGGCTTATACCTGCAGATAATCTCCCGTCCACAGAGACAGTAGTATAGTCTGGGTATGCATTGTTCTCTGAACAACGCAGAATAAGGACTTGGGAGCAGCGTTCATAATCTCAGGCTTCCTGTGATCTCATTTGGTGTACAGAGACAGGAGGCTGGAAATCGTACACGCTACCCCCACCCAGACATGCCCATAAGACTCCCCTAGTCATTATTCATTGTTTGTTGTATAAATTCATATCCTTGTTTGGTCATATCCTTGTTTGGTCATATCCTTGTTTGGTCATATCCTGTGAGGTCATATCCTGTGAAGGAAGCGATTGGCTGTTGGGGCCAGGGTTTCCTGTTTGAGACTTCCTTTGTGTGTGAGAATAAAAGCAAGAGCCTCTGCCCAGGAGGGGTTTGTGCTGAGATGAGGACGTAAGCTGTGGTCATGTCTGTTTCACTGAGGATATGCGGGAAATAGAGTGATAGGTAAGATGTATTATACCATTAGACGAAATGGGCGCTTATTAGCGCAGGTGAGATTGATTACGTTTAATGTATAGTGAAATCTCCACGTCAATAAGAAGATTGCCAAGACCTTGAAACTGAGCTGCAGCATGGTGGCTAAAACCTTACAGCTTTTTAACAGGACAGGTTCCACTCAGAACAGGCCTCGCCATGGTCGACCAAAGAAGTTGAGTGCACATGCTCAGCGTCATATCCAGAGGTTGTCTTTGGGAAATAGACATATGAGTGCTGCCAGTATTGGTGCAGAGGTTGAAGGGGTGGGGGGTCAGCCTGTCAGTGCTCAGACCATATGCCAAACACTACATTAAATTGGTCTGCATGGCTGTCTTCCCAGAAGGAAGCCTTTTCTAAAGATGATGCACAAGAAAGCCCGCAAACAGTTTGCTGAAGACAAGCAGACTAAGTACATGGATTACTGGAACCATGTCCTGTGGTCTGATGAGACTAAGAACAACTTATTTGGTTCAGATGGTGTCAAGCGTGTGTGGCAGCAGCCAGGTGAGGAGTACAAAAACAAGTGTGTCTTGCCTACAAACAAGCATGGTGGTGAGAGTGTCATGGTCTGGGGCTGCATGAGTGCTGCTGGCACTGGGGAGCTACAGTTCATTGAGGGAACCATGAATGCCAACATGTACTGTGACTTACTAAAGCAGAGCATGATCCCCTCCCTTTGGTGACCGGACCGCAGGGCAGTATTCCGACATGATAACGACCCCAAACACAACTCCAAGATGACCACTGCCTTGCTAAAGAAGCTGAGGGTAAAGATGATGGACTGGCCAAGCATGTCTCCAGACCTAAACCCCATTGAGCATCTGTGGGGCATCTTCAAACGGAAGGTCGAGGAGCGCAAGGTCTCTAACATGCACCAATTCCTTGATGTCATCATGGAGGAGTGGAAGAGGACTCCAGTGGCAACTTGTGAAGCTATGGTGAACTCCATGTCCAAGAGGGTTAAGGCGGTGCTGGAAAATAATGGTGGCCTCATAAAATATTGACACTTTGGGCCCAATTTGGACATTTTCACTTAGGGGTGTACTCACTTTTGTTGCCAGCGGTTTAGACATGAATGGCTGTGTGTTGAGTTATTTTGAGGGGACAGCAAATTTACACTGTTATACAAGCTGTACACTCGCTACTTTACATTGTAGCAAAAGGTAATTTCTTCAGTGTTGTCACATGAACAGATATAATAAAATATTTACAAAAATCTGAGGGGTGTGCTCACTTTTGTGAGATACTGTATATATCTGAAAATCGATCAGTCCTGATGTAATGATGGCTTATCTGATTTTGTGAGGCACGAAAACACCAGGAAAGTACAAATATTCCCTAAATGACCTATTTTTGGAAAGTAGACAGTCCAAAGTAGACATGTGCAATTAGTTTAGTTCAGAATTTATTTTTTAGCTAATTTATACAAATTTTTAATTCGGAAATATGCGAATTTCCAAATTTTTCAGAATATTCAGAAATTCTAAAATTCGGAAATTCTAAAATTCGAAAATGCCAAAATTCTAAATTTCGGAAATTCAGAAATTTAAAATGTGAAAATTCAGAAATTCAAAAATTCGGAAATTCAAAAATCTGAAAATCGAAAATTCGGAAATCCAAAAATAAGTATGTAAATCTGAAAATTCAAAAGAAAATAAGAACAAAAATTTAAAAACTTGAAAATTTGAAAATCTGAAATAATAACTAACTAATAATAACTTAACTATTATTAACTATTAAATTATAGGTATTGGAATTTCCTTTTAAATTTGGCTGTTATTGAACGTAATAAATACAAATTTATCAGAAGTTATGAATTATCCAAAATAACGAATGCCATATCTAAACGAATGGGACGTAACGAATTAATAATTATAAATAATAATAAAAACGTATTATTATTATTATTATTTATTATTATTTTGTTCCATTTCATTTGTTTAGATGCGGCATTCCTTATTTTGGATAATTCGTAACTTCAGATAAATTTGTATTCGTAACGTTTACTAACAGACAAATTTGAAAGGAAATTCCAATACCTATAATTTAATAGTTAGTTATTATCAGTTAGTGATTTAAAATTTTTAGGATTTTTGGATTTTCGTTCTTTCAAATTTTTGGACTTTCCTTTCTTATTTTCGAATGTTCAGATTTTCGAATTTTCGAATTTCGAATTTTCGAATTTCCGAGATTTCGAATTTCCGAAAAAAACAAAAAAGGAATGAAATGAAAATGAACACATTTTTTGTCAGTGCACATGTCTAGTCCAATGTATTTAGTAAGAGGCATGGCAAGTTTTTTGAAGTTGTAGTGTTTTGTCACAATATTTTGGAAAATAAAGAAATTTAAAAAATGTTTTTTTTTTACATACTGTCACCAGTGCAGTACAGTGACATCATATGACTGGTGTGGCAAGTGATCAGGGACACTGACTGGTGACCGTATGTAAAAAAAAAAAAATTATATTTTTTTTCAATTTTTTTCAATACTTTTTTCTTTTTTATTACTTCTTTTTTTACTATTGATTTTTTTTCATACTGTGACCAGAGCAACACAATGTTACTATAGTAACACTGTACTACTCTGGGGAGGTGATCAGGATTTTTTTAAAACACCATGTTTACTGAATGAAATTGACCATTTAGTGTTTACGATTGTGATTAGCTGTGATTGGTCACAGCTAATCACATGGCGCAGATAGGCTGTGATTGGCCCTGTCTGTATCATGTGATCATTGTGACCAATCACAGCAAGCAACACAAATGTACACAATTGATGGCATAAAAGGAAGCCATCCAATGTGTACAATTGTCATGTGATCTGCTGTGATTGGTCACAGCGATTATATGATAATGGCAGTGGGCTGGTACACTGATCTGTTATCTGCTGTGTTTGGTGGACACAACGGATAACAGATTGCGCTGCAGCGCTGCCTGGGGAGCATGCACGAGGTGCGTTCTGAGAGGATGTCAAATGACGTACACCCAGAATAAGGGAGCTCCTGTCCAGCCGTCATTTGATTATAAGCCAGCGGGAACTGGTTAATAAAAAAAAATGCCCCATGATGTAAATCCACCATCAGTCACATCATCCAGTGATGTGGATCCACATCAATCACCAACCACCAACCACTGACACATCTGTAAGATCAGGAAAAACACAATAGAGCAGCTAAGCTCATAAATAATGAAGAGCATAGGTCAGTTTATATCATAACCTTCTAATATTGTTTGAAACACATGCTTTAAAGCCAGAGTTAAAGCGTTTGTTACCCCAACATTTTATATTCCTGATATGAACCTGCTGTACCATGTACTTGTATGAGAAAGGTATCCTCTTCTCTTTGTATTGCTTCCTTTGTGTGAAATCCCTGGTGTTCCCGCCAGCCCCTCTGCTTTCTTATTAAAAACTCACCACACTAAACAGGAGAACATACCTGGTCAGTTCTCCTGACACCCCAACCCAGTTACACAGCCATTCACTGGGAAACTCAGTGTGCTGCTGCTGCTTCTCCTCCCCCAGCTCTTATGCAACTGGGAACAGAGGTAATGTGATCACTCATAAAAAAGTGTAAAAAGGTATTTATAATGTTTCTTTATATCCATACAAACATATTAGCCTTTCATTTTTATTTGAAACTTAATGGCTTGTTTTACAAGGTGATCATTTCCAATCCCTTTAAAGTTGAACTGTAAACACCATAAAAGACAGATGAAGCCCCAGCTATTTACATTGTATATCCACCAAAGCCCTAGCATTATTCCACCTTAGGATAATGAAGGATAATAAAGGAATTGTGGCATTGTAACTGCTATGAACCGTGTTTAAATCAAATTAATAAATAAAATGGAAATGTCTCTAAGAAACAGTACTTACATACAGTAGTCTTAAGTCTTAGATCATATTAACCACTTATGCATACGTTTCACCAAGTAGTCCACTGTTGGAAGGCAACATGGTTTAATATCATATTTCTGGAGTTTCACTTCCTGGTTGATGCAGACAGGTGGCCTTTGGAATGTAACAAGTTGCACATCAAAGCTTTGTAAAACAAAGTTTGGCTCCTGATCGACTGGTGTGATAAGACAAGATGATTGATGAATGTCCTGCTACAGAAGATCAAAGGGCCAGCTAAGACTGAAGGACCCAGGTCACATAGCGATGATACATGGATGAATGCTGCCCCTAGAGGCCAATACAGCAGGACGGACAGAAATATAATATATTTCAAAGGACTGCCCCAGAACTACTTTCATTCGTTGGAAACCTAAATTGGTAGGCAATGGGGTTGGGTCTTGACGGGTTATGATTGAAGTATAAAAAGGGCACACAGAAGGGAAATCGTCCCTTTGGCGCTCTTGGCTCGTGCCTGATGGCTCTCTGAGCTGCATGGCTCTCTCTGTTACCATCTCGAGCCCAGCTGATGGCACCGTATCTATAGGACAGCTTTGCGATATGTTTATTTGATGTTTCTTGTTGTTATATGCTTTGTAATATCTTTCTTTAGTATTTTTATGTTAGCATTTTCCTATTTTCTTGGGAAATAAATAAGACGTTGTTACTAAGCAGTGTGTTTGTTTTCATAGCTAACCCAATATTATTGTGCTATCAACAGTAACTATCAGAGTTTTAATAGACGAGCTAACTATAGGAATAGACAAATTATTACATATATGGAATAGGGGGTATCCGTAATCACCTTTGGATAATATTTTGTTTAAAATGTATTCCAATTCCAGATTTATTTCGATTGGCACCCCAGAAGGTGTGTGGAATTTATTTCTGCACAAAATCAAAACCCTAATGTATTTTTGTCTTGAGTCCTATAGGCTAAGGAATCAACTACACCTAGAACTGCAAACCTTCTCTACCGTGGACAAGATTTGTGCTGGTCATGAATAAGATTTGCGTTGGTTCATGAATTCTGAAGTCCTGCGTGAGTGGTCCTGAAAGTTCTATGAAATATTTCATCAGTGAGCGGACATGCAAAATCTGGTGAGATTTTTGGCTGGTATATGTGTATGTGTTAACGTTTATTGTATTGCTAATGCAAATTGTTTTAGGCCTGTGTAGATGGTCAAATGTGCTGGCGAGTGAGGGGCTGATCACCCCTGGTTATCTGATATAGCCTGTAGATTGACAGGATAAATCACACATCTTTGAGGAGAAAGTGGGAGAAATATAGATTTTTTTATTTTATTTTTTATTATTTTTTTTCCCCACGTGAGAGTGAAATAGCTCTCTGTTCCAATAGAAGTTTAATGTGGCCTGCGATCTAAGGGGGCTAAAAATCTGCGGTAATAAGGAGATAGTAAGGCATTGATTAAGAGTGTGCATGTCTCCTGCTGTGGAACCACAAGTCAATGTTAGCTTTCAAACAGCTTTATCTGTGTGTCTTGTGTCTGTAGCTGTTGTATAGACCCACAGGGGAACCCCGAACCAAAATTTAAAAAAAAAAATGACTTGGGGGTCCCCCTAAATTCCATACCAGGCCCTTCAGGTCTGGTATGGATATTAAGGGGAACCCCGCGCCAAAATTTAAAAAAAAAACGGCGTGGGGTCCCCCAAAAAATCCATACCAGACCCTTATAAAAGCACGCAACCTGGCAGGGCGCAGGAAAAGAGGGGGGACGAGAGAGCGCCCCCTGAACCGTACCAGGCCACATGCCCTCAACATTGGGAGGGTGCTGTGGGGTAGCCCCCCAAAACACCTTGTCCCCATGTTGATGAGGACAAGGGCCTCATCCCCACAACCCTGGCCGGTGGTTGTGGGGGTCTGCAGGCGGGGGGCTTATCGGAATCTGGAAGCCCCCTTTAACAAGGGGACCCCCAGATCCCGCCCCCCCGTGTGAAATGGTAAGGGTGTACCCCTACCATTTCACTAAAAAACTGTCAAAAATCACGTCATTTTTTTTTTTTTTTTTTTGGCCGGGGTTCCCCTTAATATCCATACCAGACCTGAAGGGTCTGGTATGGAATTCAGCGGGACCCCCACATCATTTTTTTTTTTTATTTTGGTTCGGGGTTCCCCTGTGGGGAATTTCCATGCCGTTTTTATCAATTAACTTTTATGTGTATTGTCAGACTGGCAATGCAATAGGCGCGAGTAGTTTTAAATGACTTTTTTCCTTTGAAATGTCATTTTGCTGTCAGACTTTTCTAAACATGGGAAACATGCGCCCCTTTACAGGCATACTATAGACACCCCCCAGCTACGAAATTTAAAGGGATATTACACTTTTATTGTTTTACTTTAAGCATTATTAAAATCACTGCTCCTGAAAAAACGGCCGTTTTTAAAACTTTTTTTTGCATTGATCCATGTCCCCTGGGGCAGGACCCAGGTGCCCAAACACTTTTTATGACAATAACTTGCATATAAGCCTTTAAAATTAGCACTTTTGATTTCTCCCATAGACTTTTAAAGGGTGTTCCACGGCATTCGAATTTGCCGCGAACACCCCAAATTGTTCGCTGTTCGGCGAACTTGCGAACAGCCGATGTTCGAGTTGAACATGAGTTCAACTCGAACTCGAAGCTCATCCCTAATCAGGAGTTGAAACAGTGGAGACTTCTGATGACTCCATTGCTAGTGAATACTCAGACAATGAAAGTGTAAAATTTGTTCATTCCAATCATAGTAATGTTATGCAGTAATGTGAGTCTCCAGTGCCATATGCTCAGAGAAGGGCTTATGCAGGGCCTCAAGTGCTTTCTTTGTAAAAAGGGGGGTAACATCGCTAGGTATTGTTTGGTGGCTAATGATATGCAAAGGAAATACCCTAAAACTACACCAAGGCGTTATGAAGTTTATTCTGCGAGATGGGGTAGCAATCCAAGGCATAGAGGCCTAGTAATCAAACTCGTTTCCCTTTTAAGAGCCAAATGCTGAGACTACAAACCGAAAATAGTCGATTAAGACAGGAAAAGCATCACTATATAGAACAGTCGCATAAACTCAAAATGGAGGTAGCCACATGTTCATTCAAATATAGCACTGGGGGAAACAATGTTAGCAGTCCTTAGTGAGATGCATGAATGGTAAGCATTTTCTGGTTAATGGTTCTTTGCTATGAATAAGGTTTAGATGTGAGTTTCAGAAATTTGCCCTTCATGTTTGGAATATTATAGAGGACCTTGCTATATTTTTAGTATTTTCAAGGATAAGCCTCTGGATTGTCATTTTTTAAATTTTTTTTCCGTTATGAATATTATGTTTTTTTCTCTCCTCTTATTTCTAACTTTTTTTTAAAAAAAAATGTTTTAATAGGTTTTTTATTTATTTATTTTTTTAAATATTGTTTTTTTTTATTTTTTTTATTTTTGTTATTTGTTTATTCATTTATTTTTGTTTTGTTCAGGTGGAAAAAATGTTTGGTTTAGTCCATCTGAAAGGGGGGTCATTGGCTATGCCCTCAATTAGGGGCTGAATAGATGATCAGTAGACCTCCTCTGTAGGTAGCCCTAGACCTCCTCTGTAACACAAAACATGCAACCTTTAGAATTTGTAAAATTTCGCCTATGGAGATTTTTAAGGGTAAAAGTTTGTCGCCATTCCACGAGCGGGCGCAATTTTGAAGCGTGACATGTTGGGTATCAATTTACTCGGCGTAACATTATCTTTCACAATATAAAAAAAGTTGGGCTAACTTTACTGTTGTCTTATTTTTTAATTCAAAAAAGCTTTTTTTTTTTTAAAAAAAGTGCGCTTGTAAGACCGCTGCACAAATACAGTGTGACAGAAAGTATTGCAACGACTGCCATTTTATTCTCTAGGGTGTTAGAAAAAAAAATGTATAATGTTTGGGGGTTCTAAGTAATTTTCTAGCAAAAAAAAATTTTTTAACTTGTAAACAACACATCTAAAAAAAGAGGCCCGGTCTTAAAATGGTTAAGACAAGAGTTGGTAGGAAGCCATTCTAGCCACTGCAGTTATTGTATTTTTTTTCTTTTTGTTTTTATTTTCATTCAGGTGGAAAAAGTTCCAAAAGGTTTTAGGCTTTGTCCATCTGAAAGGGGAATTAGTGCATAGGTCTTAAGGTATAGATAAATGCATTGTTTTTTTAAATTGAGAATTTTTGAGGTTCAGCCTAAATAAATCATAGTTGTTTTAATAATTTGTTTAGAGTTGCAGAAGCCAGGAAAACTAAGTTCCTGGGTTCCAAGGAGGGAACTATAAGTAAACATAGCAAGCGAGCAGATATTGTGGATAAGAATTTGATTATGCTCTTGTTTTTCACTTCCAGAGTTCTGGTGGAGCGAGATTGAAGAGGTTTCTGGAACAGAGATGAAAGATGTTCATCTGGTTGGCAGTTTGTCTGTGCCATACCAAACCACAAATTTATTCTGATAAACATTCAGGAGAGAAGGGACGAATGAAAAGATTCAGATTAATACTTGCAATGTAAGGTTTCTTTTTCTTATGGACAAATTAGTAATGCTGAATCTGAAAGACTTTGCCTAGCAACGAGACTTGTGAAACATGTAGCCGGAGTCTCTCCTGTCATTTATGAATGCAAACGTACTGTAAATACAAGTGCAATGGGTTGGAGGTTGGAGAAGTAATATAACCTATCCAATCCTTCAGAACAAGAAATGTAAAATATGTTTTTTTTTAATGGAGGGAGGCATTGAAAGGGAAATATGTTTTTGAGTGTGGCATATTCTGGCATAACCAAATTGATATGATGCAGATGCCCAGGAGGCTGACACTTGGTATGGTAAGGTGTCTGTTGGCCAAACTAGGGAGCTCCAGATGACACATAAATGGGGTGAAAATTTCCTCATGGGGCAGTATCTCAGTCTTATCAGTCCTATAGAGAGGCTCTCAGTTACTGGACATGTGGGATACCAGAACTGGGCATGGGAGAGATATGCCTGGTTGATGTCTCACCTGAGAGATTGAAACCCTGCATAAGTGATGCCAGTGACTACACACAATGGGCATGCTCCATTAGAGAAAGGGGAACCACTACAAATAGATCTAAGCTCTTCCCAAACGCTGGCTACCAGGATACAGTATGCCTTCACCACATGGCACTTCAACATCCCATAGTGGTTGATCAAATCCTATTACCCTGTATGTGCTGAATATACACTGAATCAAGTGCAGTCATTATATTAGTGGCTTACTCCCAGAGATATGCAGACACAGAATGAGGTTCACGCAGGATGCATATTTCTGAGGAGTAACCAAAAGGGGAGGGATTTATTCAGCACTATATTGGGGGGGAATAGGAGCTGGGATGGGTGTTGTTAATGGAGTGGACATCGTTCTCCTTAGGAACAAACTCTCAGCCATAACTTCAGACAGTATGCGGGGCTTTGTTACTCAGAGAGAGATTAATTACATTCTTAATAACATTCAACAAAGTTACATAAATACAGATTAAAGTGGCTCAAGATTTTATCCACCATTTTAAGAGGTTGGTAGATAGTGTGGTGATACCGGACAGATATCTGTCATGGGCTATGGTGTGCATGCAGGGACAGGCAGAGGTATCGACCAACTTCAATCTGATTGTACAGTCTCTGTATGAAGGGCAGTGGCCTTATGAGTTGGCATCACAGCTCAGTAAGATTTTGCCAAAACACATCTCTTACACTAAACCAAGATGGTGGTCGAATGCCTGGATGGGCTGTGCTAGTTTGGATTATGAGAGATGTTATGCTTCATCATTGATCCCATTTACAGAAGTGCAGACTCAGTCTGTGTATTCGGTGGTATGAATGGGCTTACTGACTGGGGATTCTACCTTGTTACATCTGAGGCTAAATTACCCACATGTGATCAGAGAGGATGGAAGCTGGAGGCAGGTTGATATTTCCCTCTGTCAGAAGCATGACCATGATGTCCTTTGTGTGCCAGATCAATGCACGGTGGTGAATGAGAAATTTTGGAAAGATATTTCACTCTGGGTTCTGGATTAAGAGATCATTGCTGGGAAGGAAGCATCTGGGTATTATTTGGGACATAGGCGAGTTTGTTTCTTTGTCCTAAAGGATGCCGTTGTAACATTAGTCATGGAACCAGGGTGTTCCTTGAACCTAACAGTGGATAGAGGTGCATGGTATACCCTGGACATGGTCTCTGAAATCCAGGCACAGGGATGGAATTTTGTGGTTTGTCATTGTTTAGGGTTTATATGTATTAGACTCAAAATTTATATAGGAAGCTCTCGCATTTATCTATGCAAGTTGAGGGATGAATTGACGGTAAGGTCTCTTCATACAAGTTAGAGGCTTTGCTGCCAATTCAGAGCCCTGAAATACCGCTGACGTGCCAAAATTGCGGTAGGAAAGGCCATTGTGAGCAAGCCTGCCTAATCCCGACCTGTATTTACAGTAAAGGGTTATAGGAGGTTGGGAGCGGGATGTGTAATTTGATGGGTCACATATATATGCATATATTATGGTAATGGGTTAATTTATGTTATGGTATAGTGTGACATATGTGTATTTTATGTTAGTAAAATGGGTGAGTAAGGCCCTCCTCGAGACTCTGTATCTGAAAGCTGGTTAATACATTGCTCTGAGTGTGTACTGGTGAATGGTGAATGAATGGACACTCCTTGCCTGTATTGCACCCTGTCGTGAAGATACCGGAAAGGAGTATGGACTGTTCCATAGGAACTATTTCTGAAGACATGTTGGGAAGCGCAACACGTTAAGGCAGTTATGGACTGTTCCATAGGAGCCATGTCTAAACATGGGTGATATGCGCTCTTTAGGCACAAAGTGGATTATGTTGGAAGGCAACATGGTTTAATATCATATTTCTGGAGTTTCACTTCCTGGTTGATGCAGACAGGTGGCCTTCGGAATGTAACATGTTACACATCAAAGCTTTGTAAAACAAAGCTTGGCTCCTGACCGACTGGTGTGATAAGACAAGATGATTGATGATTGTCCTGCTACAGAAAATCAAAGGGCCAGCTAAGACTGAAAGACCCAGGTCACGTAGCGATGATACATGTAAAAATGCTGCCCCTAGAGCCAATACAGCAGGACGGACAGAAATATAATATATTTTGAAGGACTGCCCCAGAACTACTTTCTTTTGTTAAATTTAAATGGGCAGGCTATGGGTTGGGTCTGGACGGTGTATGATTGAAGTATAAAAAAGGCACACAGAAGGGAAATCGTCCCTTTTGTGCTCTTGGCTCATGCCTGATGGCTCTCTCTGTTACCATCTCAAGCCCAGCTGATGATACTGTATCTATTGGACAGCTTTGTGATAAGTATATTTGATGTTTCTTGTTCTTATATGCTTTGTAATATCTTTCTTTAGTATTTTCATGTTAGCATTTTCCTATTTTCTTGGGAAAAGATGTTGTTACTAAGCAGTGTGTTTGTTTTCATAGCTAACCTTATATTATTGTGCTATCAACAGTAACTATCAGAGTTTTAATAGACGAGCTAACTATAGGAATAGACAAATGAATACATATATAGAATAAATAGAAGGTATCCATAATCACCTTCGGATAATATTTAGTTTAAAAGTAATTCCAATCTCCGATTTTTTTTATCCACAACAAGTAAATGCAAAGTCAAAATCACTTTCAGCAATCCTAGACCTTGATTATGTTTATACTTCATTCCAGCAATAAATCTCCTTTGAGATAATCCATTCTATGTATAAGCCTTCCATATCTTATATCAAGGATATGCAATTAGCGGACCTCCAGCTGTTGCAGAACTACAAGTCCCATGAGGCATAGCAAGATTCTGGCAGCCGCAAGCATGACACCCACAGGCAGAGGCTGATGGGACTTGTAGTTTTGCAACAGCTGGAGGTCCACTAATTGCATATCCTTGTCTTATATCCTTCAAAGGGCAAAAATGGAACCAAAGCCTTGCTTATGCCAGGAGATGCAGCGGAAAACTATACTGCTAGCTACCAAAATGCTTATCGCGGTTGATATAGCAATTTTTTCAAGTAGCTCTAGTATTGCTGTATGTATCATATGTACATGTGGGTTTAAATAACATAAAATGGAGCCACAAAAGGGGCTCGATGTTACAAAGCATGTTGACATCAAGATGCACACATTATACATGCATCACATAGATGGCCATAAGTTATGCGCAAAAGCCACCTAAGGATGCAGTCATTGGAATTCAAAACAATACAACGCCTTGAAATTTAATAAGCAAAACCAAAACAAAACTTACTGAAAGCAAATTTCACACCTTTTCCAGGTTTCTTAGGAAAAAGCTCTTAAGTTGGCCATAGATGGTTCAAATCTTGGCTGGTTCAGCAGAGACTGCCCGAGATTTGAACCGTCTATGGGCAGGCTAATTGTACCCAATGAAATCCATCAATCAACTTGGGTACAACCAGCATGTTGGATTTTTACATGCGATTATTGCCAGTGGCTTTAACCACTTCAGCCCCGGAAGAATTTACCACCTTAATGACCAGAGCATTTTTTGCAATACGGCACTGCCTGCGACGTTACACTCAAACAAAATTGATGTCTTTTTTTTCACACAACTAGAGCTTTCTTTTGGTGGTATTTGATCCCCTCTGTGGTTTTTATTTTTTGCGCTATGAACAAAAAAAGACCGACAATTTTGAAAAAAAAACAATATTTTGTACTTTTTGCTATAATAAATATCCCCAAAAAAATATTAAAAAAAAACAAATTTCTTCCTCAGTTTAGGCTGATATGTATTCGTCTACATATTTTTGGTAAAAAAATCTCAATAAGCGTATATATATTGGTTTGCGCAAAAGTTATAGTGTCTAGAAAATCGGGGATAGATTTATGGCATTTTTATTATAATTTTTTTTTTATTAGTAATGTCAGCGATTTTTATTGTGACTGCGACATTGCGGCAGACATATCGGACACTTTTGACACTATTTTGGGACCATTGACATTTATACAGCGATCAGAGCTAAAACTAGCCACTGATTACTGTATAAATGTCACTGGCATGGAAGGGGTTAAACACTAGGGGACGATCAAAGGGTTAAGTGTGTTCCCTTAGTGTATTCTAACTGTAGGGGGGATGGGCTCACTAGAACATGACAGAGATCACTGCTCCCGATCACTAGTCATGGCACTAGGCAGAACAGGGAAATGCCTTGTTTACATAGGCATCTCCCCATTCTGCCTCTCCATGCCACGATGGCGGGCCACCGGCGGACATCGAGTCCGCAGGACCTGCGAGGACCTGCTTGCATGCTAGCCTGCGACGACAGAGGGATGTACGGGTACCCCTATTTGCGCAGCCATGCCATTCTGCCAACGTACATCATCGAGCAGCAGACGGCAAGCGGTTAATAATCACTGTGTTCTGCCAGCAGGGATGGCTCACTGCTCCCCATGGTTGCAGGAAAGAACATTATTTAATCTATGGCTTGCCTTAGACATGAACATAACTCGCAATTAAAGAATAACAAGATGAAACTTCTATTCATTTTATTAGGATATGAGCTATGGAACACTTTAACACAGAGTGGATTGTTTCAAAGAATATTAATTGTTGGGGTGAAGAATGAATACCATCATGGCATAGAATTGCTAAATGTTTTTACATTTACACAAGTGTTTACATTGGGATGACTACTTGCTGAAATTTGTGCATAAGTGGTTAATATGAGTCATGATCTAGGACTGTAAGGACAGTATGTATAAGACTTTCCAGTTGAATCTATTAAAGCGGAGCTCCACCCTAAAGGGAAAGCTACTCTTGTTAGCATCCTCCACTGCCCCATTTGGCACTTGGGGGGGGCGGGTACCTGATTTCCACATTTTTTTGGGGGGAGACTGGAGCTCCTCTTTAAGTTGAATTATACACATTGTATAGCAGCTCCAACAATGCTACGGCTTCTTTATTATCATGAGGTGCAATATCTCCTGGACATTGGTGGATACACAATCCAAGTAATTAGGGATTCATCTGCCTTTTATGGCAATTACAGCTCTAAATTATTTGTGAAAACGATGCTTTAAAAGGTATATAGAATTACATGTCTAAATAGACACATTTATTTTCTTAAACACAATTTTTTTAAACTTTTTTTATTCTTTTATTTGGCTGGCCTGACCTAAAGGAATACTGCCCAGTCTTTATTAGATTATCTAAATAGGCTTTTATGCCAAAGTTTAACGCTCCCACCTGAACTAACTTTGCTATTGCAATGCAAAAAAAGTAATCCCTGGGCTGCTCCTAAAAACCCTTGGTGCGATATTGGAGTACTCCTCATCATAAGCCAACATTTTGTTCCTGCTTCGATATGCCAGCCTACTGATATGATTTAGGTGTCTGTGGTATCAATCTGCATGTGTATTTTTTCCACAATCTGCACTAATAGATTATATTAAAACTGTTGCATGAAATATTTCATCTTCGGCTTCATAGTTCATATATTTTATTTCAGGGATCCTGAAGAAGATCCTTTTCCTCATTAGTATGATTGTATGAAAACGGGCAGAGCGCAAAACAAGTAGGTATACAGAGATGTGCCAATAAATGCAGTCGCAGTATCTCAGAAATTTTTTTTTTAATTACCAACAATATTTAAACTATTTTCTGTTGGATGTTGCATACATTTCAGTGGTGCAAACTTCAGGGAAATTCTGGACTAAAAGCGATCAGGGGTTCCAGAGTTTTAAGAAAATGTGCTTCTTGTGAGGCTAAAGTCAAGGGTTGAACTTGTAAGAAGGATCAAGCTTGATTAAATCAGTCTCCCAAGATACAAACTATCTAGGCATCATAAAACCAGTAAGTACCCAAATTATATCACTTACCAACCTAGTCTGAAAATATCACCCAAATCATCCTCGCTCCTTTGTCACCTCTTCTCATGCTCACCTCTAGTAATCTAGAGCTTCTCCCATCCTCTGAAACTCTCTGCCCCAATATCTATCCAGCTATCTCCTAGGTCTTCTGCCTTTAGGATATCCCTGAAAATCCATCCATTTATCAGGGAAGCATATCCCATCTCTACCTAAAAACTGACCTTTGACTTTCTTATCCTCACAGCTATTATCTTTGTATCATCTTACCCCCCTCCCTACCACCACCACCATTTGTGATTGCAAGCTCTCATAAGCATGGCCCTTCTAAGTTTCTTGTATTGAACTGTTTTGTAACTGTCCTGCATCTCTGAAAGATAGGATTTTTACATTTTACTGTATTTATCTTCACTTGGGAACATCCACGGCTCTCCACTTTGCTTACTTTTATACTTTATGTCTGCTTTAATGATTCAATCAAGCCATCTACATTTAAATGTAAGCAATGGCCCAGGTCCTCTATGGCTGCAACAACAAGACATGAGGAAAAGGCCAACAACAGGGACTTGCTCACTCCCCAATTCACAGATGCAAATACAATTGCAGGTCACATACTGTACTTGTTAGTGTTCAATAAAACTTCCTAATGGATCTAGTACTCCATTGGATTTGTCTTGTCTCTGATTTATTTTTCCCTGCTACCGGGCTTAATGATAGACACGTCTTGGAACAATAAAGCTTTAACACTAACAAGTGTGATGTGCATCCTGTGTTTATATTTCCAGCCATCTACTCAATATCAGTTACGAATAATAAATAATAAGTAAGCCTGCAGACAAACTGCACTGACTAAACTAAACAGCCTGGTAATCTAAAGATACAAAGTGATCCACGGAACAACCAGACAATCATCTTCAAACGCCTCATAGAAGATGCTTCACTAGACTCAGAATCAGGAATGAGAAATACGCAAGTCCTTCACCTCATTTTTAGGTTAAATAAATTAAGGTGTCACAGACAATTGGGAAAATTAATTCAAGCAATTGCCCATATGATCGTTTCCAGTTCAGATCCATGACACAACAAAGTAAGAAAGAGATATGATTATGTGTATAAATTTTGCTAATGGTGGTAAGTAACAAAGCTGGCATTCTATTTTATTTCTTCTAGAACTTTCAGCCTCATTTAATGTTACAAGCCATAAAATATAAATATAACTACAACTACAACGGTTTTGTGGTGAAGATTGAGCAGCTGGTTATAATCCTCCCTTTCAAGTCAAACAAAGCTTCTTTAGGAGCAATTTTTTACATCAGTTTATATTCTGTAATTAATTTGGATGAAACATCCATATAGAGTGCCACAAAGTGTCGCTACCCAGACATGGGCAAATGCAAGATATAAAATAAGGCATTTGAAAGCAAAATGAATGCCTAGTCCTCACTGTGAAAGGTACAACACATTTTCCAGCAAAGAAACAAATGCATCCACTACGTCTAAGTACTGGTAAGCTGCAATATATAAAATGTTTGTTTTGGGGTTTAGATACACTTTAAAAACAAAAACTTTTTTTAAAACAACCAAGCAATTCTTCCTGGTACACATCTTTCCAGGCATTACCACCTCACCCTTTACTGAAACACAGTTTTTGGGTAGGTCTTTAGAAAATAGCAAGTAGGGGTTTGGGCAAAGCATTTGACAAATCCCGTGTATATGCTAGAAAGTCCCCAAAATGTTCAGAGTTCTGTCACTTTCTGCCATGTCTCCCAAGTATACATTTTTTTAAATTTATTTGAACTAAGATTTCTCCTGTCTTGTGTAGTTATATGACCCCAGTATTTGAAAGAGATATGCAGCAACTGGTTGGGTTTCAGTTTGAATTGGTGCTCAGTCAGCCATTTTGAACCCCCTCCTCAAAAGTTTACACTTGCCTATCTATGACAATATCACCCAAGTAGATTAACAGTGCACACATGGATAGTGTCTAATGTGGCTCTTTTCTCTTGGGAGTTAAAATGAATCTTGAAGCATATCTATATCTATAGCCAAAACATACACTATATTACCAAAGGTATTGGGATGCCTGCCTTTACATGCACATTAACTTTAAAGGCATTCCGGTCTTAGTCCGTAGGGTTCAATATTGAGTTGGACCACCCTTTGCAGCTATAATACCTTCAAATCTTCTGGGAAGGCTGTCCACAAGGTTCAGGAGTGTGTCTATGGATCATTCTTCCAGAAGTGCATTTGTGAGGTCAGGCGCTGATGTGGATAAGAAGGCCTGGCTCGCAGTCTCCGCTCTAATTCATCCCAAAAGTGTTCTATCGGGTTGAGGTTAGGACTCTGTGCAGGAAAAGTCAAGTTCCTTCACCCCAAACTCGCTCATCCATGTCTTTGTAGACCTTGTTTTGTGCACTGGTCCAAATCATTTGGTGTGGGGTTGTTTTTCAGGGGTTGGGCTTGGCCCCATAGTTCCAGTGAAGTGAACTCCTAAGGCATCTCTTAAGCAAATGTAAGTCTATAAAGTAGCCTGTTTGGGAAAATATGTAGGACAGGGTTTTTATGCTGTATTTTTATAATAGTATTATGCTCAGATGCCTTGTTGCGTGTTTTATGGTTTTGTGAGTATTTTAACTGGCATGTGGTTCAATATACAAATTGGGTCTGAGGTACACTACACTATTAGAGGAGTTTTCTTTCCCTCCTGGATTTTGGTCTCCAAAGGAGTCGATATTGAGTGACAGATACATTTATTACAAAAATACATTCTGACCTTACAGTAGAGAGGTCAATCACTGTGGCTAGGGATGAGCTCGATGTTCGGGTTGAACATAAGTTCCACTTGAACATCGGGTGTTCGCCCATTCGCCGAAGAGCAAACATTATGGGGCATTAGTGGAAATTTTGAGCACCGCGGAACGCCCCATAATGCACTGCGAAATCGCAGTGTATTGCTGTATGATGATTGGCCAAAGCATGCACCTGACCTGCATGCTTTGGCAAATCACAGCACGCTCTGCTAAGAGAGCCATAATTGGCCAAAGGCAGGGTGCCTTTGGCCAATCATGGCTCAGGGGGACTAAGTCCATGCCCCACACTATATAAGGCTGCTTACACGGCGGCCATGTGTAGTGTTGTTGGCATGGACAGAGAGATAGCTTGATTTAGATTAAGCAGGCAGGTTATTCAGTTAGTGGTCAGTTAGTGGCAGTGAATGTGATATATATATATATATATATATATATATATATATATATATATATATATATATATATATATATATATGTATATATATATACTGCATTTAGCATAGACTATATATTCAGTGTTTATTCGATATTCAGTCAGTGCAGGCAGTGTATTTATATATATATATATATATATATATATATATATATATATATATATATATATATATATATATATTATATATTCAGTCTGGTAATCTAGAGATACAAAGTGATCCACGGAACAACCAGACAGTCATCTTCAAACGCCTCATAGAAGATCCTTCACTAAACTCAGAATCAGGAATGAGAAATACGCAAGTCCTTCACCTCATTTTTAGGTTAAATAAATTAAGGTGTCACAGACAATTGGGAAAATGAATTCAAGCAATTGCCCATATGATTGTTTCCAGCTCAGATCCACGACACAACAAAGTAAGAAAGAGATATGATTATGTGTATACATTTTGCTAATGGTGGTAAGTAACAAAGCTGGCATTCTATTTTATTTCTTCTAGAACTTTCAGCCTCATTTACTGTTACAAGCCATAAAATTACCTTACCATATATATATATATACACTTTGCATCCAGTGTAGCCTATATCTACAGTGCATTCTGTGGTGTGCTGTTTCTAATACACTTCAGGCGGTGTACACAGTATCTAATACAGTGTGTACAGTTTCTACTACACTTCTGGTGGTGTACACAGTATACAATACAGTGCAGCCATTGTGCAGTTGCTAATACAGTGCAGGTGGTGTACACACTATCTAATACAGTGTGTACAGTTTCTACTACACTTCTGGTGGTGTACAAAGTATACAATACAGTGCAGCCATTGTACAGTTGCTAATACAGTACTGGCGGTGTACACAGTATCTAATACAGTGTGTACAGTATCTAATATACTTCAGGTGGTGTACACAGTATTTAATACAGTGTAGTGTGGTGTTGCAAAACAAAATATACATCATGTCTGGAAGACCACCAAGGAGAGGCAGACGCTCATAGGCCACTAAAAGGGGGCAAGCAGCCTCTGTGTCTACGGTCAACAGTGGTGGTCGTGGACATGGTGCAACCTCTGCAGGTGGCCGTGGGGCACGCTTGTCCTTTTTTTCTGCTGCTGGCCGTGTTATTGAGCCAGAACATGCAGAAGAGTTGGTGGAGTGGATAACAAAGCAGTCCTCATCCGTCCTCATAAGCAGCGATTTGAAGGCTCCGATGTTGGTTCCCAGGTTGAGGAAGGGAGAAACGTGAGCCTAGAGAGAGGGGTGCCCAAGAAGGACAAGAAACTGGCAGTCATGTTCCCCCAGCTGTAGAATACTGCCAAGTTTGCTCCAGTGACGAGGAGGGAGGGGATGATGAGGTCACTGACTGTACTTGGGTGCCTGAGAGAAGAGAGGAGGAGGAAGCACAACTCCAACGAGGCAGGATGTCCTCTAGGGGGCAGCTTAAGGGTAGCCACCCTATTGCATCACACCGCAGAGCACCGCAGGTGCAGGGCGCTGCTGACTAACCGCTGACTTTTAAAAGATCCTTGGTGTGGGCCTTTTTCTACACATGTGCAGCAGATTGCACCGTTGCTGTTTGCAACCTATGTCTAAAGCGGATCAAGTGTGGCCAGAACAGCAGCCGCTTGGGCACAACATGCTTGACCAGACATATGATGACCTGCCATTCAGTCCATTGGCAACAGCACTTTAAAGGCCCACATCCAAGAAAAAGGAAGACTTCTCCTTGCTCCTCATCTGGGATCTCCAACCCTACTATACCTCCAGTCCTCTCAAAAACCTGCACTGAGAGGAATGAAGGTATAGCAATAAGTATCCCAGGTACTAGCCGCCATCTTGCCTGGGAAGCAAGCCGCCACATTGGCAATGTGAAATGGTCCTTCTTCACAGCTACATACGGAGGAGGGACTAACTATGACACAGACAGGAGCTGATATCGGATGCAGTGGGTGTTCACAAATAATGTTTTGAGACTGAGCACAAATCTATCACCATCACTTTGACATTTGAATATCTTGCTGTGAAAATATGTGTACAAACACTATAGGGTTGATTGACTAAAGACAGATAGGCTGTTCACTTTGCAAGGAAATTTTCACTTTGCAACTCAATTTTCCCTTAGCTTAGGGAATGTGGTAAAAAAAAATCAATTTGCATATATAACCCGATCACATGCAAAACACAGTGTTTTTACTTGCACGTGATCGTATGATAAAAGTCAGCAGAGCTTCACCTCATTCCCTAAGCTAAGGGAAAAATCCCTTGCAAAGTGAACAGCCTATTTGCCTACAGTAAATGAACCCTAAATATTTATGGGTAGACCAAAATAGCCATTATGATGTTCTGTTTATAATATTTTTCCATTACAACTATCGAAATAAAGAAGTCAAGATGGCTGTACCTGAATTTGTCAAGTATGTATTTCTAAATTTTTTTTATGTATTGATGAATAAACAACGAACTGCTGGTTTATATCACTGGATGCTGTCAACATACAATGGTTGGCTAGATCTGTTAAATATTTAGTTATGGAAAATAATACAATTGACTGTTTAACTATTCATGAAGTTTCAGCAACCATAGAGAAGTTTTGACTGTTAGTGTTTACTCTTTTTTTTTTAAGCTGATGTTTATTAATCTTTAGCACATAAAGGATACATCAAAAACATATTACATAGAAAATTCAGTGTACAATTATCGATTCGTCAGTATCAAATGCATTTTTAGAAACAAAAAGAATCCCCTCTTCTTCCCGGCCCCATTCTACATATATTTAGAACAAGATGTTTTTTTAGTCAATTCTCTGACGAATAAAAAAATATTTTATTTTTATAAACTCAGCAATCTTAACCAGTTAAACACTTGCACATGTAACGATGAATATTAGAAACCTAAGCCGCCATAATTCTCATTTTTCAGATATCACAGGCAAATAGAAGTTTTAGTCCTCATCCCCGCTTATCAGATTCATCTCTTTAATTGCCCTTCATGGGTTTAACCCACCTTCTGGGAGTTCACATGTGTCTATAAGTTCAGTTCACTCTCCCCATATTTTCATGAATTTACTAGCACACCCTCTAGCTTCATAAGTGAGTTTGTATATCGACAGCACCTGATTGATTAGGTTTTTCTATAGGTTAAGGGGAATTGACGTGGAGTTTATCCACTGCAAAACTACCGTCTTTCTGTCATAATATAGCAGAAAGCGTAAGAATTGTTTTTGATAGGAGCCCACATCCTCGAAAATAGCCAATATACACCACTTTGGACTGCAGATATTGGGTAAATTAAAGTTAGTTGCAATAAAGTGGGTTACTAGTGACCAAAATGGTCGTATCTTTTCGCAGCTCCAGAGCATGTGGAGAAGATCACCTGTGTTTTTATGACATTTATGGCAGATAGGACTGGAAAAACCGCAGAGGAGTATAATAAATTCTATGGAAGATACGTAATTGTATCATTCTGTCCCTAGCAGATATTGCAGTAACGAAATACGTATTGAGGAGTTCTTCCCAGTTGTTGTCTGATAGGTCTGGTATATCTGTTAACCATTCATTTTTGAGGGCCTGTAGTCGTTTGGAGTCCTGTTGCCCCAGTAATTTATAATAAGTGGAGATTAGACCTGTGTGTTCTGGTTGTATTAATGCTCCCTCCAAGACAGAGTTTTGAAAGGAAATGTTTCTAAAACTAGTTGGGACCTGGCTGCGTGTTTTAATTGAAGATATTTAAAACCCCATGTGTTAGGTATACCAAATTCCTGCCGTAGTGCTGGAAAAGATTTAAATTGGCCATGGTCATATAGCTGATGTATGTATTTTAGTCCCTTTGTAGCCCATAAACAAGCGTCAGCAAGGTCATGGAAGTGAGGAAATGTAGGGTTAAACCATATATGATGGTTGGGGGATATAGAGACTGAGTCATCTGGAACCAGAGGGAGACACTGTCCATATATCCTAAGTGAGACCCTCTGTACCCTCAATGATTCTAATTGTTTTCCGAAATATTACGTTAGTTAGAGCTTCATAAGAAGAGAGCAGGACCGCCTCTGCTGCAGTAGCGGCATTATCCAATTGTGGAAAAAGCCACCAGTGCATGTAAACCAGTTGTGAAGCAAAATAATAAAGTCTTAAATTCGGTAGAGCCAGTCCACCCTGAGTTGTAAGTAATTGTAGTGTGTTCAAAGCTATTCTAGGGTTCTTAGGAGACCATAAAAATGTTGACAATAGAGAATCTATTTCTTGAAAGATTTTTTTGGGTACATACACTGGGCTTCTAGCCAAAATATATAAAAACTTGGGCAAAAACACCATTTTATTGATCTTCTGTTGATCAACAAAAGGACCTGCAAATCCACCCAGAACAAGTGCAAGCCCGGGAACCATCAGAAAATATATGATGAATGAAAGTAACAAAGAAAGTAATTCAACAGGTGCAAAGAATAAAACGCCAGATCGAACGGCTAAAATGGGTACAAGAAAACAAATGGCGGAGATGGATTCAAGACCCCCCAGTAACGAGGTAGAAGTAGAAACTGCAGAAGAAATCCAGCAGGCAAACCAGCTCCCTACCAAGGGAGAAATCGCTGAAATGTTTGCGAAACTGGAGGCCTCAATCAGAGGTGAGATCAGCGCTGTAAATGAGAACATGAGCCACCTATTAACCAGAGTGGAGGAAGTTGAAACAACAGTGGACAAACAAGGAGAAGAAATAAGAAACTTGAGACAGCAGATAGAAGTGCTGCAGAAGGAACAGAGGTATATAAGGTACAAAATGGAAGACCAAGAAAATCGCAGCAGAAGAAAAAACCTCCGGATTAGAGGCCTCCCGGAAGCGCATGGTGAAAAAGAAAACCTACAGGAAAAAATGGAGGAAATTTTCAAAGATTTGAAGAGCCCTTGCAATATCAGCGGTAATTTAAACCTAGACAGAGTCCATCGAATTAGGAAACCAGCCGAAATTAGGGGAGACACTCCGCGGGATGTAATAGTGCGATTCCATAGCTTCCGGGACAAAGAACAGATTAGCATGAATTTAAGGAGAAACCCACAGGTGAAGTACGGTGAAACAAATTTACACATCTTCCAGGACCTAGCCGCAGAAACTCTAAGCAGAAGAAGAATTTTGAAGCCATTACTAGCTGCCTTAAAGGCGAACGAGGTCCAATACTCCTGGGGCTTCCCTGCCAATCTTACTGGACGTAAGGACGGCCGAAAGGCGGTGCTGAGATTTCCGGAGGAGACCCAGAATTTCTGCGATCGACTTGGAATCCCAGTAATGGAGATCCCGGGGTGGTGGGAGAAAAGTGGAAGTCAGGAACACTTAGGGGACCCTGTCACTTGGAAACCAATACTAATGACAAAAGAACACAGGGACTGAAAGAGGCCTCGAATGTTAAAAGTGATTGAAAATGGATTTGTCTTTCTCTCTCTCTTCCCTCTTTGTTTCTCTCTCTATACGATCTATTGTCGGTGGGGGTGGGGGGGGGGGGTGGGTGAAGGGTGTGTGGGAGGGATGGCTGGGATTACACCCAGGGGGAAGCTCTTGGCCAGGCTAGACCCTCCTCTGAGCTCAACCTCTGGGGAGTAAACCGTGTGGCCAGGTGGAGTGGGTAGGCCAGGGTTTCTTTTTTCTTCATTCAGGGGGCTCATGTGGCACCCCAATACTCCCCCCAACTTGATGGGAAAGGGGAAAAGGCGAGGGACTGGGCGGGAGGGATTTGGGGGGAGGGAGGGGGGTGGGCAGGAGGAGGGGGGGGGATGGGGGGGGGAGGGTACACGGGTGGAGAGGGAGGAGGGGGGTTGAGGGAGGGGGGGAGGGGGGGTGGGGGGGTTAAGGGTAGGACGAGACCAATCCAATCCTTGGTGGATCCGACTATTCAGCCAGGAGGGGCTACGTAAAGGTGTAAATGGGGCTAAAATAACAGGATGGCTGGGATAAATATAGTCACATATAATGTGAGGGGCATCAACTCCCCCATAAAATGTGCGAACATAATGGGAGAATTGAGATCCCTGAAAGCAGAGGTGGTCCTCCTTCAGGAGACCCACCTATACCTAGGCAAAAGCAAGAGAATAGCTACAAGCGAGTTTCCGTACTGGATCTATGGAGACTCCCCGATAAGAGGGGCAAAAGGAGTGGCGATTGGTTTTGCAAAGGGAGTTGGGTTCACAATAGAGGAGAGAGTAATTGACCCGGAGGGTCGCTTCTTGTTCATAAGAGGTAGCTTGAAAGGGATGGAATGTTCCCTGGCAAATATCTACTGCCCAAATAATAACCAAGCAAGGTTCCTAGTGGGAATCTTGGCAAAGTTTGAAACCTTTAAGAGAGGTAGGGCCATTATCGCAGGAGACTTCAATATATGTTTAGAGCCAGGTAAAGACAGTACGTCGCGTGCTCGGGGGTCCGAAGGCAAGTGGATGAAAAAACTCAGGAAAAAACTGCGTCATCAGCAGCTGGTAGATATATGGAGGATGCAACATCAGAACATAAGAGATTATACCTTCTATTCCCCCGTTCACGCGACATACTCTAGGCTGGACTTATTCTTCGTGGAGCATCGCTATGTGGAAGAGGTTGAGGGTACAAGCATAGGGCCAATGACGTTCTTGGACCACGCCCCGGTTAGCCTACAAATAAAATTAAGCAAGCATGAAACACGGAGCAGTAGCTGGATACTAAATGAGGACCTCCTACATGATGAAAAGATAGACAAACTTATTAAAGAAGAACTAGAATATTACTTTAAAGTTAATACCGCTGAGGAAACATCAGAAACTATGGTCTGGGAGGCCCATAAAGCCTATATCAGAGGGATCATGATTAAGGCGGGGGTAGAGAAAAAGAGAAGCCAGGGAGAGACCTTTCGCGTGCTTCAGGAGGAAATCATTAAATTAGAGCAACATCATAAGAAAAAGGGGGATAGCGAAACACTGGCAAAACTATTTAGGAGCAGGGAGGCTATACGGCAGTTAATTGAACAGGAAAATAGGAAGAAGTATAACCTTGTTAAAAAAGAAAGGTATGTAGGCAGTAACCGACCTGGTAGACTCCTGGCAAAGATATTAAGTAAAAAAAAAAATAACAAATATATCGACAAGATAAGATCTAGAACAAACAAGATCCAATATAGGGATCCAGATATTGCAAGGACGTTCCAAGAATTCTACAGTGAGCTTTATTCCATAAATAGAAATGTAACAACTAAAGAGAGGGAACAAAAACAAGCGAAGATCAAAAATTACCTAAGTGAAGTGGGAATGACTAAATTATCGGAAAATGAGCATACCACACTGGAGTCCCCTATTACAGAGATTGAAGTTAGAAAGGCAATTAGAGAAACACAAGTAGGTAAGAGCCCAGGACCGGATGGGTTGACAGTGCTTTATTATAAAAAATACCAAGACTATCTAATCCCTAAACTGTGTGCCTATATGAACGACATAGGAGACAAGGGGGAAATGAGCAGAGAAGCACTGGCAGCCAATATTACGGTTATTCAAAAAGAGGATAAGGATGCGACAGTTTGTTCAAACTATAGGCCTATTTCCCTGCTAAATGTGGATACTAAATTATTCGCAAAAGTGATTGCGAGCAGAATGAAGCAGGTAATAGAGAAGATCATACATCCGGACCAGGTGGGGTTTATTAGAGGTAGACAGGGACGGGATAACAGCATCAAAACCCTCCTAGTAGCCCAGGAAATCAAAAAGAGCGGAGTCCCAGGTCTACTTCTATCCATAGACGCTGAAAAAGCGTTTGATAGAGTAGACTGGGACTTCATGATGAGTACGCTCGAGGAGGTAGGCTGTGGGGAGAGGATGTGTAAATGGATTAGGGCCTTATACTCAAGACCATCGGCAAGAGTGAAAATAAATGGGACCTTCTCGGACCCAATCGACATGTACAATGGTACAAGGCAGGGGTGTCCAATCTCCCCCATGCTCTTCCTGTTGACGTTAGAACCCCTTCTATTAAGGATAAGACAGAATAGGGATATTAGTGGGGTCGTAATAGGGAATATGGAATACAAACTGGCCGCCTTTGCAGATGACATCCTGCTGTATATAACCCAGCCAAGGATATCCCTACCAAATATCATGGCTAACCTAGTAGAATACGGAAAGTTATCAAATTTCAAAGTAAACCCAACTAAATCTGAAGCACTTGAGATAAACCACTTCAAGGAGAGTGACCACTCCTACCAAAAACACTTCCCCTTTGTGTGGGGGAAAAAAGAACTGAATTATCTGGGGGTCAAAATCACTACATCAACCGAAACGCTATACCAAGCGAACTTTATAGCACTGTTAAACGAGGTAAAAGCTGAATTGAGTAGAATTCATCTGGGTCAACTATCCTGGGCGGGAAGAATCAACATATATAAAATGGTTATACTGCCGAAAATAACTTATAAAATGCAAATGATACCAATAACACTCCCACATGCATACCTCAGAAGGCTACACTTAATGTTTTCAAAATTTATTTGGAGGGGAAAGTCACCTAGATTAAAATTCTCACAATTGATTAATACTAAAGGTAAAGGGGGATGGGGAGCACCAGATATAAGGAAATATTACGAAGCTATCGCTATAGCCAGAGTGACTGAATGGGTCAAAAACATAGAAAAACAATGGATAGTAATAGAAAATAAAATTAGTGACACTAAACTGGATAAGATTATATGGATTTCGCCTCAACAGAGAAAGTACAGCACTGAAACGCATGCAATCACTAAACACGCACTTAAGATATGGGACACCCTTCACAGAAAGGAACACTGGGAGTATAACTCACCCTTAATGCCACTTAAAGATTTAGAACAGTTTGCACCAGGGAAAGAGGAATGGTTTGGTAAATGGTTACTAGAAGAAAATATACAACTAAAAGACATAATGCATAGGGGTCGAATATGCTCATTCCAAGAGATGCAGGACAAAAGAGATATGTTAGTCATTAACCCCTGGCGCTATAGCCAATTAAAACACTATGTTGGTTCACTCCCACAGCCAATAAGATCGGTGGATAATTTAACACCACTAGAAAAATTATGCGTGGATAGAGAGGGGAGGGGGGGTTTCTCCCGGATATATAAAGTTCTAGTTGATTTAGAAAGGTTAGAAACCCCGGACTATATAGGGAAATGGGAAAAGGAGTTAGGGAGAAATCTTACAGATACAGAAGTCTCCCTGATCTTGAAAAGAGTCTCAGCCACTTCAGTTAATAGTAAACTCCTAGAATTAAATTTTAAATGCCTGACCAGAATGTACCTGACCCCCGATCGGGTGCATAAAATACATAGGGATAAGTCGCAATTTTGTTGGAGGGGCTGCTCAGAGATGGGGTCAATGGCCCATATCTGGTGGCTATGTCCGGAAATGAAAAGGTTTTGGGGCGAAGTAAGAAAATTTATCAAAGTGATAACAAACTTGGACGTCCCAAATGACCCTTGGATCTGTTTATTCCACATGAGTGATATGCCGACTAAAACATATCTCAGAACACTTTTGCCACATCTTATTGATGCAGCTAAGAGCTTAATCCCTAAGTATTGGCAAAGGAAAGAGAGGCCAAAGATGAGGGAATGGTTTAATAAAATTAATGAAATTCAGTGCTTGGAGTACCTAAGATTTAGCGAAGGGACAAAAATGGGGGCCTTTGAAACAAAATGGAAAGACTGGGAAAAATTTAAAGAATCTCCAAATGCGGTTGAGATGTGGTCTACATAAGTAGAGGAATGCAGAGGACTGGATGGATATGGTCTCGGGGGGGGGGGGGTGGGGGGGGGTAGGGGGTGGGAGGGGGGGATGGGTAAAAGGGAAGCATTAGCTATCGTTGGGATAATTATGTATCCTCTTTTGGTTTGTAATATACTAAATTGGAGTACCAAGCAAATGTAAAGCCACGATGATGTGACGATAAGATGGGAAAGAAATTTGAATTTTAATATTTGAAAAATCTTTTCCCGGGAGAAACCTTCAAGCTGAAGTGGCAAAAAGAAAAAAAAAAAAAAAAAAACACCATTTTAAATAGATTTACTCTACCCATTAGCGTCAATGGTAGGTTTACCCAGCTATTCATTTTGCTTTTAAAGGAATCTATGTAGGAGATTATTTACAATATAGTTGGAAATCGGTAACTGGATTTTAATTCCCAAATATGTAAACACTGAAGTAACTTGTAACGGGCAGTTCAGGGGAAGATCAAGTGGGAGGGTAGGATCCACTGGGAAAACACTAGACTTGGTCCAGTTCACCCTGAGACCAGAAAAGTCCCCAAAGTGCCCAATTAAGCAGAGCATTATAGGGATCGTAACTCTGGGATTAGATAAATAAAGCAACATATCATCCACGTAAAGTGATATACGTTCTTCCAACGTGCCGATCCTCATACCTTGCAGGCCAGGGGTTCTATAGCGAGCCCGAATAGTAGTGGTGAAAGTGGGCATCCCTGCCTGGTGCCTCTGTGAATTGTGAACGGTTTAGAAATTATTCCATTAATCCTAATGCGGGCTATAGGCTAGTCATACAATATGCGGATCCAGGTAAGAAAATTATTTCCAAACCCAAATTTTTCCGTTATATAGAAGAGATAAGGCCATTCCACGGAATCGAATGCTTTGTGGGCATCAAGGGACATGACCACCCTGGGGATTGACAATGTGTTAGGAGATTGAAGGTTTGTAGACAATCTACGTATATTACTATATGTAGATCTCCCCGGAATATAGCCGGTTTGATCTGAACTTATCAGTGTAGTAATTACTGAGTTTATGCAGGAGGCTGGAATTTTAGACATCATTTTTAAGTCCGTGTTTATGAAGGAAATTTGTCTATAGGATTCACAATAGAGGGGGTCCTTATTGGGTTTATGAATCAATATAATTAGGGCCTCTTTCATGGATGGGGGGAGACTATTCTGTGTAAAGATAGTGGAATATAATTTATGCAATCTTGGTACCAAGACCTCTCGATGCTCTAGATACCACTCAATGGGGAAACCATTGTTTCCCCATTGGTCCCCGGAGTTTTATGTTTAGCAAAACTTTTCATGGCATGTTCGATCTCCTCTATGGAAATGGGTGCTTCCAGGGCTAATTGTTGTTCCTCTGTTAGGGTAGGGAAAGTTATAGAGTCTACATATTCATATAGTTCTGGGGGAGTATAGTGAGCTTGGGATTTATAGAGTAAAATTGTAGGAAGGCCTCCATGATCCCAACCTGGGAGGTGTGGAGAGTGGCCGAACTATCATAGACACAGGAAATAGTGATGGGGTCAGGTATTGGTTTAGCTAAAAAGGCGAGAAGCCTCCCATTTTTGTCCCCTGTGTCAAAAATCTTTTGTCGCTAATACAGTTATCGCTTTTGGGTCTTTGACACAATCGCCAGTTCATACACCCTTCGGGCATCTTGCAGCAGCTGATGGCAAGCTGGGGAAGTGTCCCTGACATAAATGTCCTCCACCTCTTTCAATTTGGAAGCCAAAGTAAGTACCTGTTCTTCATTAGCTTTTTTAAGGTGCGAGACTCCCGTCATGTAAGCTCCCCGCAGCACTGCCTTGAAGGCATCCCAGGTAATCCACTCTGACACTTCCCGTGTATTCTCCTGCCAAAATTTGGTTATAGCATCCCTATAAGAGTACAGAACCATCGGCTCCACCAACCAATACGGACTATTGCGCCAAACCTGGCCACCTAAGGGTCTGGACTCTCGCACGGTATGCTCCAAGGGAGAATGATCAGAAAGACACCCCTTACACTTTCTGTAAAGTATTTTGAGATAAAAAAAACATATCCAGTCGGGACAGAGATTTATAGGACTCCGATGAGCAGGAGAACTCCCTCTTATCTGGGTGTTTCCAACGCCATATTTCAGTTAAATCATAGGCAGCTGCCCATTCTTTTAAGGCATGGGACTGTGGTCTAGCACATCAGAGTCTGTCTATCTCTGTATCCATGACCCTGTTAATGTCACCCCCTATAATGAGGTGACCTTGCATTATAGGAAGAACTGCGGCCATACAATCCTCCAATCTTTGTAATTCAAAAGGTGTCGGAATATACACATTTACTATGGTATACAGTACCTCCATAAACTTAAACACCAGAGCAACATAACATCCTTGGGGTCAGTCTTAACCTCCAACACCTGAATCGGTAGAGATTTAAGAATGGGTATAGATACTCCTCTAGAGTAAGTGGAATATGTTGCATGAAGGGCATGGGCAATGTGGGGTTTTTTCAAGGCCATGACCCTAGACCCCACCAAATGAGTCTCTTGCAGCAGTATGATGTGCGATCTTGTGCGTTTGAGGTAGTCAAAAAACAAAGATCGTTTGATCCTTGAGTTTAGGCCTTGCACGTTCCAGGTAAGATATTTAATACTCATTTCTGGGGAGAAGGATCAATAACTCAGAAAATATTATATTATCCTCTCGGGACAGTCTAGATGTCCCTGACATACCTGTGTCTACTATGGCGTAGGTCACCATTTTTATAAGTTGACCATGGTAGCAGCAACTCATTATTAGTAGCAGTTTGAAACAAGTCTGTGCAGTGTGAACAAAAAAACAGAAAACACCAACAAAAAAAAGGAATAATAAGTAAATACAAACTTCCCCATCCCCCCCACTGTGCTCATTGCCCCAAACTTCAACGAGCTTTAACCCAGTAACCATGGAAATAACCTGAGAGGTGACCAGAAAGATCCCTCAGCTAAAGTGGTAGTAGGTCCATGTATTCTTTTGAGGAAAAAAAGGGGAAACACTTAATATTACCAAGAAGAAATACTATAAATGTCTTATTAAGCATCATTAGCACCTTCATAAGAAAAGATTTAGGGTTGTGCATCCCCTGTAAAGTTATTATTTAAAGTGTCCTTCACCCTACTGGTATTAATCCTGGGCATACTTCAGATATGAGATGCAGGGGCAGACACCGATCAATTGCAGGAGTAGAATACCTATCCCCGCAAGTACGTCTCTTAAAGGGTAAAGCTCTAAGTCATTGTAGAAGGATCGGAGTCAATATATTACCTCTTCTGTGTTCCCGTATCCGCCAAATAATTCTGTCATGCCCAGGAGAATTTGGAGGGGAAAAATATAAAAGAAAAAGGGTAAACAAAAGGGAAAAGAATGAACAAAGCCAGCAAAGCACAACGGTTGCATGTAAAGATCTGACCAGGTAAGGTAGTTGTTAATTTAAAGCTCCAGAAAAAGTGTGTAGGGACTTATCCCAGGCCATCGAGCCAATCAGAGGCTTCTGAGGGAGATAAAAAGAATTGAGCCTTGCCATCATTGATGACCCTCAGTTTGGCAGGGTAAAGCATGCTGTAGCTAAGCTGCTTATCACGAAAGCGCTTCTTCACCGCTGTAAAAGCCGCTCTCTGTTTTTGGGTTGTAGCAGAAAAGTCCGGAAAAATCGATATTTTGTTGCCGTTGAACTTAATATCAGAGAGGTTACGGGACGTGCGCATTATGAACTCTTTGTCCCTGAAATGTAGTAGCTTCACCAGAAGAGGGTGTGGAGGGGCTCCAGGTGAAAGGGGCGCATAGGAACTCTGTGCGCCCTTTCAATTGCGAACAAAGAGGATAGATTCTCTGGCCCCACGAGTGATTTCAGCCATTTTTCCAGAAACAGTTCAGGATCCTTGCCTTCAGTGCCTTCTGGAAAGCCAACAAAACGCAGGTTATTTCTGCGCATGCAGTCCTCCAAATCTCCCAGTTTCATAGCTTGATCCTTAAATTCTTGTTGCTGCTTGCGTAAATTAGCTGACATGGGTTGCATAGAATCTTCCATATCGCTAATGCATTGTTCTGCATTAGAGATCCTGGAGCGGTCTAGTTTGACTGATTCGATCTGTGTTGTCAGCGTGGACTGGCAATGCTGGATAGCTTCCATAACATGTTTGAGAGTAAGCTCTTCTTCCTCTTCATTATCCTCTCCTGCTCCCTCCGCCGCCATAGCTGGCTGTGAAGGGTCCCCAGGCTCACTGTCCACCTCCCATCTGCCTGCTCCTTTCCATGGGTCTGATTCCTCCACCTCTAGGGCCGCCACTGAGGCTGATAAGCGTGGGCTCTGTGGGGAGTCAGCAAAGTGTTCCCTTATAGTGGTTGGCGGTTTGTATTTTTTAGTAGGGACAGCTGGATTTTGTGCGTGGGAAGGGGAGCGGAACTCACCGGCTTCTGACTGTTTATCTTTCCCCGGCTTCTTGCAGGAGGAAGAGGAAGGCGCCATCTTTGGTTCTCAGCGCGGTCTGTGTCAGCGGCCGTTCATCGGCTGTTTTAGATCCCGCCGCTCCGTGCCAAACCATCTTTCCGGGCTCCGGGTAATCCTGTGTATATCCCCGATCCCTTGATACGGTCAGAAGGGGTGATTAGTGTCCGGATGCTGTGCAGGATCTATTGGTGCCGGAGGAGCTCGTTAGTCTTGCTGCTTACATGTCCGCTGCTGGCCACGCCCCAGTGTTTGCTCTTTTTAAATGTTCTAATAAAGTGTAAAAAAAAATGTTTTTCTGGCGTGTTACATAATTTTAACAGCTATGTACAGTGATGGAGATTTTCTCAGTTATTTAGAGCCTACCTATCTTACCTGTAACAAGAGAGGTTTGGGAGTCATGTGATACATTGTTTCCAATTCTTGGATTTATCATTTATGCTTTTATAATTTTTCAACGTAAATAAAGTGATTTGTGGAGAAACAGCTGTCTACTGCATGTTCTATATTGTTCATATAATCAACATAACATGTACACAAGCCAGCTCCTGGCACCATTCCTCACATTTACACTTGATTGCAAGAAACTGGTGATCATCCACATTATTCTTCAATGCTATTAGTCTTATAGTGATTTCTTGTGAAATTCTTTCTCTGGTAGAATATCATGTCCCAGTTCCTCTTCTTTTTGAGCCTTGGTTTAGACTACCCATTGCTATAATATTGCATAAGCCAACTTAACATACACAATTATCATGAGGCATTTGAGCTGTTAGCATATGTCAGTCCTGCTCTATCTTTTAATAAAGTTACAATGTGACATTGACTTAAAATGCTAGCATACGATCAAGAATTTTTAGCCCAGATATTGTATGACATATATTCTATTTCATATTGGTCTTTTTTCTTGTTCCAGAATGCAGAGCTATTACAGCTGGACATCAGTACCAATTTTAAGACTAACTGCTCTTTCACACCAGCAGTCATGCTGAATGCATGACTGCTGGTTAGGGATGAGCTTCGTGTTCGAGTCGAACCCATGTTCGACTCGAACATCGGCTGTTCGATCGTTCGCCGAATTGCGAACGTTATGGGCCGTTCGCGCTAAATTCGTGTGGCGCGTCACGGCCCATAATTCACTGCGGCATCGCAGTGCATTGCTGGCTGATGATTGGCCAAGCATGCACTATGACCCGCATGCTTGGCCAATCACAGCGCCGTCAGTAGAGAGAGCTGTAATTGGCCAAAGCCAGGGTGGCTTTGGCCAATTATGGCTCAGGGGATTTAGTACACACCCCACACTATATAAGGCCGCCTGCACGGCGGCCCTGTGTAGTGTGTGTTCCGGTGTGCTGAGAGATAGAGAGAGAGAGAGACAGTGTCATTTGATTTGAGTTAGATAGATTAGGCAGAACAGTCAGTCAGTTAGCTGCACTTACAGTGTATTGTGTATATATATGCATCCCAGGTGTTGCATATATATATATACACTGTATTCAGTTTAGCTAGATCCGTTCCTGTTATCTTCTATCTAGACTATTTATATTTAATGCAGTGCGTCCTGCTCACAGTGTTCAGCTAGATCCGTTCCTGCTATTTACATTTAGTGCAGTCAGTGCGTCCTGCTCACAGTGTTCAGCTAGATCCGTTCCTGTTATCTTCTAGACTATTTACATTTAGTGCAGTGCGTCCTGCTCACAGTGTTCAGCTAGATCCGTTCCTGTTAAATTCCTACTGACAGGCAGGCTTGTCTGGTTACAGTATATAAAGCTACCTGAAGAAAATTACAGGTGTTCTATTTGATCCTATTAGTACCACGGTCAGGCAGCTAGACTATTTACATTTAGTACAGTGCGTCCTGCTCACAGTGTTCAGCTAGATCCGTTCCTGTTATCTTCCTACTGACAGGCAGGCTTGTCTGGTTACAGTATATAAAGCTACCTGAAGAAAATTACAGGTGTTCTATTTGATCCTATTAGTACCACGGTCAGGCAGCTAGACTATTTACATTTAGTACAGTGCGTCCTGCTCACAGTGTACAGCTAGATCCGTTCCTGTTATCTTCCTACTGACAGGCAGGCTTGTCTGGTTACAGTATATAAAGCTACCTGAAGAAAATTACAGGTGTTCTATTTGATCCTATTAGTACCACGGTCAGGCAGCTAGACTATTTACATTTAGTACAGTGCGTCCTGCTCACAGTGTTCAGCTAGATCCGTTCCTGTTATCTTCCTACTGACAGGCAGGCTTGTCTGGTTACAGTATATAAAGCTACCTGAAGAAAATTACAGGTGTTCTATTTGATCCTATTAGTACCACGGTCAGGCAGCTAGACTATTTACATTTAGTACAGTGCGTCCTGCTCACAGTGTACAGCTAGATCCGTTCCTGTTATCTTCCTACTGACAGGCAGGCTTGTCTGGTTACTGTATATAAAGCTACCTGAAGAAAATTACAGGTGTTCTATTTGATCCTATTAGTACCACGGTCAGGCAGCTAGACTATTTACATTTAGTACAGTGCGTCCTGCTCACAGTGTTCAGCTAGATCCGTTCCTGTTATCTTCCTACTGACAGGCAGGCTTGTCTGGTTACTGTATATAAAGCTACCTGAAGAAAATTACAGGTGTTCTATTTGATCCTATTAGTACCACGGTCAGGCAGCTAGACTATTTACATTTAGTACAGTGCGTCCTGCTCACAGTGTTCAGCTAGATCCGTTCCTGTTATCTTCCTACTGACAGGCAGGCTTGTCTGGTTACAGTATATAAAGCTACTTGAAGAAAATTACAGGTGTTCTATCCCAGCTTAGTGCAGCTACAGGCCATTAGTATGTCTGGAAGGCCAAGAAGGAGAGGCAGACAGTCACAAGCCAATAAGAGAGGGCAAGCAGGCTCTGTGTCTAGTGCTGGTCGTGGAGACGGTGCATCCTCATCAGCACGTGGCCATGGGACACGCTTGGCCTTTTTTTCGGCAGCTGGCCGTGTTGAGCCGCAACATGCGGAAGACTTGGTCGAGTGGATGACCAAGCCGTCCTCATCCTCCTCATCCTCTCTCACCCATGCCCAGGGTGCTTTGTCTGGCAAAGCAGCGGCCTCTTCCCTCAGCTCAATGTCATCAGTGACTCCTTCCCTAGCTCCACCATGTCCTCATGAGGATTCCCTCGAACTGTTTGACCACAGTGTTGGGTACATGCTCCAGGAGGATGCCCAGCGTTTGGAAGGCTCTGATGACGATACTGAGCTCGATGAAGGCAGTAACATGAGCACGGACAGAGGGGGTGCCCAAGAAGGACAGCAATCTGGCAGTCATGCTCCCCCTGCTGCAGCATACTGCCAGGTTTGCTCCAGTGATGAGGAGGGAGGGGATGATGAGGTCACTGACTCAACGTGGGTGCCTGATAGGAGAGAGGAGGAGGAGGAGGAGGAGGAGGAGGAGGAGGAGGAGGAGGAGGCGGCGGCACATCACCAACGAGGCAGGATGCCCTCCAGGGGCCAGCCTAAGGGCAGCACATTGACTGCATCACACCCCAAAGCTCCACATGTGCAGGGCGCTGCAGTCTCTGCGCGTTATTCAAAAAGTTCTTTGGTGTGGGCCTTTTTTGAGACGAGTGCATCAGATCGCACCGCTGCTATTTGCAACATATGTCTCAAGCGTATCTCGCGTGGCCAAAACATCTCCCGCTTGGGTACCACATGCTTGACCAGACATATGTTGACCTGCCATGCAGTTCGTTGGCAAGCGTATCTAAAAGACCCACACCAAAGAACAAAGAGGATCTATCCTTGCTCCTCATCAGCTGAGATTTCCAACCCCACTAGACCTTCAGTCCTCTCTGAGATCTGCAGTGAGAGGAATGAAGGTGTAGAATTAGGTGTGTCACAGCCAAGTACTTGTGGGCAATCTGCTTTTGGTACACTGACGTCAGATTGTACCAGGCAAATTTCCCTGCCCCAGCTGCTGCACCGCCGAAAGAAGTTTGCTCCCAGCCATCCACATGCCCAGCGGTTGAATGCTAGCTTGGCAAAATTGCTAGCACTTCAACTGCTGCCTTTTCAGTTGGTAGACTCTGCCCCCTTCCGTGAGTTTGTGGAATGTGCGGTTCCTCAGTGGCAGGTACCCAAACGCCACTTTTTCTCACGGAAGGCGATTCCGGCTCTCTACCGGCATGTGGAAGGCAATGTCCATGCCTCGCTGGACAGGGCGGTCAGCGGTAAGGTGCATATTACCGCTGACTCATGGTCCAGCAGGCATGGACAGGGACGTTACCTAAGTTTCACGGCGCATTGGGTGACTCTGCTGGCAGCTGGGAAGGATGCAGGACAAGGTGCAGTAGTGTTGGAGGTTGTTCCACCACCACGCCTCCAAAATGCTGATTGTGACACACCTCTCTCCTCCACCCCCTCCTCTTCTTCTTCCTCCATGGCCTCTTCCTCGGAACCAGCGGTGCTCCGTAGGCGTTCAAGGGGCTACGCAAGTACGCAGGCCAAAAGATGCCATGCGGTGCTTGAGCTGGTGTGCTTGGGGGACAGGAGCCACACTGGGGCAGAGGTTCTGTCAGCTCTGCAGGGGCAGGTTCAGAGGTGGTTGACGCCACGCCAACTTAAGGCAGGAATGGTGGTTTGCGACAATGGCACCAACCTCCTCTCTGCCCTCCGACAGGGACAAATGACCCATGTGCCCTGTTTGGCTCACGTCCTTAACTTGGTGGTGCAGCGGTTCTTGGGCAGGTACCCGGGCTTACAGGATGTCCTGAGGCAGGCCAGGAAAGTCTGTGTGCATTTCCGCCGGTCATATAATGCCAGTGCTCGGCTGACGGACCTCCAAAAGGAGTTTAACCTGCCCAAGAACCGCCTAATCTGTGACATGCCCACCAGGTGGAACTCAACGTTGGCCATGCTGCAGCGGCTGCACACGCAGCAGAGGGCCATCAATGAGTACCTGTGCGACTATGGCACCAGGACAGGGTCAGGGGAGCTTGTTTTTTTTTCCCCACGCCAGTGGGCCATGATCAGGGATGCATGCACTGTCCTGTCACCATTCGAGGAGGCCACGAGGATGGTGAGCAGTGACAGTGCATGCATCAGTGACACTGTCCCCCTTGTCCACCTGTTGGAGCACACGCTGCGTGGAATAATGGACAGGGCACTTGAGGCAGAACAGAGGCAGGAAGAGGAGGACTTCCTTAGCTCTCAAGGTCCCCTTTATCCAGACAGTGTTCCTGCGTGCCCGCCGATCACACAGGAAGAGGACGAGGAGGAAGAGGAGGAGGAGGAAGATTGTGTCAGTATGGAGGTGGAGCCTGGCACTCAGCATCAGCAGCAGTCTTTAAGGGATCAGTCCCAAGAAACACATGGACTTGTACGTGGCTGGGAGGAGGTGGCTGCGGACCATGTCGTTCTTAGTGACCCAGAGGACTCCGGACCGAATGCCTCAGCAAACCTACGCTGCATGGCCTCCCTGATCCTGCAAAGCCTGCGTAAGGATCCTCGTATTCGTGGTATCAAGGAGAAGGACCAATACTGGCTGGCAACCCTCCTTGATCCACGTTACAAGGGTAAGGTTGCGGACCTTATCTTGCCATCGCAGAGGGAGCAGAGGATGAAACATCTTCGGGAGGCCTTGCAGAAAGGTCTGTGCAACGCGTTCCCAGAGACTGGGAGGTTACAAACTCCTGTTTCTGGACAACGTGTTGCTGAGGCTTCGGTCAGTCAAAGAAGGAGCGGTGGAGAAGGTGGCCGTCTGACCGATGCGTTCAGACAATTTTTTGGTCCGCAGCCCCAAGGTATGATCGGTTCCAGCAACCATCGCCAGCGTCTGTTTTACATGGTGCAGGAATACCTAGGGGCAAGATCAGACTTGGACACCTTTCCCACCGAAAATCCTCTGGGTTACTGGGTCTTGAGGATGGATCACTGGCCAGAGCTTGCACAGTATGCAATTGAGCTACTGGCCTGTCCTGCATCCAGCGTTCTTTCGGAACGCACATTCAGTGCTGCTGGAGGCGTGGTAACCGATCACAGGGTGCGTCTGTCCACCGACTCGGTCGATCGGCTGACCTTCATATAAATGAATGAGTCTTGGATCACCACCAGCTACCAAGCACCTGATGCTGATGTAACCGAATAATTTTTTTTGAAATCTCAGATCCCTTCAAAGACTGCCTATGCTGATGCTGAGTGACTATCCCTGAGTAATTATCCTCTTCCTCCTCAATCATCACGCTGATAGCTTGTAAGAACATTTTTGGTTCTGGGCGCCACCACCAGTGCCTAAGGCACAATTTTTCAGCCCCTGTTTAACAGGGGCATGTAATTACAATTTTTGATGTAATACTTTGCATCAGGGCTCGTTCCTGCATTCCAACTAGAGTGTCTGTGAGGGGTTGCAGTGTTGTGGCACCAGCACCAGTGCCTAAGGCCCAATTTTTCTGCCCCTGTCTAACAGGGGCGTGTAATTACAATTTTTGATGCAATACTTTGCAGCAGGGCTCGTTCCTGCGTTCCAACTAGAGTGTCTGTGAGGGGTTGCAGTGTTGTGGCACCAGCACCAGTGCCTAAGGCCCAATTTTTCTGCCCCTGTCTAACAGGGGCGTGTAATTACAATTTTTGATGCAATACTTTGCAGCAGGGCTCGTTCCTGCGTTCCAACTAGAGTGTCTGTGAGGGGTTGCAGTGTTGTGGCACCAGCACCAGTGCCTAAGGCCCAATTTTTCTGCCCCTGTCTAACAAGGGCGTGTAATTACAATTTTTGATGCAATACTTTGCAGCAGGGCTCGTTCCTGCGTTCCAACTAGAGTGTCTGTGAGGGGTTGCAGTGTTGTGGCACCAGCACCAGTGCCTAAGGCCCAATTTTTCTGCCCCTGTCTAACAGGGGCGTGTAATTACAATTTTTGAAGCAATACTTTGCAGCAGGGCTCGTTCCTGCGTTCCAACTAGAGTGTCTGTGAGGGGTTGCAGTGTTGTGGCACCAGCACCAGTGCCTAAGGCCTAATTTTTCAGCTCCTGTTCAACAGGGGCATGTAATTACAATTCTTGATCTAATATTTCACAGCAGGGCCCTGTGAGGGCTTACAGTGTTGTGGCCACAGCAACACCTAAGGCCCAAATTTCTGCTGAGTATATAGGGCAGGACCCTACTTTCAAACATCTAACTTACAAACGACTCCTACTTGCAAACGGAAGGAGACAACAGGAAGTGAGATGAAATCTACCCCTAGGAAGGGAAATTCTTTCCTGTAAGAGTTAATATGGGAAAACAATTTCTCCTTTCCACTGATGCTTTCCAATCCTTGTTCCACAAAAAAACCCAAATTTTCAAAAAACATTTTTCATTGGGACAAAAAAGTGAGGTGAAATCTTCTGAAGAGGAGGAAAGACAGCAAAACAAATGTCACAGGGGTGATAACCCTTCCCTATGTTTTCCAAAAAGCTTAGAAAAGATTTTTTGGCTGGAGCTAAACACGTTAAAAATGTTCAAAATTACAAACAGATTCTACTTAACAACAAACCTACAGTCCCTGTCTTGTTTGCACCGCCTGTATACTGCTGTTCAGAGTATATAGGGCCTGGTGGCCCCACACCTTTCCTTATTTTAATTTGGGTGCGGGGTTCCCCTTAATATCCATACAAGACCCAAAGGGCCTGGTAATGGACTGGGGGGTACCCATGCCGTTTGTCTCACTGATTTTCATCCATATTGCCATGACCCGACATGACATTAAACCCGCAAGCAGTTTTAAATGAGATTTTTTCCTTTAAAAATGACATTTGGTGCAGGGACTGTTCTAAACATGGGAAACACGCGTCACTTTACAGGCATACTATAGACACCCCCCAGGTACGATATTTAAAGGAATATTTCACTTTTTTTTTTTTACTTTAAGCATCATTAAAATCACTGCTCCCGAAAAAACGGCCGTTTTTAAAAGTTTTTTTTGCATTGATACATGTCCCCTGGGGTAGGACCCGGGTCCCCAAACCCTTTTTAGGACAATACCATGCAAATTAGCCTTTAAAATGAGCACTTTTGATTTCGAACGTTCGAGTCCCATAGACGTCAATGGGGTTCTAACGTTCGTGCGAACTTTCGGTCCGTTCGCGGGTTCTGGTGCGAACCGAACCGGGGGGTGTTCGGCTCATCCCTACTGCTGGTGTGCACTAGGACGATAAAGTGCTGTTATGCCGATCCTGATACTATGCTCTGTTTACTTTTTTCTGTTAGTACTTGCTGCACTGAAAAAGTACAGTCTGCTGTGCTTTTTAAGCACACACTACAGAACCACAGTGACCTTTTGCATTGTGTTCCGTTGAGACTGCGCTGTACTAGGGTGCCTAGCATAGTCCCAGTGCCCCTGGTGTGAAAGGGCCCAAAAACAAGTACTTGCAGTTACAGCTTATCTTTGGAACTAATATCACTATAGACTTTTTCAGAAGGCCCTCTAAAGAAAGGGCACTAAAAACTCAACTTTCTTGGCAAAAGTTAGGGTCTGGTCCATTGCTTCCCACAACAACCTATAGAACTTTTCAGCCCACACCTCCTTAACAATGAATGAGGAGATTAAGGTCATAGCCAAGCCTTGGATTTTTGGAGTTAAAAAGAAGCTTGAATGGCTTGGACCTTTTCTTTTGTTTTGTGCCCTAATATTTCAGATACATGAAAATACACTTTTTTTCAGATACATGAACAAACAACCTAATTGCATTTTTTAGTTCCACTCCAATGACATAATTTTTAAATATACTTAATTTTTCTTAGAAAGATAAGAAATCATATAAACACCTTCCCTCCTGAGACTGTGTCATTGAACCACCAGCTGTCAAGTACAACACATATCAAATTGAATTCAATTGGCAATTTTCAGCCTCTATATCTACCAAATATTAGCAAATTTTTACTTTGATATCTATCTAAAATGCTACAGGGAAAAATTAACTGGATTAATTTGTCTTGCTCAGTTTCTTCTTTGCAGCTGCTTTCAAACTGTATTGGAATAATAATATGAATATTTTATTAATGATCTCAAGTATTTATATACTTGACGTACACCGACCAACACTAATATGTACTGAATGTGCTAAAACATTTTAAGTAACTGACATTAATAAATTAGCTGTAGGTTGCAGGCACATTTGGCCTTTGTCCTGTCTAGCCCCCTCTGGTCTAGTTGTGCTTTCAACTGTGATTTATTGGAACTCATCCCTGGCTTTTACCAAAGGACCAATGACTCTTTCCATAATCCCTTTGAGTTGCGGAGGATGAAATGAAATAAGTACAGAAACCAGCTCTATTATGTCCCATGGGAGCATTGCTGTTTCTTTTGCAGTATTAGGCTACATGCTGCAGTCAAGAGAGAACAAGGAAAGCTTGTATTTGGTTACATTAACCCTTTTCAGTTGTATAAATGGCATAGGAGATCAAAGACAACAAAGAAGGAACTGAATAGAAGTGATAAAAGTCATGATAGTATAGCCACGGCCAGGAGATTCTTCCAGTGGTGAAAAATGAGATTGGCCACTCACACGCTTTACTAAAATAGGGCAAGTACTATTGTGTCCTTTAGTCAGGGAGGCAGAGTAGTTATAAAGTGTCATATTAAATTGATACTAAAGGATAAAATATATTAGTGTCAAATAAATAAAGTTATTATACTTACCTGCCCTGTGCAACAATATTAGAGAGAGGCTACTTACCTCCTCTTCTCTAACTCCATGTTTTTGATCAGTAAATCTTAGCAAATGATTTTGGAGGAATTGGATTTTGTGGGAGCTGAATGCCTGCACCATGTAGTTTAGTGCACACTTGTCTGCTATGTAGTATTTCAGCTGGTGATGTTTGTGTATTGGTATGTCTAGTCACTCTGAAGACCTGGATTTCTCTGTAAAATTTGCAGTCTAAAGAGCTTTTTTAATGCTTTTGTTGAATCTCTTAATTTTTCCATTTGGAGCATAATTAACTGAGGATTTTCTATGCACAATATTTCTCTCTTTCATGAAGGATTGAAACTTAGGTGAAAAAACTTGTGGTGTATTGTCAAACGCTTGTTCCTTCAGGTTACCTTTCCTGCTGATGGCAGTGGAGAGAAATGTAATTACAATAGCAGATGTTATATTTGAAACTTATGATTGTGTAGCACCCTCCTAGTGTAGGATAATAGATAAATCTAGTATTTGGCTCCCTCTGCAATCAAGGGAGTAGTGATTGTTTGTTCTGGTCTGTTCAGGGTTTCAGAGGCTGGAAGTTTGTGATTGCTTCCCCCTGCTTCTAGAAAAAGTTTCTAGAGCTTAGGGAGGGAGAATTAAAATAACCAGCCAGAATATTGATCAGAGCCTAGCCAATCCCTGGGGAGGTGTGCCCAGATGGGGGTTGGGAAGCTGATAAATAGTCTGGAGCCCTGGAGAGATTGTCTTTCCCCAGCAAAGAGAGTTCCAAACCTCAGGAAGCTATTGCCCCTGAGGAAGCCTATGAACTTTGTTGCTGATCTGTGAGTCTCCTCTTTATTCTTCAGATTCAAAGGCCGATAACATACACCCAGTATTAATTTCCTGTTTGTTTTTACCCTTTTAAGGGTTTGTAAAGCCAGAAGAGTTTTTATGTTAATGCATTCTATGCATTAAGATAAAAAGTTTTCTGTGTGGAACTGCCCCTCTCAACCCGCCTTATACTTACCTGAGGTCCCTCTCTGACTAGCGATGTCCACAATTGTCTCAGCCACTTGAGATTCTCCCTCCTGATTGGCTGAGACACAACAGCTGCACCATTTGCTGGCTCTGCTGTCAATAAAAGTCAGCTGGCCAATCATGAGAGAGAGGGGGCGGGGCCGTGTCAGGGCTCTATGTCTGAATGGACACAGGGGGCTGTGACTCGGCTCAGGTGCCCCCATAGCAAGCTGCTTGCTGTGGGGGCACTGAACAGGAGAGAGGGGCCTGGATCACAGAACCCTGGACCCGAGAAGAAGAGGATTTTGGCTGCTCTGTGCAAATCCACCGCACATAGCAGGTAACTATAACATGTTTGTTGTTTCTATAGAAAAAAAAGGGAGCTTTACAATCACTTTTAAGCTCTATCCACAAAGATTCCACCTCTTCCTTTGCTTTGTTAGTAATGTCACCCCTCATATTCACTATCAGATCACTCTTGAGGTACATGCAAACCCTCCTCCTCTTGTACCTCAGGGAGTATCCCTGGACAGTCAAAAGCCAGTCATGTGAGCAGTTAAACCAGAAAGTCAAAATCCTCCTCATGTATCAGTAGCTTTTGTTCTGTCATTTTATTCACAAAACTATTAGCATTTCTGAACATGCTTTGTAATTTTGTACCAGTGCTTCTTATTTTCTCCATGTGCATGAAGGTAGGGGGAACGCAATAGCGCCCCTACCTATGGTAATAGGGACAAATCAATAACAGTTTGCTCAATATTTTAAATTTCAGTTATTTAATTGGTCACTTACCTGTCAGCTGACTTTTAAACTTCTTGAAAATTCTTCAGTTGATCAGGTGATCCTACGAACCTATAAAAACAAAGAAGAGGTTATGAAAGCATTCAAACCAACGATTTTATTCAGAACAACGGCTGCAGCAGAAGAAAAAGGCACCCCTGTGTTGTTCTCTCACTTGCTATGAATTCTTTGCTCCGTCAGCTGATGGAGAGGGCCTCTGCTCCGGATGGCGATGCCTGGATGAGGTCCTGTTTATCTTCCGACCCTTCCACGGCTTCTCTGCCTCCTCTCCCCCCTCCTTTCCCGGCCGTTGTTCCCGGTTTTCCTCCTTCTTTGTCCGTCTTGCCTCCTGTCTCTCCCATGCCATCCCTTTCGCTTCCCGCAATTCCTCCGGCCCAGTCTGTTCCTTCTCCCTCTTTCCTTTCTAACACTCCGGCTCCTCCTTCTGTGCAGCCACCTACTCCACCCTCCTCTATTTCTCTAAGTGGCCGCTCTTTGGTTCCAACCGGATCGCTTGTTTCCTGCCCTCCTCCATCATCCCAAACAAGCTTGTCACTGAAGGCGATGCTGGAGCATGCACAGTTCCGACTGGACGCCCGCGAAGATTGAAACAAAAGCCGGTCCGCTGGATCGAATCCAGGGGCCAGCCTTCGACAAAGAAGTCTAAAATTGATGGTAAAAATATGAACTCTTTATGCTCTCATTTTTCCACTTCTGTGCCATTATCAAAACAGAATTTATTAGATGGTACATCTTCTAGTATTGTCAATGTGTCTCAATGTCAGCAACCTCTGCAATTTATTGATCGTTCCTTGCAAACAAATGGTTCTTTTGTTAATGCTGTCAATTCCTCTGCTGGCAATAATTTTTCATGTTTATCTGAGTCGTGTCCATCTTCTTCTTTGTCTTTTACAAGTGCTTTGCCTGCGGTTTCTTTGCCTTTTGTACATTTGCCAGATCCTGTATCGAATTCGTCACCTGAGGCTGAAATTTCACTGGAGTTTGCTGCTCAGGCTGCGTCCTCATCATAATGTTCAAGTTAAAAATACTGGTGAGTCTGAGCAATTACGTTTATTATTATTGTCATTTAATTCCTTTACTGAATATTTTAAACTTTGTATTAGTAACTTGCCTGCTAGTTCTGAAAATTCATTGTTGCAGGCTTGGAAAGATGCTGACACATCAGCTTCACATGTTATGGCACATAATTTATCGCCTATTATACCTTCTTTTTCTGTAACCGATCGTGTCTCTGTTCCTTCGGTCCCTGAGAGTTGTTTCAAAGAGGCGTTGGTTTGCGAAGTCTCGCCTCTTGGTTTTCACTTATCAGCCTCTATTAAATAAAGAATTTGGAGAGGAGATTACATTGACCTTCTTTCTCTCCCTCCTTCCTTTAAAGAGAGTCGTTTAGATAAAAAGGATTCTGATAAATTTGATGATGAAAAACGCAAGTCTGTGCCCCGTTCTTTCAACAACTGGCTTCAAACATTCTGTATATATGCTAGCATCATGGGCGAGAAACACCCTGAATTGTGTTGTGGAATGTTTCAACATGTGGACATCATTCTCGAAGCTTTTAAAAAATTTTCAGGTTTGGCCTGGTTCTATTATGATGAGTCATTCCGTCAGAAGTTAGCGATTCATAAAAATTTGAAATGGGGTTCTAAAGACGTAGGTTTATGGCTTAATCTGCCGATTCCAAGGAAACAATTGCTGCCCTCTCACTCTTCACAGCCAGCGCCTTTTAAAAAGGGCTTGTGTTTTGGTTTTAATGAAGGGCAATGTAAATGGCCTAACTCCTGTCGCTACAACCATGAATGTGCCACGTGCACAGGTACTCATCCCGCCAATCGTCGCTTCAAAAAATTGTCTCCGGCTGTTACATCTCATTCTAGGGATAATTTTCGTTCTGGCAATTAACCCAGTGAAATTAGTCGAAATGTTCTTTGAATCTGGCCAGATCGTCCGATGGTGGATCTCATTCTTGATGGCTTTTCTAATGGTTTTGGATTGCCAGTGTTTGATGGCGCAGGTTGTGTCCGTCATGATAATCTCCCTTCGGTTCGTCGATTTCCTGTTGTAGTAGCTGATAACATTTCTAAAGAAATTGATGGGGGTAGAGTTGCGGGCACCTTTCTTTCGCCACCTTTTTCGGATTTTAGAGTTTCGCCTCTCGGTTTGATACATAAAAAAGACAAAAATAGTTTTCGTTTGATACACCACCTATCATTTCCTGTCGGTTCTTCTCTTAACGATTGTATTGACCCTGTTGAGGGTTCTATTTCTTATGCGTCATTCGATGATGCCCTTGCGAAAGTTCGTTTAATTGGTCAATCTGCCTTACTTGCTAAGGCTGACATTAAATCTGCTTTCCGTTTATTGCCTATTCATTTAGCTCGCTGGGTTTTTATTTTAATGGAGCTTATTAATTCGATAAATGCCTTCTTATGGGCTGCTCATTGTCCTGCAAATATTTTGAGGCTTTTGCTTGCTTTCTCGAATGGACAGTCTCCTTTCAGTCAGATGCTGCTAGCTTGTTACACTACTTGGATGACTTTTTGTTTATGGGTCCAGCCAATTCTTCACATTGTCTATATTTGTTTAGCGAATTCCGTGTCATCTGTAGGCGTTTTGGCGTTCCGCTTGCGGAAGAAAAATCTGTTTGGCCTACTACCTGTCTTGAGTTTTTAGGCATAACCATCGACACTGCTTTGATTGAATGTCGTCTCCCTTCAGCGAAAATTGCATGTTTGCGTGCTTTGGTTTCTTTTGTTATTTCTTGACCTAAGGTTACAGTTTGAGCCTTGCAATCCTTGTTGGGCCTGCTTGCCTTTGCTACTAGAATCATACCTATCGGTCGGGTTTTTTCTAAAAGATTGTATAAGGCTTTAGCAGGTTTTAAGTCGCCTTTTCATTTTATTCGTATTACATCTGACTTAGTTTCTGATTTATTGATATGGGATGATTTTTTATCTTCTTATAATGGCTGTTGAATTTGGCAAAACCCTTTTTGTGATTCCTCTGCTCTTTCCTTGTTTACTGATGCTGCAGGTTCGGTCGGTTATATTGGTGCGGTAAGTGGTCTATGGACTTTTGGCCTACTTCATGGGTAAATCAAGGTTTAACAAAAAATGTGGTTTTGCTTGAGATCTTTCCTTGAACTCTGGGGTGATCGTCTTCGGAATTCTCGTATTCTCTTTCATTCCAACAACAAAGGTGTTGCATTTGCTATAAATTGTTTGACACCTAAATCTTTACCTCTTTTAGCAGTCTTAAGAAGATTAGTTTTCAAATGCCTTGCCTTTAATTTATGGATTAGGGTTAAGTATATTCCAGGCTGCATTAACGATATTGCTGATTCTTTATCCCGTTTTCAGCTGGATTGATTTCGCAGTTTGGCACCCGATGCGGATCTTTTGGGTTCTCCGTGCCCAGAACATTTGTGGTTGGTAGTCTGTCCTCCGTGATTTCCGCTATTTCAAATTCTTTGGCTCCTTCCACGTGGGCGCAGTACAACGCCGCGTGGTCCCTGTGGAGCTCTTTTCTACACTCCGCCCATGTTCCTGTACATTATTACTCCGAAGTGTTGGTTTTGGCCTTTCTTGATCAGTTAATGAAAAGATCCTATTCTTCTTCTCATTTGGTTAAAATTTTGGCGGGTATTTGCTTTTTTAATAATATGCAAGGTCTTCCTCAGTGCTCGCATTTCTTTTCTGTTAAGCAAGCCCTTAAAGGGTACCATAAGAAACATTTTCAGGTTGACAACAGAGTGCCGATTACTTCTGACATTTTAAATCGTCTTTTGCTTGCCTCGTCCATCATTTGTTATTCTGATTATGAATCCCTTCTTTTGAATTTTGCCTGTGTTTTCTCTGTGCTTTTTGCATTTCAGAATTATTGCTGAAATCTTCATCTTCTTGCAGTGGCCTTTTGTTTTCTGACGTTTTTATGCATGTTGATTGCGTCAGGATCTTGTTGCGCTTCAGCAAAACAGATCAATTAGGGAAAGGTCGTTGGATTGTCATTTGCAAAATGACTGATTCTCCGCTTTGTGTCCTTTCTTTGCTACCAAAATATTTGTTATTGCGCCCTGACCGGAAAGGCCATTTATTGGTACATGATTCAGGTCTTCCGCTTACACAATACCAATTTAAGACGATTTTGCGTAAATGTCTTTGCTATGTCGGTTTAGGCCACTTGCATATTACCTCACATTCTTTTAGAATCGGAGCGGCTACCGAAGCTTCAAAGTTGGGTTTGTCATCTCAAGCTATTAAAAATCTGGGTGGTTGGCGATCTGACTGTTTCCGGTCATATGTCAGGCCTAATTTGTGCTTTTTCTAATTTCCTTTTAGGGCGCTCTTGTCATGTCTGGATTACAGGACATTTGTTCGTCTATTGGGCGAAAAGGAGAGCTTCCTTAAGATGCTACAGTCTTAACTTGAGTCTTGACGATTCGTCTTACAAAGTTTTTTGGTTCGGCTACAGAGGCATGTCATGGTTCAATCTATGTCCTGCTCTGGATGATCTATTTGTCTCTTTACCTACTCCATCTATTATTATTTTTCATCTATCTGGAAATGATTTGGGTTCTTCTAAAACATTGGATTTGCTTGCTCAAATTAAAATGGATGTTTTGCATCTTCATGTTGTTCTGCCTTCCACTGTTTTAATCTTCTCTGAAATTATTCCAAGGTTGCAGTGGTTGATTAACCCAAAATTTCTATATTTAGAGAAGATCCGTAAGAGTGTTAATAGATTGGTAGCTAAATTTATGCCAACTGTTGATGGTCTGTCCTTCCGTCATGTTGATCTGGAAGGGGGTTTGCCTGGTCTTTATTATTTTGACCAGGTCCATCTATCAGCAATTGGCTCCTCAATTTGGATTTTAATTCATGTATTGAACTGGTCGTGGCCCGGGTGGGGTGCCAGGCTCGTGTTAATTAATGAGCCTGGTGTATGGGATAGTGGTTTTGTCATTGTTTGGTTGGTTCAAGCTTTTAAAGCTGAACCATTGATATTTATAATCTATGTATGGTTATAAATGTTATATCATCAAGGTAAAATGTATTGGTAATTATTATTGGTTATATATATCATCATACCAGTAATAAAGGGCCGTGGCCATTCATACCACATATTGAGTCCATTGTTTTTTTTATTATATTTTAAAGTGTAAGTTGAATTGAATTTGACCTCTAGTTCCATGAAGGTAGGGGGAACGCAATAGCGCCCCCTACCTATGGGAATAGGGACAAATCAATAACAGTTTGCTCAATATTTTAAATTTCAGTTATTTAATTGGTCACTTACCTGTCAGCTGACTTTCAAACTTCTAGAAAATTCTTCAGTTGATCAGGTGATCCAACGAACCTATAAAAACAAAGAAGAGGTTATAAAAGCATTCAAACCAACGATTTTATTCAGAACAGCGGTTGCAGCAGAAGAAAAAGGCACCCCTCCCTCCCTTTGTCGCGGTCCTCCCCCCCCCCCTTTTGTTTTGAACATTCCTTCTGTTATAAGGGATAATGGTTTTGTCATTGTTTGGTTGGTTCAAGCTTTTAAAGCTGAACCATTGGTATTTATAATCTATGTATGGTTATAAATGTTATATCGTTAAGGTAAAATGTATTGGTAATTATTATTGGTTATATATATCGGGCCGCGGCCATTCATACCACATATTGAGTCTATTGGTTTTTTATTATATTTTAAAGTGTAAGTTGAATTGAATTTGACTTCTAGTCCCATTCTGAGGCTGCAATAAAATCCTGTCAGCCTACTTGTATTGGCCCTCGGCACTTTAGCTACCCTACCAGCGCTGACCACAGTAGCACCCTCTGATCCTCGCTCACTGCCTGGAATAGCTTCCTCAGATCCCCTTCCCCCACTACCTAGTTTAAATGTTCTTATATTTTTTTGGCCATCTTCTCCCCCAACAGAGCTGCACCCTCCCCTTTTAGGTGCAGTCTGTCTCTGCTATAGAGCTGGTAGCTGATCAAAATGTCAGCCCAGTTCTCCAGTGTAGATTTTGTAGAAGCAATGATGAGTTGTCAGATGAACCTTGTGAAGAATTTGTTTATTTCTAGCCAGCAGTGAGGCACATGTATACCTGTTTTCCTAATTTCACTTCATAACTTCCTGCTTCCTGTTCCCACCCCCTGGTCCTCACACATCTATGTGAATACAACAAATACATATTCTACATCCAGGATCCAAAAACCTTCCTTCCTCCATCACAGCCACTCGAGTTCCTTAAGCCGCCTCTCTGATATGGCTCGAGGTACAGGCAGTATTTCTGAGAATACTGTCCTGGAGGTCTTTTTCTTTTCTTTAACCACTTGACCAGAAGATTTACCCCCCTTCATGACCAGGCAATTTTTTGCGATACAGCACTGCATTACTTTAACTGACAATTGCTCGATCATGCAACGCTGTACCCCAAAAAAATTAGTTTATTTTTTCCCCACAAATAGAGCTTTCTGGTGGTGGTATTTGATCACCATTGGGCTTTTTATTTTTTGTGCTATAAACAAAAAAAACAATTTTGAAAAAAAAAAAAATATTTTTTTTTTACTTTCTGCTATAAAACATATCAAATAAAAAAATTTAAAAAAATCGAATTTCTTCATAAATTTAGGCCAATATGTATTCTGCTACATATTTTTGGTAAAAAAATTCCCAAAAAGCGCAAAAGTTATAGTGTCTACAAACTATGGGATATACAGTATGCTAGAATTGTTATTTATTTATTTTATACTAGTAATGGTGGCGATCAATGACTTATAGCGGGACTGCGATATTGCAATGGACAATCGCACACTAACGGACACCTTGTGGGAACCAGTGACACTATTAACTGTGGGTACAGGATTGTATAAATAGGATTGTATATATATATATAGATATATATATATCTTTTTTTTTTTTTTTCCTTCTATTGGTTGAACTAGATGAACTTGCGTCTTTTTTCAGCCAGACTAACTATGTAACTATGTACTATGTAATACAGTAATCAGTGCTGAAAATAAGCACTGTCACTGTGCTAATAACACTGACTGGGAAGGGTTAAATTTCCAGAACAATCAAAGGTTAAATGTGTGCCTAATTGGTATTCTTGTGTGTATTATGTGCTGCTTTCACTAAGGAAGGTGTTATATTTTATCCCCAGCTTTGCAGAGAAACAAAATTCTGCAAATCCCCGCTTACAGGACAGAGCTTTGCCTTGTTTACAGAGCTCCATCCAGTTTGTCTGCTCACTGATCGGCGGGTGCTGGCAGTCATCTATTGATTAGCCACAGCAGGAATGGCACACTGGTGGCATGCACCCCCTACCCAGAAGTGCAGTATCACTCTGCGCAGAATGGCCACCCTGTAGCAGTAAAGCCAAGTGGTTACGATGAAAGTCTTGTGTGACTGTATTGTTTAATATTGCTAAAAACATTCATTCCATGCTTCATATGTCTTAGTGAAAAAGGATTTACCCCTAACTGGACTTTTAAGGCACTCAAATGCGTATAAATAGAAAATTGTAAATATTTTATTGATAAGTACATATAACGAAAAATACAATATAAAAGTGGCGGAATGTTAGACAAATATGCATATGAATTGAAACAGTCAGCACAATAATTGATGATATAATCTTATGATTCACCCGAGGGTGAATCATAAGATAATATCATCAGTTAGTAAAAGTCCAGTTAGGGGTAAATCCTTTTTTTTTCTGTCTAACTACTTTGGATGTGGCACATTTCAGAGACATTTTCCGACAACAATACATTGCACATGTCTTAGTGAGTAGATCTTCTTGCCATCCTTTCTATGTCTGTATATATACATTTCCCAAAAATATATGCCACCTCTAGGGTGAATTTACTAAAGGAAGCCAGTGTTGACGGGAGCAGAATCCTCCCATTTGCACCAGATTCTTTCTTGTGGGGATGAAGGGATGAGCATACTGAAGAAAGTTTGGTTCACTATAATGGTGCAGCATTTTATTTAATACATTTTTATTCTGTAATATCCCTTTAAAAAAGGGGTGGCATTGTATTCCCCTTAGAATTTTAAGCAGGGCCTTATCTAGGCATGCAGCCTGGGTGCATAAAATTTTAAAAAATGCATCAAACGGCTAAAATTTCTAAACCAGCAGCTAGCTAGCACACCATTGGATACAAAATGGTAATATCAAATAAACCCAAACTGAAGTGCAACGCTCATAAAACAAAAAGGAAACTGATAACAGTCCAGAATGTGTGCCTATAAAAGAATGTCCATGCAAACAAAAAAGTTCACTGTAAATTAAAGATGAAATAATCATCTTATGGTGTAAAAAAGCTTCTCCAAGTGAAAAATACAATACACTCCATGCTCCTACACCAGTGCCCATAGTAAAGGCTTACCAGAACAGTATGACCCTCACATTGAGAAGTCATATAGTGCTTAAAAGTGATTAGCTAAGAACCAAAATATGTGATGTCACTACTTCAATCTGCCAATCAACAGTAACCGTGCATGAAATAATTGAAACATTCCACCCAAAACGCCACCGCCGCTGTCGGGATCCGGAGGTGTCGGCTCTCTCTGTGGCTTCAGTGCAGAGAGGAGCTCGACCAGCAAATAGATCATCTACGGGCTGCAGAAGGGTTCGGACTCCCTCTGCTGGTCCTCTAGCGCTGCTGCAGCCTGGTAATATTAGTGGAAGAAGGCGGGAGACTCGAGCTGGAGGATCTGCCCCTTAAAGTGACAGCATCTAAAGTACCCCACAACTCATCATCCTTACAAGATACGGCTGAGGCAAACTTTGATGCTTCCGGGAGGCCTGAGCCAGAGTGCAGGGCGCAAGGGACGCTGACGCAGCGGGAATCTTCTGCCGAATCCAGTGAGGTCATCAGCGAAGTTGATGATGGGTGGTCTACAGAGAGGTGCCCTGAAAAAAAAAGCAATATTTTTTACTTTTTGCTATAATAAATATCCCCCAAAAATATATAAAAAAAAAAACATTTTTTTCCTCAGTTTAGGCCAATGTTTTCTTCTACATATTTTTGGTAAAAAAAAATCGCAATAAGCGTATATTGATTGGTTTGTGCAAAATGTATAGCTTCTACAAACTAGGGGATAGTTTTATGGCATTTTTATTTTTATTTTTTATTAGTAATGGTGGCGATCTGCGATTTTTATCAGGACTGCGACATTATGGCGGACACATCGGACATTTTTTACACTATTTTGGGACCATTGTCATTTATACAGCGATCAGTGCTATAAAAATGCATTGAATACTGTGTAAATGACACTGGCAGTGAAGGGGTTAACCACTAGGGGGCGGTGAAAGGGTTAAGTGTGTCCTAGGGAGTGATTCTAACTGTGGGCTGAGGGGCTACACCTAACATGACAGCAATCACTGCTCTCGATGACAGAGAGCAGTGATCTCTGTCCTGTCACTAGGTAGACACGATTGTGGGCACCCGGTGGACATTGGGTCTGGGGGACCCGCGGTTACAGAGACCACGCCATCCAAAGCACCGCTTCTTAAAGGGGATGTACCTGTATGCCCTTTTGCCCACCAGCACCATTCTGCAGACGTAAATCAGCAGGCGCTGGTCGGCAAGCGGTTAAAGGTACTTGTGCTGCCTGATGGTGTTTTGCAGTCTGAAGAGTACAGTTACAGATTGCCAGTTTCGGCTCAAAAGCCCTTTTTTTTGCTTGATAAAGAAGCGCGGCTGACACAACATATGCAGCACACATGCTCAGGAAATACGGCGCACCTTTGTGATGTCATTGCCCTACACCACGCTGCCCCATGCTCTCTAAGCCTCGCTCTGGACTAACCACAGCACGGCCGTTTCCCATCCAAAACGGTTCCCAGTGAGGACTCCTGGATTAGCAGCATTGAGAGTTAAAGGCTTTGACAGTTCACCATCCCCATCCTCTTGGGATATCCGATGTGCCTGCCATATCTCCTGCAGAACCAGTGATAAGTGGAACAACTGTTACTTGGTAATCCATCTTTCTCCTGGACGCTTTCCAGCCTACAGATGTGCTCTTCTTCCCTTTCTCCCATGTGAGTTACTATTGCTTTTACTATTAAAGTGTTTCATTTCCACACTCCTTGTTTTTCTTAGCTTTACTGGAATTCTGGCTTCTGGTCTCTTCTGATGGCAGTAGAGTATACAGATCCACTATCTACCCCATACTTTTTGGACTATTATGGACTCAATAGAGTTACTTTAGAAGTACTAGTGCTTTGTGCCTTTTAGTTGTCTATATCTTATTTCTGTGCTGACTGTGATCAGTAGCCTGGAGTTGCATTTTCACTTTGTTTTGGGTATCTCATGCCCTAATAATGAGTTTATTGAGCGTTAAAGTGGTTGTAAACCCCATTCATGAAAGTTGAACTAAGCACATATATATGCAGTGTTTACTTATCTCTCTCCAAAGCTCTAAGTGTGGTTTCTCTCTGGTGCTCTGTTCCTCTGTTATCAGCATGAGTCTCTTCTAACAAGTTCTCTGACACATGAGATAATAGTAGCTGAAAATTTGTGTCAGGGAGAGAAGAGATAAGCAGGGAGCTTGTCTATTCAGACTACAGTTCTACATGTTCCTTTGTTCCTCTGCCTATGTGGAGGGGGGGTGTGTGTCCCTTTCCTCCAGTCAGCTTTTACACAGTGTAAATCCAGTATCCCCACCCACCCCTATGTACTGCTGAAAGAGGAAGGAAGATTTTAAACACAAACTGCACTTTCCAAAGAGTGTAGAAAGAGGAAGACATGTGAGAGGATTTGTTTTATCTCTGTGTATAATCTGAGGCTATTCACTGCACTGGGCATATGTGAAGGTATATAACCTCTTTAATAAACTCTTTAAAGTTTCTAAAATGACTGGGGCCCATTTCTTTTCACTACACAAAGAATAAAGGATTCCACTCCGAGGTTGGAAATGCTAGCCCATCGAGCTACCTGGGGGTCCTCATCCACTTCCTTGGGGTAAGGGGGCACTCCATGTATAAATACATCCATATATTAAATAGATGTGTCTCTCAGTAGTAGGGATGAGCTTCGTGTTCGGTCGTTCGCCAAATTACGAACGTTATGGGCCGTTCGCGCCAAATTTGAGTGGCGCGTCACGGGCCATAATTCACTGCAGCATCGCAGTGCATTGCTGGCTGATGATTGGCAAAGCATGCACTATGACTCGCATGCTTGGCCAATCACAGAGCCGTGTGTACAGAGAGCCGTAATTGGCCAAAGCCAGGGAGGCTTTGGCTAATTATGGCTCAGGGGGTTTAGTACACGCCCCACACTATATAAGGCCGCCTGCACGTTGGCCCTGTGTAGTGTGTTGCGGTGGAGAGAGTTAGATAGACAGAGAGACAGTGTCATTTGATTTAAGTTAGATAGAGTAGGCAGGTCGAGTCAGTTAGCTGCACTTGCAGTGTATTGTGTAGATATATGCATCCCAGGTGTTGTATATATATATATATATATATATATACACTGTATTCAGTTTAGCTAGATCCTGTTCTTCTCTTCCTAATATACTGACAGGCAGGCAGGTGTTTTTACAGTATTTCCAGTTACTGTACTGTGTACCCTGCACAGTTGCAACTAAAGTATAACTGTCTGAAGCCAGGTGCTTGTGTAGGCTCTTGACGTATTTCCAGTTATTGTACTGTGTACCCTGCACAGTTGCACCTACAGCATAACTACCTGAAGTCAGGTGCTTGTGTAGGCTCTTGACGTATTTCCAGTTACTGTACTGTGTACCCTGCACAGTTGCACCTGCAATATAACTACCTGAAGCCAGGTGCTTGTGTGGGCTCTTGACGTATTTCCAGTTACTGTACTGTATACCCTGCATAGTTGCACCTACAGTATAGCTACCTGAAGCCAGGTGCTTGTGTAGGCTCTTGACGTATTTCCAGTTACTGTACTGTGTACCCGGCACAGTTGCACCTACAGTATAGCTACCTGAAGCCAGGTGCTTGTGTGGGCTCTTGACGTATTTCCAGTTACTGTACTGTGTACCCTGCACAGTTGCACCTACAGTATAACTACCTGAAGCCAGGTGCTTGTGTAGGCTCTTGACGTATTTCCAGTAACTGTACTGTGTACCCTGCACAGTTGCACCTGCAGTATAACTACCTGAAGCCAGGTGCTTGTGTAGGCTCTTGAAATATTTCCAGTTACTGTACTGTGTACCCTGCACAGTTGCACCCACAGTATAACTACCTGAAGCCAGGTGCTTGTGTAGGCTCTTGATGTATTTCCAGTTACTGTACTGTATACCCTGCACAGTTGCACCTACAGTATAACTACCTGAAGCCAGGTGCTTGTGTAGGCTCTTGACGTATTTCCAGCTATTGTACAGTGTACCCTGCACAGTTGCACCTACAGTATAGCTACCTGAAGCTAGGTGCTTGTGTGGGCTCTTGACGTATTTCCAGTTACTGTACTGTGTACCCTGCACAGTTACACCTAGAGTATAGCTACCTGAAGACAAGTGCAGGTGTTCTCATACTAATAATACTACAGGCAGGCAGTTGATTCTGCTAGCTGCAGTATAATCGGTGTATATATACATCCCAGTTTTGTGCAGCTACATCTGACTGCAGGCCAATAGTATGTCTGGAAGGCCAACAAGGAGAGGCAGACAGTCACAAGCCAATAAAAGAGGGCAAGCAGGCTCTGTGTCTAGAGGCAACAGTGCTGGTCATGGACACGATGCATCCTCATCAGCACGTGGCTGTGGGACACGCTCAGCCTTTTTTTTGGCAGCTGGCCGTGTTGAGCTGCAACATGCGGAAGACTTGGTCGAGTGGATGACCAAGCCATCCTCATCCTCCTCATCCTCTCTCATCCAAGCTCAGGGTACTTTGTCTGGTAAAGCAGCTGCCAACGCGGCCTCTTCCCTGTTTGACCACAATGTTGGGTACATGCCCCAGGAGGATGCCCAGCATTTTGAAGGCTCCGATGATGGTACTCAGCTAGAGGAAGGCAGTAACGTGAGCCCAGACAGAGGGGGTGCCCAAGAAGGACAGCAATCTGGCAGTCATGTTCCCCCTACTGCAGCATACTGCCAGGTTTGCTCCAGTGATGAGGAGGGAGAGGATGATGAGGTCACTGACTCCACGTGGGTGCCTGATAGGAGAGAAGAGGAGGAGGAGGCACATCACCAACGAGGCAGGATGCCCTCCAGGGGTCAGCCTAAGGGCAGCACACTGACTGCATCACACCGCAGATCTCCGCATGTGCAGGGCGCTCCTGTCTCTGCGAGTTATTCCAAAAGTTCTTTGGTGTGGGCCTTTTTTGAGACCAGTGCATCAGATCCTACCGCTGCTATTTGCAACATATGTCTCAAGCGTATCTCGCGTGGCCAAAATATCTCCCGCTTGGGCACCACATGCTTGACCAGACATGTGTTGACTTGCCATGCAGTTCATTGGCAAGCATACCTAAAAGACCCACACCAAAGAACAAAGAGGACCTCTCCTTGCTTCTCATCAGCTGGGATCTCCAACCCCACTATACCTTCAGTCCTCTCTGAGACCTGCACTGAGAGGAATGAAGGTGTAGAATTAGGTGTGTCACAGCCAAGTACTTGCGGGCAATCTGCTATCGGTACACTGACGTCAGATTGTACCAGGCAAATTTCCCTGCACCAGCTGCTGCACCGCAGAAAGAAGTTCGCTCCCAGCCATCCACATGCCCACCGGTTGAATGCTAGCTTGGCAAAATTGCTAGCACTTCAACTGCTACCTTTTCAGTTGGTAGACTCTGCCCCCTTCCGTGAGTTTTTGGAATGTGTGGTTCCTCAGTGTCAGGTTCCCAAACGCCACTTTTTCTCATGGAAGACGATTCCGGCTCTCTACCGGCATGTGGAAGGCAATGTCTTGGCCTTGCTGGACAGGGCGGTCAGCGGTAAGGTGCATATTACCGCTGACTCATGGTCCAGCAGGCATGGACAGGGACGTTACCTAAGTTTCATGGCGCATTGGGTGACTCTGCTGGCAGCTGGGAAGGATGCAGGACAAGGTGCAGTAGTGTTGGAGGTTGTTCTGCCACCACGCCTCCAAAATGCCACTACTGGTGATTCTGACACACCTCTCTCCTCCACCCCCTCCTCTTCTTCTTCCTCCATGGCCTCTTCCTGTGCTTTGTCCTCAGAACCAGCGGTGCTCCGTAGGCATTCAAGGGGCTACACAAGTACGCAGGCCAAAAGATGCCATGCGGTGCTTGAGCTGGTGTGCTTGGGGGACAGGAGCCACACTGGGGCAGAGATTCTGTCAGCTCTGCAGGGGCAGGTTCAGAGGTGGTTGACGCCACGCCAACTTAAATCAGGAATGGTGGCTTGCGACAATGGCACCAACCTCCTCTCTGCCCTCCGACAGGGACAACTGGCCCATGTGCCCTGTTTGTCTCACGTCCTTAACTTGGTGGTGCAGCGGTTCTTGGGCAGGTACCCGGGCTTACAGGATGTCCTGAGGCAGGCCAGGAAAGTCTCTGTGCATTTACCCTGGTCATATAATGCCAGTGCTGGGCTGGCAGACCTCCAAAAGGAATTTAACCTGCCCAAGAACCGCCTAATCTGTGACATGCCCACCAGATGGAACTCAACGTTGGCCATGCTGCAGCAGCTGTACACGCAGCAGAGGGCCATCAATGAGTACCTGTGTGACTATGGCACTAAGACAGGGTCAGGGGAGCTTGTTTTTTTTCCCCACGCCAGTGGGCAATGATCAGGGATGCATGCACTGTCCTGTCACCATTTGAGGAGGCCATGAGGATGGTGAGCAGTGACAGTGCATGCATCAGTGACACTGTCCCCCTTGTCCACCTGTTGAAGCATACGCTGCGTGGAATAATGGACAGGGCATTTGAGGCAGAACAGAGGCAGGAAGAGGAGGACTTCCTTAGCTCTCAAGGCCCCCTTTATCCAGACAGTGTTCCTGCGTGCCCGCCGATCACACAGGAAGAGGAGGAGGAGGAGGATTGTGTCAGCATGGAGGTGGAGCCTGGCACTCAGCATTAGCAGCAGTCTTTAAGGGATCATTTACAGTCCCAATAAACCCATGGACTTGTACGTGGCTAGGAGGAGGTGGCTGTGGATCATGTCATCCTTAGTGACCCAGAGGACTCCGGACCGAATGCCTCAGCAAACCTATGCTGCATGGTCTCCCTTATCCTGCAAAGCCTGCGGAACGATCCTCATATTCGTGGTATTAAGGAGAGGGATCAATACTGGCTGGCAACCCTCCTTGATCCAGGTTACAAGAGTAAGGTTGCAGACCTTATCTTGCCGTCGCAGAGGGAGCAGAGGATGAAAAATCTTCGGGAGGCCTTGCAGAAAGGTCTGTGCAACGCATTCCCAGAGACTGGGAGGTTACAAACTCCTGTTCCTGGACAACGTGTTGCCGAGGCTTCGGCCAGTCAAAGAAGGAGCAGTGGAGAAGGTGGCCATCTGACTGATGCGTTCAGACAATTTTTTAGTCCGCAGCCCCAAGGTATGATCGGTTCCAGCAACCATCGCCAGCGTCTGTTTTACATGGTGCAGGAATACCTAGGGGCAAGTTCTGACTTGGACACCTTTCCCAAGGAAAATCCTCTGGGTTACTGGGTCTTGAGGATGGATCACTGGCCAGAGCTTGCACAGTATGCAGTTGAGCTACTGGCCTGTCCTGCATCCAGCGTTCTTTCGGAATGCACATTCAATGCTGCTGGAGGCTTTGTAACCGATCACAGGGTGCGCCTGTCCACCGACTCAGTCGATCGACTGACCTTCATAAAAATGAATCAGTCTTGGATCACCACCAGATACCAAGCACCTGATGCTGATGTAACTAAATAATTTTTTTTTTTAAATGTCAGATCCCTTCAAGACTGTCTATGCTGATGCTGAGTGACTATCCTGTTATGCTGAGTGACTATCCTCTTCCCATCAGTGATCATGCTGATAGCTTGTAAGAATATTTTTGTTTCTGGGCGCCGACACCAGTGGCTAAGGTCCAATTTTTCAGCCCCTGTTTAACAGGGGCATGTAATAATAATTTTTGATGCAATTCTTTGCAGCAGGGCTCGTTCCTGCGCTCCAACTAGAGTATCTGTGAGGGGTTGCAGTGTTGTGGCACCAGCACCAGTGCCTAAGGCCCAATTTTTCAGCCCCTGTTTAACAGGGGCATGTAATTACAATTTTTGATGTAATTCTTCGCAGCAGGGCTCGTTCCTGCGCTCCAACTAGAGTATCTGTGAGGGGCTGCAGTGTTGTGGCACCAGTGCCTAAGGCCCAATTTTTCAGCCCCTGTTTAACAGGGGGCGTGTAATTACAATTTTTGATGTAATTCTTTGCAGCAGGGCTCGTTCCTGCGCTCTAACTAGAGTATCTGTGAGGGGCTGCAGTGTTGTGGCACCAGTGCCTAAGGCCTAGTTTTTCAGCCCCTGTTTAACAGGGGCATGTAATTACAATTTTTGATGCACTTCTTTGCAGCAGGGCTCGTTCCTGCGCTCCAACTAGAGTATCTGTGTCAGGAAAGGGTCCGTCCGCTGGTAAGATATATCATTTGGCGTGCAGTACTGGGGTCCACCAGCAGGTGTCTCCTGGCAATTTGGAACTGTCAGGGGAATCTTTCCCTGCTGGTGTTATTTCATCTTTTGGCCGCAGTACTGATGTCCACCAGCGGATGGATCCTGGCAGTATGGAGCAGACAACATTCCCTGCGCTCAGGTGTTACATGAAGACAATTATTGTCAGTTCTATAAATACCCAGCAAGCCCTCACATGCTTGCCTTGGTATCTCTTTCCTTGAGCCCTGACCTACAGCCTGCATCCTGTTTACCTGATTCCTGATTCCTGAAACCTGATTCCTGTTCCTGAGACCTGATTGCTGTTGTTCCTGTTCCCTGTCTGTTTCCTTGCTCTGGACCCTGAGCCTTGTATCTGACCCGTCCCTCCTGTGATCCATCCATCCTGTCTTGTCCTGTTTGTTTCCCTTCCCCAGCTGCTGACCTCCCGTTGATGACCCTGGCCTGGCTCTGTTTATGATCTCGGTATTTCCCTTACTTGTATTTATTTGTTCTGTTATTACTATTATTTGTGGGGTTCTGTTTTGTATTGGTTGTGGTGCACTGAGTGATATTGGAGGTGGTTGTGTTATATTTATTCATTCATCTTTAATAAATCATCTATATTTTCACCTATACACGTCTGGGTTTCCTCTGTTGCAGTCCACACAGTTCTGGTCTTATCTGGTATATGACAGAATACCAAGGCCATCCCTGACCAGAAGTGGCTGCACAGAGGAACCATCTTGGTTCTGCTGGCTTTGCTGGAACGAATCCCAATGTGATCCCATATTATGCTCTGCTGGCGTCAGAAAGTGGCGAGTATCTCCGCCAGTCATAGAGTGGACCAATGACCAGCTACTTGAGCTCATCTGTCTGGCTCACTCCCTGGTTGACCAGGGCTTTATGTTGTGTGGGGATGTGCAGCATTTGATCCAAATATGTGCTGAGCAAGCCCTGTCCTGTGTTCCTAAGACCAGTGATTATTTTTCTCCCCCCTTTCAGTGCTGATCAGGTGGAGTCTCTGGTGTGGCTGTTAGAGGATGAATCCTCATGCTTTTTTGAGCACTATTCCATCTGTTCTTAGCAGAAGCTTTTGGAGTGTATTCACTCAGTACAAACCCTTGTTAGACAGGCAACATGTGATCCGTCATTTGTCCAACCCATACTCTCAGCATGGTCTGATATGTTACAACCAGCCCCAACCAATCCACAACAAACCACCTCTGCAATCAGACACCTACCTGCCCACAAGTCTGTCTCCTCATCACCCACACCAAACTCAGTTGCAGCTCAGTATACATTGGTCCCAACCAGATACTTATATCCGGTCTCTGCTCCCTGTACTTATCCTGCATTCAACCCACCTGCCTCTTCTCAGCTGCCTACTAATCCATAAAAACTTCCCCCAGCTACTGTTATCTCTTCTCCACCATATCCCAATCCTCCTTTCCAGTCTGCTGCACCCCCCACCTACAGAGCCTCAGTGACTAAACCCAACAAAAAACGAAAGTTTTTTCCAACCAAGCCGATCCTGCCAGTAACCCAACCTGCCTCCGCACCAGCTAATGCAACCCAGTCTGACATCCCAGTGCTTGCTATCCAGTCTGACGTCCCAGTGCCTGTTATTCAGTCCGATGTCCTGGTACCCGCCTTCCAGCCTGAGGTGCCAGTGTTCCAGCCTGAGGTGCCAGTGTTCCAGCCTGAGGTGCCAGTGTTCCAGCCAGAGGTGCCAGTGCCCGCTCTCCAGTCTAATGAGGCCGCTCTCCAGTCTGATGAGCCCGCGTTCCAGTCTGATGAGCCCGCTTTCCAGTCTGATGAACCCGCCTTCCAGCCTGATGTGCCTGCTGCCCCGCCTGATGTGCATGCTGCCCAGCCTGAAGTGCCTGTGCCTGCTGCCCAGTTTGAAGTGCTCATGCCTGCTGCCCAACCTGATGTGCCCACTGCCCAGCTTGAAGTGCCCGGTGCCCAGCTTGAAGTGCCCGTGCCTGCTGCCCAGCTTGAAGTGCCCATGCCTGCTGCCCAGCCTGATGTGCCTGCTGCCCAGCTTGAAGTGCCCGTGCCTGCTGCCCAGCTTGAAGTGCCCGTGCCTGCTGCCCAGCCTGATGTGCCTGCTGCCCAGCTTGAAGTGCCCGTGCCTGCTGCCCAGCTTGAAGTGCCCGCTGCCCAGCTCGAAGTGCCCGTGCCTGCTGCCCAGCTTGAAGTGCCTGTGCCTGCTGCCCAGCTCTAAGTGCCCGTGCCTGCTGCTCAGCTTGAAGTGCCCGTGCCTGCTGCTCAGCTCGAAGTGCCCATGCCTGCTGCCCAGCTTGAACTGCCAGTGCCTGCTGCCTAGCTTGAAGTGCCCGTGCCTGCTGCCCAGCTTGAAGTGCCCGTGCCTGCTGCCCAGCTTGAAGTGCCCGTGCCTGCTGCCCAGCTTGAAGTGCCTGTGCCTGCTGCCCAGCTTGAAATACCCATGCCTGCTGCCCAGCTCAAAGTGCCCGTGCCTGCTGCCCAGCTTGAAGTGCCCATGCCTGCTGCCCAGCTCGAAGTGCCTGTGCCTGCTGCTCAGCTCGAAGTGCCCGTGCCTGCTGCTCAGCTTGAAGTGCCCATGCCTGCTGCCCAGCTTGAACTGCCAGTGCCTGCTGCCTAGCTTGAAGTGCCCGTGCCTGCTGCCCAACCTGATGTGCCTGCTGCCCAGCTTGAAGTGCCCGTGCCTGCTGCCCAGCCTGATGTGCCTGCTGCCCAGCCTGATGTGCCTGCTGCCCCACTTGATGTGCCTGCTGCCCAGCTTGAAGTGCCCGTGCCTGCTGCCCAGCTTGAAGTGCCCATGCCTGCTGCCCAGCTTGAAGTGCCTGCTACCCATTTGGAAGTGACCGTACCTGCTGCCCAGCTTGATGTGTTCCTGTCCACTGCTCAGCTTGATGTGTTCCTGTTCCCTGCTCAGCTTGATGTGTTCCTGTCCACTGCCCAGCCTGATGTGTTCCTGTCCGCTGCTCAGCCTGATGTGTTCCTGTCCGCTGCCCAGCTTGGTGTGTTCCTGTCCGCTGCCCAGCTTGGTGTGTTCCTGTCCGCTGCCCAGCTTGGTGTGTTCCTGTTCGCTGCCCAGCTAGGTGTGTTCCTGTCCGCTGCCCAGCTTGGTGTGTTCCTGTCCGCTGCCCACCCTGGTGTGTTCCTGTCCACTGCCCAGCTTGGTGTGTTCCTGTCCGCTGCCCAGCTTGTGCCTGCCTTCCAACCTGTTGTCTCGGTGCCTGCCTTCCAGCCTGCTGTCTCGATGCCTGCCTTTCAGCCTGATGTCTTGATGCCTGCCTTTCAGCCCGATGTCTCGATGCCTGCCTTTCAGCCTGATGTCTCGATGCCTGCCTTTCAGCCTGATGTCTCGATGCCCGCTGTCCAGCTCAGTGACCCGGATGTGCCAGCTGTCTGCCCGGATGTGCCTGACGACCAGCCTGAAATACTCTCTTCCACCGTTCTGCCTGATGTCATAGACTATGGACAATTAAGACTAGTTGGAGCGTCCGGAGGCTGCTCCTTTGGGGGGGTACTGTCAGGAAAGGGTCCGTCCGCTGGTAAGATATATCATTTGGCGTGCAGTACTGGGGTCCACCAGCAGTTGTCTCCTGGCAGTTTGGAACTGTCAGGGGAATCTTTCCCTGCTGGTGTTATTTCATCTTTTGGCCGCAGTACTGACGTCCACCAGCGGATGGATCCTGGCAGTATGGAGCAGACAACATTCCCTGCGCTCAGTTGTTACATGAAGACAATTATTGTCAGTCCCATAAATACCCGGCAAGCCCTCACATGCTTGCCTTTGTATCTCTTTCCTTGAGCCCTGACCTGCAGCCTGCATCCTGTTTACCTGATTCCTGATTCCTGAAACCTGATTCCTGTTCCTGAGACCTGATTCCTGTTGTTCCTGTTCACTGTCTGTTTCCTTGCTCTGGACCCTGAGCCTTGTATTTGACCCGTCCCTCCTGTGATCCATCCATCCTGTCTTGTCCTGTTTGTTTCCCTTCCCCAGCTGCTGACCTCCCGTTGACAACCCTGGCCTGGCTCTGTTTATGATCTCGGTATTTCCCTTACTTGTATTTATTTGTTCTGTTATTACTATTATTTGTGGGGTTCTGTTTTGTATTAGTTGTGGTGCACAACAGAGATATTGGAGGTGGTTATGTTATATTTATTCATTCATCTTTATTAAATCATTTATATTTTCACTTATACACGTCTGGGTTTCCTCTGTTGCAGTCCACACAGTTCTGGTCTTACCTGGTATATGACAATCTGTGAGGGGTTGCAGTGTTGTGGCACCAGTGCCTAAGGCCCAATTTTTCAGCCCCTGTTTAACAGGGGCGTGTAATTACAATTTTTGATGCAATTCTTTGCAGCAGGGCTCGTTCCTACGCTCCAACTAGAGTATCTGTGAGGGGTTGCAGTGTTGTGGCACCAGCACCAGTGCCTAAGGACCAATGTTTCTGTCCCTGTTCAACAGGGACATGTAATTACAATTCTTGATCTAATATTTCACAGCAAGGCCTGTTCCAGCGCCCACCAAGAGTAACTGTGAGGACTTACAGTGTTGTGGCACCAGCAAAACCACCACCACCAAAGGCCCAATTTTTCTGTCCCTGTTCAACAGGTGCATGTAATTACAATTCTTGATCTAATATTTCACAGCAGGGCCCGTTCCCCTTAATATCCATACAAGACCCAAAGGGCCTGGTAATGGACTGGGGGGGTACCCATGCCGTTTGTCTCACTGATTTTCATCCATATTTTCGGTACCCGACATTACATTAAAGCCGCAAGCAGTTTTAAATGACTTTTATTCCTTTAAAAATTTGATTTTGTGCAGGGACTGTTCTAAGCACGGGAAACACACGCCACTTTACAGGCATACTATAAACACCCCCCAGGTACAATGTTTAAAGGAATATTTCACTTTTTTTTCACTTTAAGCATCATTAAAATCACTGCTCCCAAAAAAACGTCCGTTTTTAAAACTTTTTTTTGCATTGATACATATCCCCTGGGGCATGACCCGGGTCCCCAAACCTTTTTTAGGACAATACCAGGCAGATTAACCTTTAAAATTAGCACTTTTGATTTTGAATGTTCGAGTCCCATAGACTTCAATAGGTTCTAACGTTCGTGCGAAGTTTAGGTCCGTTCACAGGTTCTGGTGCGAACCGAACCGGGGGGGGGGTGTTCGGCTCATCCCTACTCAGTAGCAAAGTCACATGTACAGTCATGTCCATAAATATTGGGACATCAACACAATTCTAATCTTTTTGGCTCTATACACCATCACAATGGATTTGAAATGAAACGAACAAGATGTGCTTCAACTGCAGACTTCTAACTTTAATTTGAGGGTATTTACATCCAAATCAGGTGAACGGTGTAGGAATTAAAACAGTTTGTATATGTGTCACCCACTTTTAAAGGGACCAAAAGTAATGGGACAGATTAACAATCATCCATGAAACTTTCACTTTTTAATACTTGGTTGCAAATCCTTTGCAGTCAATTACAGCCTGAAGTCTGGAATGCATAGACATCACCAGATGCTGGGTTTCATCCCTGGTGATGCTCTGCCAGGCCTCTACTGCTACTGCTTCAGTTCCTGCTTGTTCTTAGGGCATTTTGCCTTCAGTTTTGTCTTCAGCAAGTGAAATGCATGCTCAATTGAATTCAGGTCAGGTGATTGACTTGGCCATTGCATAACATTCCACTTCTTTCCCTTAAAAAACTCTTTGGTTGCTTTCGCAGTATGCTTCTGGTTATTGTCCATCTGCACTGTGAAGCGCTATCCAATGAGTTCTGAAGCATTTTGCTGAATATGAGCAGATAATATTGCCCGAAACACTTCAGAATTCATCCTGCTGCTTTTATCAGCAGTCACATTACCAATAAATACAAGAGAACCAGTTCCATTGGCAACCATACATGCCCACGCCATGACACTACAACCACTATGCTTCACTGATGAGGTGGTATGCTTTGGATCATGAGCAGTTCCCTTCCTTCTCCATACTCTTCTCTTCCCACCACTCTGGTTCAAGTTGATCTTGGTCTCATCTGTCCATAGGATGTTGTTCCAGAACTGTGAAGGCTTTTTTAGATGTTGTTTGGCAAACTCTAATCTGGCCATCAGTCTGGTGAAGTCTTCTCTTGATTGTTGACTTTGACACACATACAACTACCTCCTGGAGAGTGTTCTTGATCTGGCCAACTGTGAATGGTGTTTTCTTCACCAGGGAAAGAATTCTTCGGTCATCCACCACAGTTGTTTTCCATGGTCTTCTGGGTCTTTTGGTGTTGCTGAGCTCACCGGTGCGTTCTTTCTTTTTAAGGATGTTCCAAACAGTTGATTTGGCCACACCTAATGTTTTTGCTATCTCTCTGATGGGTTTGTTTTGTTTTTTCAGCCTAATGATGGCTTGCTTCACTGATAGTGACAGCTCTTTGGATCTCATATTGAGAGTTGACAGCAACAGATTCCAAATGCAAATAGCACACTTGAAATGAACTCCAGACCTTTTTTCTGCTCCTTGTAAATGGGATAATGAGTGAATAACACACACCTGGCCATGGAACAGCTGAGTAACCAATTGTCCCATTACTTTTGGTCCCTTAAAAAGTGGGAGGAACATATACAAACTGTTGTAATTCCTACACCATTCACCTGATTTGGATATAAATACCCTCTTAAAGCTGAAAGTCTGCAGTTAAAGCACATCTTGTTCGTTTCAATTCAAATCCATTGTGGTGGTGTATAGAGCCAACAATATTAGAATTGTGTCGATGTCTCAATATTTATGGACCTGACTGTATATATACTTCGAAGAATATTTGATAAAAGTGCTTTTGGTACAGACACTATATTGGAATGCACTGTAGCTGTCCCTCCTTTACTTCCACACTGCAGACACAGTGAATGACAATGAATTTCACTATTTATGGAATCTTTAGCCAAGAAAGCAAACCAAAGCTCACGGGACTTTGGTGTCTAATGGGATTGCCGTCCTCCCCAAGATCACTGCCTGGAGCCCATAGCAAGAGACAATTATTCCTTAATGGGTTCCTGTCAACCTGGAGAAACTTCACAGTTCTACTAGCAGATTGAAGGAAATACTGCAGCCTAAACCTGCTTATACATGCATATTTTAAGACTTACCCCAGAAAAGAGGTAGATTCACTGTGGTCAGGAAGAAGGGTACATTAGCGCTAACAAAGTATAAATGACTGGGGCACAAATAGTATACCAAACACTTTATTTCATTTAAAAAAATAATATCTGCTAGAAAAGGTGAACTAAGCCTTTAAGAACTAAACCATTAGATGAGTTTCACTTCAATTGCACCAATTATCCTAAAAATTTAAAGGCCGATGTCTTTTTTGACATTTTATTGGCATTAGCAGTTGCCTTAGACAGAGCAGAGAGTAATGTACTCACCTGTCACATTATTTTCATTCTCACCTAATACAGTGAGCTCCTTATGTGATTAGCCTCAGCTACCAAGTGTTTTAGGAAACACCTTTTAATTGAAAAATGTGCGCATACAATAAATAGAGGTTTTAGTTATGACTACCACCTACCATACTGTATTCTACACAAAGGAGGATATGCTGATGAAATTCCTGAAAGTCACAAAGAATCAGCCTCTATCATGATTCTGCTAATTCCATGCGTGAGACAAACTCTTATCGCGTGAGACACAGGTTCCAGTAACCTAATTAACTTACACAATTCAATGCCAAAAATAACAAAGTCTAGCCTCATAACTAATAGTTTCAATGCCAGAGGGGCCTGCAAGCCATTACAGTGTAATGCTTTTGTAGGTCAATCAAGAAACAAAAGAGTGAAAGGCCACATTTTGTATATACTGATCAACGCTGTGCGGCAGGTGTAAGACAATTGGGTCTCTAATTTACGTGGTTTACAAATTACATCACACTGTAGGAATGAGCAAAGAATTTGTAATGTGCATGCTCAGAATACACATGCATTATTAACTGATTGTCACAGAAATGGCTAAAATGATATTACAAGCTAAATGATGCTGAAATGAATGCATATCTGTATATGTTTCTAAAGATGATTAATATGTGAAAACAGCGATGGAATTATCAAAGAAAGGGCGAACTAAAAAAAATTTCTGCCACCCACTGAAGCAATCCTCCAGTTGCAGCCAGTCAATAATTTAGTGGCAGTATTACTACCACCCCTGAATGAAAACTCTCTGCTCTGCGGCCACAAACGTCTTTGGTTGCTAGGACACAAGAGACTGTGACATCCGTTCCCAGAAGACTTCTAACCATAAATGACAATTCCCCCAGCCAGCACCTAAGGGGCAGGGTCAACTGCGGTGTTGGGAATGCCCTGGTGTCTGGGATCTCGTGAAGCAGGTACTTATTCCCTTTCAGTAAGTGCTTATTCCCATTCAGCATCTGCTAATTTCCATTCAGCAAGTGCTAATTCTATTGTGCTAATGTGCAGAGTCACAAGCATAGACCAAGACGAGCAAAGACTAGAATTGACACATACATGCAAGCACATGCGCGTACACATTAGCGTGCGCATGCATCCACAGATTCTGGTGCCCAGCAGCCTATTTAAACTAATGCCGTGTACACACGAGCGGACTTTCGATGGACTGAACTCCGAAGGACTTTTTGACGGATTTTTGACGGAGTTCCGACGCAACGGACTTGCCTACACATGATCACACCAAAGTCCGACTGGTTCGAACGTGATGACGTACGACTAGAATAAGGAAGTTCATAACCAGTAGCCAATAGCTGCCCTTGCGTCATTGTCATCCGTCGGACTAGCATACAGGCGAACGGATTTTTCGACCGGACTCAAGTCCGTCGGAAAGATTTGAAACATGCTCTATTTCTAAAGTCCGTCTGATTTTTCGACAGCAAAGGTCTGATGAAGCCCACACAGGATCGAATTGTCCGGCGGATTTGTTCCGTCGGACCTTTGCTGTCGAAAAGTCTGGTCGTGTTTACACGGCATAAGAGTCTGCCTGCCTTCAGCGCTGGATTGTCTTCAGCTTTGTTTCCTGTGTTCCTGATTTGAATCCATGTCTGCTAACCTTGTTCCTGACCCCGCTACGTCTGACATCTCTCTTGGATCACCCCTGCCTGCTATATCTGCTTCTTGCTTATGTTACCCACCCCGGCTTGGATTCATGACTACGTCTCTGCCTCCTGATTTGGTACCCCACCGCCAGCACGTTACCGACTTCTGCCTGTTCCCGACCTTGGAACTGATCCTGATTCTGCACCTGTCTGCCTGGCTCTCGCTGAACAAGGCTTGTGACCAGACTCCACACCACCACTGGAAACACTCCTGTGTCTCCAAGCTACAGCTCACTCCTACAGCTTCCAGGCACCTGCACCCTTCCACTGCCCTAGCAGTCCCTGTGTCCACTACAAGGGATGCTTGGACAGGAATTGTTTAAGAGGCCACCCTCATCATCTCAGGCTCCACAGTCAGGTACCTTACACCTGGCTGCAGCTGATTGGGTGGCAGTGGATGTGACAGCTTCCTTCCAGGCTTGGTCCAGACCCAAGTTCAGATCAAACCCAAGCTCATACGTAATTATCATTGACGGGGATCTACATTGTTGGACAGTGTGATTGAAGATGGAATTACAGCGTGACTTTTTATAAAGAACTTTGTCAGATGTGTGCTTTGTTTATTTTTAGTGCAGCTATTGTTTTGTGAATGAGTAACCAAGGATACTATGTACTCCATACTTATTCGTGGGAGTAGGTAGATATATCAGGTCCTTTTCAGCTTCTCCAAGAGCTTCCAGATTTCATTTACACTAACACTTAAGCAGGTTTTTTTATAAGGATATATTTGCTTTAAGTTTATAATGTCATGTGCATAAATATAGCAAAGCAAAGAATCAGTTGTACTTCGAATGTGCATATTAATAACTAATGTAAGCAATCACACAGCTGAAGTAGTTAATCTCATATACTGTACATCACAGACAGAAGCACTGCAATACAGATCCTTAAAGGTAATGCAAAAAGCAATGGAGTTCATTGTGGCTTTACACAAATGACTGTAAGCTTTTGAGCTTCCTAGCATTTCATCAGTTTGAAAACACATGTATAACACCAAAGTTTTTAAATTACACAGAGGAAATGCATTACAGAATGTGGCATTTAAAACAAGCAAATCAATTGTTGCTACAAATAATGTAAATTACTGGTTGTACAGCAAACATTCCATTTTATTTTGTATCCGTTACATATATGGACAATGTTACAGTAGTGCTAATGGAGAAAACACACAGAATGCTATTCTTCAGCAGAGAGCAAACTGTATACATTACACAATAGGTTCCATAATGTGAATGGTCAGAGCCCTGGGGGGCATTAGAAAATAAAAAATATAAGCTGTATACAAAAACAAATTCAAGTCATAGTTGTAATTATGCTCTAGCGGAGATCGCACATTTAAAATATGATCCAGAACACCTGTCTTTTAAATCCATTTAAGAATGTGACATTTCTATAAATGGAATATTGGCCATATAGTTTTCCTTTGCATAATGGTAAAGCCGTGTTGTCCAGATCTCTCTTAAATTGTTTTGTGCATATTCACCAACATACATCAAGCAAGTGGTGGATCAGAAAATATATGATATCAAACAACTTATAGGTCAAGTGGATTTTGACTGGAGATTGTGACCCTAGGGTGGAGTTCTGTAGGGAATAGATCTTCAGTATCACACAGCATGGAATACAACTAAAACAATGGAAATGCCCAACTCAACGGCATCTTAAAAATTGTTTGAGGAGCACCTTTGTTAGATAAATGAAAGTCCAAATGCCATACACACATGATTCAAAGGTAAAGATATGGCTCAATGCCCACAAAAAACATGTCCCATGCAGGGTTAAATTCCTCTAGTGCTCCAGGGTCTCAAAGGCCAGGTCATCAGCAGCCTAACCATCTCAGTCAAAAATAGTCCACCACGCTTGGTCCTCAGTGTGTATGGCTTCCCACTCCACCATAGGCAAGTGCTGGGTATTTACTGTTCCTTTTCCAGACTTACACACAGATGGGTTAACCCCTTCAGGAACAAAGTCCCTGTAGTCAGGATCTGGAGGTTGTTTCCCACACAAATATGACTATGAACCTCCAAATGCCTGATCAGTAATGAAATGGCAACCACCCCAACCTATAACTATATATGCAACAAATATGGTATAAGTGGGAATCCTACCTAATATATATATGTAGAGCTCACCGAATAAATATGGGGGGGAGGGTAATATACTAAACCAACAAACAAAAAATAAAAACACAAAGATTTCTACACACCCTAAAGAGTTAAACTGCAAAATGAATTTATTGCTAACAGAAGCGATGTACAACAATTTATTAGAACAATGACCCAAGACCCCCCATATAATCCAACCCTCCCCAAAAATATTCCTCTTAAAACCAAATACTCTATGTAGGTCAAAAATACCCCTCGTATCACCGATGGGTCAAAAAAGTGCAAGAAAACCCCACAATAGGCAAGCCCACCCTCCCCAATGCACCCCCTTGATTCCTAAATAATGTCTCAAAGCCAGCTAAAAAACTGGATCTCTGTAGCTCTTTCCTAAAACAGAGCAGTGTGTGTCTGTGTAAAACACATGTAACATAAATCACACTATCCCATAATGGAAAGATGCACAGAAAGAACCACACTCTATAATATCTACAAAGCTACCCTAGTCATAAGTGCGTCAGTCAGTGGGGCTGAAAAGACAACGGGATTGAACATGGGCATATCATAATGCAGTCAAATATTTATACATCCGTGTTCCATGTGAGTGTAATAAAGGTTATAATCAGTCCAGACTGCTTAATCCAGGTAAGTAGTCATTGAGAGCAAGGAGATATAGCATCACTGGAGAAAAACGGCATAAAATGCACAATATGAACTGTTCTACCTGCTAAAAGGATTTACACTTATGTTCAGGTGGTCTTGTAATTCACTTTCACCTGATGTAGGTGGACTCTTCACTCAAAAATTGTTCACTTCATTTATTTAATAATGTGAAAATTATCTGCCACATACTGGGTATTTAAAGTGAACACAAATTTGATTTTCACCTAATTGCATAATTGAAGTGAATATTCACACAATTTTTGAGTGAAGATTCTCATCTCTTTTAGTAAATCTGCCCTACTTTATAGACAAGCAGGTGAGACTACTGTTTCCTATTCCAGCTTTGGAAATTCTTTCATCACCTTCCTGCTCATTTGCAATGAATATGCATCATCACACTGTTAATTTGATTAAATACTTCCTAGATTAATTATTTTGTAATAAAGAGCTTTACAATGTGATGTATTTAATAATTAAAATCCTCTATCACTTGGTTACTTTACCATGAAAAGAGAGCCTTGCTCACATAAATTTACAAACCATTAGAGGTATGCATGGCCTCTTATGCCGCGTACACATGGTCGGACTTTTCGTCTACAAAAGTCCGACGGACGCTGACGGACTAAAGCCGGCTGACAATCCGATCGTGTGTGGGCTTCCCCGGACTTTCAGCGGACTTTTCCAGCCGCAAATCTGACGGACTTTAGATTTGAAACATGCTTCAAATCTTTACATCGTAACTACACCGGACCCAGAAATCAGCTCGTCTGTATGCTAGTCCGACAGACAAAAACCCACGCTAGGGCAGCTATTGGCTACTGGCTATCAACTTCCTTATTTTAGTCCGGTGTACGTCATCACGTACGAATCCGTCGGACTTTTGTGTGATCGTATGTAGGCAAGTCCGTTCGTTAGAAAGTCTGCCGCAAGTCCGCCAAAAGTCCGCCAAAAGTCAGTTGAAAGTCTGTCGGACGGGCTGTCAGACTTTTGTAGCCGAAAAGTCCGACCCTGTGTACGCGGCATAAGTCAGCATTTTTCCTCCAAACACGGTGAGTCCCCCTTTAAGAATGCACATGTACAGTCATGCCAATGAACATCTAAATGATTCAGAGAAGGATTGGGGGAAAGTGCTGTGGTCAGATGAAACCTAAATTGAGCTTTTTGGCATTAACTCAACACTCCCCCTAAGATCACCATCCCTACAGTCAAGTACAGAGGTGGACACATGATGCTTTTTAACTGTTTCTCTGCTAAAGGTACAGGCCTTTGCAAATATTTTATCTAAGCATATGCCTCTACCTCTGTTGGTTATGGGAGACTTTAATAATTTCTTTGATGAAACTTTAGATAAGCTCCCCTCTCCTAAATCCTCAGTTTGGTGTATATTAACCCCATTTGGTAATTTTTGTAGTGAACTAGGTCTTTATGATCTTTGGCGTATAGCAAACCCCACTGAGCTTTAATATACTTGTCACTCTAAAACCCACAATTCTCTTTCTCATATAGCCTTAGCTTTGGGTTCTGCTGAAATCCTCCCTTACATTACTTCTACTGATATACAGGCGAGAGGAGTCTCTGATCATTCTCCACTATTGATATCTGTTACCATAAGCCACGTGTTTAGTGGTGCTAGATGGAGACGCAACCCTTTTTGGCTTTCTCTGTTTCCTGTCCAATGCCCATAGGTCTATCCAGGATGTCCTTACTTATTTCCTGGATATTAATATTAATACAGCACCACCATTATTAGTGCGGAACGCATTGAAGGCATATCTCCGTGGTCTTCTTATTGAAGAGATTAACACTATTAATGCTGCAGGTAGACGTGAAGTGGATCGGGCAAATAGGTTGCTACTTGAGGCTGAAACCTCATATATTCAGGACCCCTCCTCCAGTAATCATGCATATTGGTTGGATATGTAATCCAGATTGCAACAATTGTTGTCAAAAATAGGCACACCACAAGCAATTTTTTCAAAAGCAACTGTTATGGGCAGAGGGAGAGCAAAATGGTTACTAGCTAATATCGCATGTTCCCAATCAGCTACTCCTCATTAAGGAGCTATAAAGTTTAGTATGGGCCAATTTCACACTAGTACTATTGATATTTTGGAGATTTTTAAATATTTTTTATCAACCATTGTATTCCTCTCAAGCTAATTTTACTATTGTTGAATTGCAACAGTTTTTGGATCTTATTACTCTGCCCTCCCTTTCTTTAAGAGATAAACATATGCTTGATGCTCCTCCTCTGACATTAGAGGAACTTGAGGTTGCAATTGCTAGTCTCCTTAATGGTAAAGCACCAGGTTTGGACGGACTACCTAATGAGATCTATAAACAGTATGTCGAGATTATACCGCCTGTTTTATTAAATACCTTTAAGGAAGCCGTTTCCTCTGGTTCTATCCCTCCTTTCATGACAGAAGCAACTATTGTGGTGATACCCAAAAAAGACAAAGATCCTTTATATTCAGACTCATATAGACCAATATTACTGCTTACCAGTGATGTAAAGATTTTTTGCAAAAGTTCTCGCTAATGGATTAAACAAGGTCATTTCTAAAATAATACACCCAGATCAAACGGGCTTTATGCCTTATCTATCCACTGCAATTAACATTAGGCATACTTTCTTAAATATTCCGATTCCAAATAATGCATCTAATAATAGAGCTCTTAATGCTGTCAAAGCATTTGACAATTTTGAGCGGTTATATGTGGGAAGTTTATAAAAAAATTTGGGCTTGGAGATGTTTTTTTGTGTCTGGGTCAATTTGTTGGATACTTCTCCAAAGACCTCGGTCCAAATCAATGGTGTGCAGTGTTCTCTCTTTCCGCTTTATCATAGAACGAGACAGGGCTGCCCTCTGTCGCTGCTCCTATTTGTGGTTACAATAGAGCCATTGGCGACTTTATTAAGACAGACCCCAGAAGTGCGTGGCTTTTATAGGGAAATGCATGTGGAGAAGGAAGCTCTTTATGCTGATTATATACATTTTTTTCTCTCTGATACGTACACATCCCTCTCCTCTGCAATGTCTCTTATTACAGAATTCGATATGTTTTCATGGTTTAGAATTAACTGGGACAAATCTGTATTGCTTTCACTTGATCCACTCCCTGATTTATCTTTTTCTATATTGTCCCAGTTTAAAATTGTTTCTCAGTTTAAATACCTAGGAGTACAGATTACTAGCCAGATACAGGATTACATCCCCCTGAACTTAAATCCATTACTTATTAGATTTCACTCCCAATGCTCTGTATGGTGTAAATTACCATTATCTGTAGCCGGCCGCACCAACCTCCTCAAGATGGTCTGGATGTCCCAACTGTTATACTTTTTACATAATCGCCCTGTTGGATCCTTGGCAAAAGAATGAAAAAAGAATAGAATTTTTGCATAAGCTTGTCTTGAAGTGAGACTAATATCTGGAAAGGGAATCCCCATATCTCCTCCCAATTCTCCTCCTCTATTTTTGGGGACATCTCTCATCCAAAGTACTTTTAACTTACTTATATCTAATAATGCAGTTTTCACTAAATAAGTACAGTATTGTTGGTATTGATTTTTTTCCCATCTCCTTCTAGTTATTTGTTCTAATCCTGGTTCTGTCAATTGCTGAAAACCTTGAGGAAATTGGGAAGAAAGCGCATGGGCAAGCTGCATATATCTAAACACCTAACTTCCTGGAATATTCCAGAGTTCTATCATTCCTCCAAAGGATATCATTGTTTCTCCCTGCACCACCTGGGATAACTTTTTAACCATAAATTTAGCCCAAGCTCCTGGATGTTGGATATAATTTAAATGGGGCAACTGAGGATTCCTCCACAGCGGAGTATTTGGAGACCAAATTCCCTTAATATATTTTTCCCCCGCTAAACCGGCTCACCATACCTTTATAGTAGTTACCATCAAGGGGGTCAGATAGTATACAGATTTTAACCCTCGGCACAGCAGTGCCTGAAGTGCTTCAGTAGAGTGTGCTACTGCCACCTCTAACATTATCGCAGGGTTATCTTTATCTTGGTTTAACCATTCACCTGCCGTTACCAGCTGTGCTGCTAAAGTCTGGGAAGGCCAGTCCCCCCTGTGCCAAAGGATGCAAAAGTGTAGTTAATTGAAATCTGGGTAGTTTATTTCTCCATAAAAATAAGGAAAAAATACTGTTTAATTGTATAAAGCCAAAAGGGGGGAATTTGGGACTTTAAATGAGGCACAATTTTTGTGCCTCCATCCCGGGTTCAAGTACATAAAAAAGGGGAATGTGGGACTTTAAATAAGGCAATTGACTTGTGGAGGTAGAGTATATAGTTATCATTTTTTATTTGTAACAATAGTAAAAAAGTATTTTCATATGTATACATGCACAATGGCATAAACATAATGGATACATATACATTAGCTTGGCAGTACATAAAAGATAGTAAATGTTGATAAATATAATACAAGGTGTTACATATTAGCAGGCATTAGTACATCATATGCAAAAGAGCTGCTGTAATTGTATAAAAAACGATTTTAGTAATCATTGTGGTGAATTTCTAAACAAATATAAAAATGTAGGAAGAACTTTCATCTTTTTTTTTTTAATTTTTCATTGAACAAAGGTTTTATTAATCAACTGGTGCATACATGTTATGTTTGCTTTAACATATAAACTTGGTAACTAGTACATTGATTGTTATACAGTCTGTACATAGGATAATTGATACATTGTTCTTGTCATGTGAGAATATTCAATATGTACACATTTAACACATAGAAACTACACATCGAGGCGCGCACCCAGGTAATCATTCCATACTAATTTGGTTTCATTATACACAGGTATCAGACTCTTGGAGCCAACGATCCCAGATCTTGTTGTACTTGGCAGGGCAACCTCTATTAATATATATGCATTTCTTATACGGCAAGGTATTATTCACTTCTATTTTCCATTCTACTATTTTGGGAGGCATTTGTCTCATCCATTTTTTAGCTATGATCTTTCTTGCTGCAAAGAGTGTCTCATGGAGAAATGTTTTTGTATATTTGTCAATTGTGTCTGGAATTATACCCAGGAGGCATTGTTTTGGGTCTAGAGCTAGAGGTGAGCCCATTGTATCGTGTAGAAAATGTCACAATTAGTTCCCACAAGCCTTGAATCTTAGGACATGTCCAGATCAAGTGGAAAAAAGTGCCTGTCTCTTTCCCACACATCAGGCATGTGGTAGATTGTGTGTGTTTGTATCTTGCCACTCTAAGGGGTGTGAGGTATGCCCTATGAAGAATGTAAAGCTGCGACAGATGGTCTGATAGTTTGGGGGACACAGCCTTACAAGACTCCAGTGCCTCCCCCCACTCCTCATCCTCCATTGATCCCACTTCTCTTTCCCATCTTGGTTTGAGATCATATGCTATTTTAGTAGAGACGGGGGTTGAGAGCTTGTTATAGAAAGCTGAAATCAGTTTGTGGGGGTCCGTGTTCTTAATTACTGCCATAAGGACATTAGGTGTAGGGTTTGAGAGGGAATCAGGAAATTGCGATTGTGCTGCATGACGGATTTGTAAAAATCTAAAGAACATTTGATTCTGAATTGTAAATTCTTCTTTAAGTGAATCAAAAGTTTTAAGATGCCCGTCTTTTAGTAAGTGATGCAGGTAAAATATTCCCTGCATGGACCATAAGTCTGTGTCATGAATTTTGTTGAATTCAGGAAGATTCTTGTTGTGCCATAACGGCGTATAATCATTGAATCGTGGGATTTCAAGTTTGGAGGCGGCTAAGTCCCATATTTTCCTGTAGTGATATAGCATGGTTTGTTTATTTTCCCCTAGTTCCATCCCCCCCGAGCCCGATGCTATTGCATATATCGAGTCCTTGGTGTGTTGCGCCCATTTTGGACATAGGAGAGTGAGAAATCTCTCGCTGTCCGTTTTATCTAAGTGGAAGAGCTGCGACAGTTGTGATGCAATGTAATATAGGTTATACGATCAGCTGCACTTGGTCCTCATTCAAGTCCATGTGCTTGTCTATGCACTTTAGGGGTGAGTGCCAGTTCATATCTATGTGTGCAACCCCCCTTATCTTCCCATTCCTTTTTTCCCCTTCCCCCCCCTCCCTCCTTTCCCCCCCCCTCCCTTTTTTCCTCCCCCCCCCCCTTTTTTCCCTCCTCCTTTTCCCCCCCTCTTTTCCCCCTCCCTTCCCCCCCCCCCTCCCCCCCTTCCCCCCCCTCCCTTCCTCCCCCTCCCCCCCCTTTTTTCTTCCCCCCCCTACCCTTTTCCCCCTCTTTCTCCCCCCTCCCCTCCCCTCCCCCTTCCCCTCCCCCCTTTCCCCCCCCCCTTTGTTTTCCCCTCCTCCCCCTTCCCTTCCCCCCCCCTCCCCCCCCACTTCCCTATTCACACACACCTCCCGTGGTTTTCCCCTCACTTGCACACTGTTTGAATTTTAAAAATACATCACTGGCACCCCCCACCTTACTCCTCCCCCTGATTGATTCCTCATTCATTTACTCTACCTCATTATACAATTATTAATCCAGGGTCTGTTTAGTCATCCCCTGTGTTCGCCGCGGGGGGAATCACTTGGGGCCATGCGTACCCACAGACAACCATAGAACGGGTGAGCCCATCCTTTTTCTATCTATATTGTATATTATATAATGCATTATTCAATGTCTTTGCTGCTTTCTTTTGTTTTTGTATAATCTTTATATGATTGTATTTACTACAATTACTGTATGTTGCACCACAGATATTGCTCTCCTGAGGAAGCGGTGAAACCGCGAAACCGGTCGAGAATCCAAGCTCTATTTGTGTCTATCTCACTACAAGTTGTAATTTAATTGGTTGTGTGCATTGCTCCCGTTTTTAAGTGCAACTGTATGTGTTATTGTTACAATCTTTTAATCATGTTTTCTATTAAAATGGAATTTTTATATTTTACTATTGTTTTTGTCACTATTACCTTTTACCATTAATTTTGATTATACCTGGTACCGGAATAGTCCCCTCGTTTTCCCCCCCCTCTTTAGGGGTTATTGCCTTCAGTGCATGCGGTATTGAGATACTGGTCGACAGTGGCAGCTACCTGCGACCTCTCTCTACCTCATGCTTTTTGCCTTGTATAATATAGGTTAAAGTCAGGGAGAGCTGTGCCACCAAGGTCAGTCGGGTTCTTGAGAGTTTGCCATGCCAGTTTGTGTCTGTTGGTGCCCCACACAAATGGCTTGAGAAGGGACTCTAAAGATTTGAGATGTTTCAGGGGTAAGTAAACTGGTGTATGCCAGAGAACATACAGTATTTTTAATCATTTTAATTAAATTTATGCGACCCCAGGTCCCAAGTGGGAGTCTGGACCAAACCCGTACTTTATTTTTAACCATGGAGAGGAGAGGGTCTATATTGAGGGATACATAATCTGCAGGGGATCTGGATATATGGATCCCTAGATAGTTAATAACAGCAACTCTCTGAAGCGGTAGTCTGGCTTGGGATTCTGGGGGTGGTAGAATTTGGGACTTATCCCAATTGATTTTCAGTCCTGAAAATATTCCGAATTGTTCGATCGTGTGGAGTGCGGTATGTAAAGATGGGCCCAAATCCACTAAATATAGCAGCATGTCGTCTGCATACATACTGATTTTTTCAATTAAAGAGCCCAGTCTTAGCCCCTTAATCTCCGGGTTCGCTCAGATGGATATCGCAAGGGGTTCTGCCGCAAGGGCATACAGTGGGGATAAGGGGCAGCCCTGTCTCGTGCCTCTACTGAGGTCAAACATCTGAGACGACCACCCATTAGCCACCACCCTGGCCCTGGGTGCCTGGTATAGCAATTGAACCCACTTGATAAATTTCGGACCGAAGCCATAGCCCTCCAAGCATCTCCAGAGATACCTCCACTCCACCAAGTCGAAGGCTTTTGCTGTGTCCAAAGTCACCACAACTCGTGAACCAACCTCCTCATGTGTAGCCTGTATATTTATATATAATTTTCGGAGGTTAAACGAGGTGTTGCGACCAGGCATAAGACCTGCCTGGTCTGTATGTATTAGTGATAAGATGACCTGATTAAGCCTAATGGATAGTACTTTGGCCAATATTTTAATGTCAACCTGTAGAAGGGATATTGGGCGATAGGATTCTGGGTATCCCGGGTCCTTTCCTGGTTTGGGGATGAGGACTATTGTTGGGTAAAGTCCCAGTCTCAAAGAGATGATTGTATAAAGCTAGCAGTTTAGGGGTTAGTATTTCGCTAAATTGGGAATAAAACTCAATTGGGAGTCCGTCTGATCCTGGGGATTTAGACCTGGCAAAACTGGCAATAGCAATTGTAATTTCGTCTGTGGTGAGAGGTGCCTCTAATAGGTCTATCTGTTCTTTTGTCAGCTGTGGGAAAGTCACCTTCTCAAGAAAGAGGGACATTGATTGTGTCTCAGTGGGAGCTGTCGTTTTGTACAAGTCGGCAAAGAAATCTCTAAACATAGAGGTTACCCTGGGTGGGTCTGTTATTTGTTGTCCTCCAGGGCCATGTAGTGTGATAACCACCAGGGGCCTATCTTCACTGTGCACCAAGTATGCCAATAACTTGCCTGCTTTCTCCCCATATTTAAACATTTTTTGTTTGGAGAAAAAAAGTTTTTGTCTTGCTTTCTGATATTGTAGCTGGGTAACTACTCTAGTTTGTAGTTTAAGCAGGTTCACATTCGCGGGGGTCTGGGAGGTGGCAAAGTCTCTTTCAGCAGAGGATAGGTCCTCCAGCGCCTTACTGAGGGCACTGGAGGAATTTGTCTTAATTTTATTGATAGCAATAATTAACGTGGAGCGAGCGAATAGCTTAAAGGAGTCCCATACTGCGGAGGGCGATGCTGACTTGTCATTCTCCACAAAGTACAGTCTCCACTTATCCGTGAGCTCATCATCCTCTGGTAGAAGAGAGAGCCAAAATGGGTTCAAACGCCAGGAACATGGTGGTTTGGCTATAGGGATGCTTAATGTAATCCAGTAGGGACTATGATCCGAGAGTATTCTGGGGCAGAATGCAGCCTCTGATAGTCGTGGTGTCAATCTGTGGGAAATGATTATGAAGTCTATGCGGGACATGGAGCTATGAGAAGATGAGAAGCATGAGTACGATTTAGTCTGTGGGAACCTGTGGCGCCACATATCTGTTAAATGGAAGGTGGAAATGAGCTTAGAGAACCTAGTTTCGTTGGGAGTATTTAGGGTAGGCGGAGTAAGTTGTAGCCTGTCCAAAGTCGGATTTAGTGTGGTATTAAAGTCGCCTAGCCAAACTGCAGATATAGTAGGATGGCGGGCCATGAATGACAGTCCCTCTTTAATTATGGTGATGTTAAATGGGGGTGGTACATAAAAGGCCAATATGAGTAGGGTATCTCCATATAATTTAGCTAGGATAAATACGTATCGTCCCTGTGGGTCAGTGGATAGTTCACATAACTCAAAATGTACCGATTTAGCTATCAAGACTGAGATTCCCCTGGAATGGGATGTGTGGGTAGAATGATACGCCCACCCAACCCATGGCCGGCAAAGTGCCATCTGGATGCTCCCCTCAACATGCGTCTCCACCAAGGCTATTACATCAGCATGTTGTTTCTTGAGGAATGTGAAGACTGCTGCACGCTTAAATTTCTCGCGCATGCCCCTCACATTCCACGTAAGAAATTTTAGAGATGCCATGAATAGAACCTATTGAGATCTAATGACACAGTTATGTTAAGCAATTTGCTCTTTATGCATGAGGCACATAGGTTCCTAATATTCAAACATGGATGCATCAATATTGTATCACACAACATATATAAACACTCACATGAACATAGCATTCGGAATGTTACCTGTTTTCTCTGGTTAGTATGCACAATCAAGTTTAACAAAACTATAAACAAATGAACTCCCACCCCCCTCCCTGCCCTGCACTGTCCCAAACTGGTGCGGGCATATTCCCTTAACTTGTGTCCAACTGGGAAACACGCCATCTTCCAGGTTATATGGAAAATGCAGAACATCTGGCTGAGTCCCTGGGGTCTGAGTAGAACAAGGGATATCATCCATATCAGTTCAATCAGCTCTTTCAGGGATAGCACGGCGTTCCAGCCAGGAAATCACTTCTTCAGGATCCTCAAAGAAGACTGCACGACCATCATGTTCTATTCTGAGGCAGGCAGGAAAGAGCATGGAATATTTGTAATGTAAGTTCCTCAGCCTGCGCTTGGCCTCTGCAAAACTCTGGCGACGGCGTTGTACCTCCACTGAAAAATCTGGGAAAATAGCTACTTTAACATTCCCTACTGGGATGTTGACTTTCTCCCTCGCCATCCTCAGGGCTGCATCTCGATCTTTGTAATTGAGGAGTTTAGCTGTGAATGTGCGAGGGGGGGCTCCCTGCAGGGGGGGTCTGGCTGGCATGCGGTGTGCCCGCTCCACCGCAAACATAGGGGAAAAGGCTTCTCTCCCATATGCGTTGATTAGGAGTTGTTCCAAGAATGTGGTAGTGTCCTTGCCTACAGTCTCCTCTGGCAGGCCTATCAGGCGTAAATTACATCTTCTCAGCCTATTCTCTGTATCATCTTGTTTGGTGAGGAGTTGGTGTATTTGTTGTTGCATGCGGTCTGAGGATGTTTGTAAGGGTGGAATGGCATCCTCCACCGTGTTCAGCCTGGTCTCAGCTTCCTTCACCCTGTCTCTGAGCTTTTGAAAGTCTTGCCTAATGAGGGAAATATCCATCTTGACCTCCTCAATTTGTGCTGTGAGGGAAGTTCTGCAGAAAGTGATTGCTTCAAGTAGTCTGTCAGTATCACTCACCGTTCAGGCTCCCCCCTCTGCTTTCTCAGAGGCTCCATCTTCCTCCGTGTCCTCTTTGTCTTGTCGGCGGTACTGCTCGAGTTTTGCCGCCGCTGCCTTATGTGATTTTGTTGGTGACATGCTGTGAGGGTCTGGGGTGTCATTCAGTGAGTCCCCAATCTTGTGTTGGTAAAGCAAGTAGCCTGCGGGACAGGAGACAGTGCTGGCTTTGGCCTCAGAACCACCAAGATGTCCGGGGGAAAAATCTTCCCAGATGCGGCAAGTGCGTGACA